>NC_137183.1:16508216-16893216 GCF_951804945.1 Podarcis cretensis | reverse complement strand
CCAACATAAATTCCATGCAAATGAAACAGCAGCAACAGAAAAAATCCAATCCTCACCTCACCTTTCCCACAAGCCTGAACAAAGAGAAATGACTGCAGTGCCATGATGAGACACTCAGGTCATCCTAATAATAATAATAAATTTTATTTATATCTTGTCCTCCCCAGCCAAAGCCGGGCTCAGGGCGGCTAACAACAATAAAATAGTACAACATTCTAAAATCATTTCATTCTAAAAGTAATTCAAATCAAATTGATGGCAACCATTGGGCCAAAGTTCTGTGAAGATTGCCAGAGGAGGGAGTCAGGCTGTGCCCTGGCCAAAGGCCTGGTGGAACAGCTCTGTCTTGCAGGCCCTGCGGAAAGATGTCAAGTCCCACAGGGCCCTAGTCTCTTGTGACAGAGCGTTCCACTAGATTGGAGCCACAGCCGAAAAAGCCCTGGCTCTAGTTGAGGCCAGTCTAACCTCTCTGTGGCCTGGGACCTTCAGGATGTTTTTGTTTGAAGACCGTTAGTTCCTCTGTGGGACATACCAATATATTACATGCTCTTGGATGCCCATTTAGTACCCTTATCCCAGTTGCCCCCAATGAAGGTGCCTCTATCTCCACACCGTTGTTACATTACTGTTACAGCATTCATCACTTGGGTGAGGGGTGGTATCCACGCTGGGACAATGCTCACATTCAGAGTTTGTGCTCAAGTGTTGACTGTTGAGTTGCTTCTCCTCCTTGATTCTAACAGCATCCCTGATCTTCTTTCTCCAGACATAGCTCCAATCTAAACCTTCACCATAAGCTTTTGACCAAAGATCCCTTGGAAATCAAGAACCACCATTTCAATGCAACGTACCTCTTGAAGGATATGGCGAAAGAGATTTGCCCAGACGACTCTTTGATAGGACACGTTGGGCAGCAAACTTCGGTCATCTTCAAAGGGATGAACAGGACTGGCAGCCTGGTTTTCCCAATGAGCAAGATGGGAGAGGCCTGCCCCGAGAGCTACCAGTATGACCTGGTAAACGATGGGGCCGTTCTGGATTTAAGCACAACGTCCAGCATCAAGTCGGAGGGCAGTGCTCATTCCTCTTGGGATTCTGACGGAGACAATGAAGAAGGTCCTGGGGTTTTGGAGGACAGTGACGAAAGCTGTGAAAGTCCACCTTTGATCCCGAATGAAGACCTCTACCAAGACTGTTCTCTGATGGAGAAGACTAACGAGAGTTTCTCAAACATACCTTCCAGTTTGCCAATAACCTGCCACATATGCCAAAAAAGCTACAGTAATAAAGGAACTTTCAGGGCCCATTACAAAACAGTCCATCTCCGCCAGCTCCACCAATGCAAAGTCCCAGGTTGCAATACAATGTTTTCTTCCGTGCGCAGCAGAAACCGGCACAGTCAAAACCCCAATTTACACAAGAGCTTGGTCAGGTCAACAGGTAGCCCCCAGTAACATCTCGCTGTTGGGCAGCAGCTTCTGTTTGGTTAAGAGTCATCATTTCAACTTTAAAAAGAAAAGTGTAAGAGTGAGGTTTCCCTTTGTTTCGTTTTCTTCCAGGGTGCTTTCTTCCACAGTGCACACTGAAAACACAGGGCCACGTTCTGCTTCCGTTTACACAGTATGTGTTTTCACCGAGCAAAATAGGGCACACCGACAACACTAACCTGAGTTTTTCACTTAAATGTAGATACACACTTTAAAAAAAGAGAGGATCAGGAGTCATAATAAAGGTACTCTTGATGGTTTGCAATATGAGACAGTGAAGACACTATTCCAATGTTTCGTTTACAAGATCAATGTGGAGGGATGGGTGGGAACTGCTGGGTGAGCCCAATGGTTGAACTGGAGGGTTTTTAACGCTGTCGTTTCTATCCTGAGATCAAGGATCGGGAACCTGTGGCCCTCCAGATGCTGTTAAACTCCAATTCCCATAATTCCCTGAGGCTGATGGGAGTTTGGAGTGCCACAACATCTTGAGAGACATACAGGTTCCCCACTTAGCCCATGCCATAATGCCATGATGGGGCTTTTTCCACACCTCTGTCTAACATCGTAGTGTGAAGGCTGGGCTACACATTACAAAAGAAAACACAAAGCTGTTTTTGAAAATGGGAGCGCCATGTCCAGTTTTCCCTTTCTCTCCCCAAGGAGTAATAAAAAAAATTAACCCAGGGATGATGAACCTTTGACGCTCAAGATGTGGTTAGACTGCAACTTGCATCATACCTGGCTATTGGCCATGCTGGTAGGAATGATGGGAGATGGAGTCCACAACATCTGGAAGTCCACGCGTTCCTCTCTTTATCCATGTCATACTGTCATTCTGTTGCATTTTCAACACCTCTTCCCAGTGGCAACCAAGGGGATATGGAGGGGAAACTAAATGCACGGACGTCATTTTCAGCAACAGCGCCATGCTTGTTTAACACGCGTCTCTGCTCCGAGGCTGACTTTGCAGTATTAAATAAATGTGGTGTTTCCCATGTAATTTATTATTGAATGCCAGAAACTAAAATAGAGGTTTTAGGAAAATGTAGCATATGATTCTGGAGTTCTTGATTTCAGGAGCTATTTTACTTGAAGACGTATTGTAGGGTTTTCTTCCACTGTGGGTTGTCCATTATTTTTACAACATTTGAAGAAAGGAAAAGAACAAAAGGTCCCAGTTCTAGAAAAGACATGTAAAATTCTTGTCTAAATGAATAATGAGGCTGGCTCCAAGATGGATCTGTAAACTTCCAGACGCCAGAAGCCACTCAGCAGTTCATGGGTCTGTCTTGGAACCTGCTTCTGAGCTACTCCATGTCTGGGGATACACACACACACACACACACACGGACCAGCCTTGAGAAAAGAAAAGAATATTCCCTCTTTGATTATTATTATTTTTTAAAAAGACTCTTGGTTAACTTTGGGAGCCTCTGAAATGCATCAGTTTGTACAGCCTAACGTGTCATAACATGCTTCCAAAGATTTTTGAACCACATACAGGACATTTTATAAATGCAGTGTGTATTTTTATTGCACTTTTTGATGGCTACATTGGGTATTCGGGAGGGGGGTGTTACTCAGCACTGTCCAGCATTTTACAGGAAACAGCATGAGATTGGGGAAACTAAGTCATTATGTTTTGTTGATGTAGTTGTTTGCCACCAAGGGGAGAATGCTGGTCTTTGTTGCAACATAAAGAAGAGTAATCCATTTAGCTTTGTTGACACTCTCTTTTATATTAAAGCATTGCTTAGTATAAATATAATAACTTTGTTCAATATCCTTGTCACTGTACGTACCAGTATTCTGCATTATGTTCTGTGCACTTAATTTGATTGGTCTTACGTTGTATTTAAAAAAAACCACTTTAAAAATATTTAATTTGTAATCATGTCATAGCATTGCTGTGTTTGTGTACATGGTGTGCTAATGTCTTTGATGAAATCATTTTGAATAGCTTAGGGGGGTAATACTTATTTTTATTGACTAAGCCTTTCAAATTATTTTTCCCCATTCAATCCAATTTTGATCTGTTGTGGTACCCAGGCATGACACTGACTGCACATTTTGTACATACGATGCCAAAGTGTTTTAAGAGTGTTTTGTGGTTTCTACGATGTTCCTCTCCCCCTGGAGTTTGCAGTTTAGCTAAATTTTAGTCTTGATGCTTTATTGGCTAGCTGGTGACTGAAAACTTTAGATTGAAATCTTGGGCTTAGTATGTAGGGTGAATAGGAAAAACTGTCCATGGGTCTCAATGTTTAATTTATTCTACACAAAAAAGTTTGTAGCACAATTTCATATCACAGAGTAGATTGGCGATATGTGTTGCTCTGATGTGCCACATTTGATGGACACAGTTTGATGTGCTGGAATTCAGGCTGAGATCACTCCAGGTTCAGTTTTTATACACAGTAAACTAGTTTTCGGATTTACAGCTGATGCGGATCTTCAACTGATTTAAAACGGAGGATTCTAGCTATGCAAGCCATCAGAATTCTGAATTTCCCATGTCAAAGTGCTGGCTGGCGGTTTCAGATATATATGGGACCATTCAGATAACCAGCTGCCGCTTCTTCAAGAGAACTTGGGTTGATTCTTATCTGGATTCCCCAAAAGACACAGTACAAATGGGGAGATCTTTCCGGAAAAACCACGTCAGCAAAATAGAGAGAGAAGGAGAGAGGGAGAGGAGGGTTGTTTGTGCAGCTGGCACAATACCCTTGGATGTGGGTATGGGTGTGTTGGGTGTGTTAGCAGTGCAGTTTTTGCAGCAACATGAATACTTACGTAAGGGAGAGCAGGGAATAAACCACGACATGGTGGCAAAGCAGAGGGAAATAGAAGGTTGTGAAAGTGGCTTACCATTAGATTTACTAAGGTTGAGACTTCACAAATAAACGCAACTCTATTAAACTCTATTAAACAAAACAGAAAACGGAGTTAATGCTGTGTGTTTAGACCCCCTACAAGAATTCCAAACCCACTGTGTGAAGTTAGAAAGATGGGGAAACAACCATTTTTTAGCTTTTCAGCATGGTCCAGTCTGATGTGGTGGTGCAGCTAGAGTAGACAATTGATCAGCCTGACACTGGAGCTGTTTCCAACTGCTCTGGGACATACCCAGATGATTGATCAGCCACAACAGGCTAAAAGCTCACCCATGGAGCGTTTTATTGTGTTTCTGGTTGGCTTCATGGTGCAGCATTTGGGTACAAAGGAAGCATCTTGAGGATAGCAGGTACCAGTAGATCAAGATACATTTCTATGAATGAGCCCTGGATGGAGTGGCCACTTTGAGGGTCCTGCAAACAGTATTCCCATGTGTTAGTTTCAAAGCAGGCCTGTTTGGCAGCCTACCAGAGACTCTGTAAACCTATCTTGCTGTTTTAGACTCTGTAAACCTATCTTGCTGTCTTTAAGCACTGAACCAGCTTAAGAGCTCCCCATCCTTTGGAGGACCTACATTTTTTGGGTCCCCAGATGTGAACTTGCTGGGCTGAGTCTGGGAAGGCACAGTTTTGATTTCCCACAAAGCCTGAGAGTGACACGACTGGTGCCAGGTGAGCAGGTGGGTCAAGCACCCACAGCATGGGCCCTGCTGACATTTGGTCACTGGCAGCTGCCTGGTGATCCCAGGTGTTAATGCCAATCCTGGCCTATAAACACCTGGCAAAGCTGGTGGACTGCATTCAGCTTAGTGGGTGACCCAGGAAGCTGAATGTGCCCAGTTTTTGCTAGATCTTATAGCCTAGGAGGTTCAGGATTAGCACCTGGTGTGTGTGTGTGTGTGAGAGAGAGAGAGAGAGAGAGCTTTAGCATATACTCAGCGCTGCCACATCCACAGCTATAAACATCTCATGAGCAGTTTGACGGAAAGGTAGAGAGAGCAAATGGAAATGAGTGCATTTTTTTTAGTGCTATGCCATGTTTTCTGCTAGATGGATGCAATAATGAAACTATTGCCCAGAAAACATTTGTGTCCGATGCTATTTTGCAGCAGAAATAAGACTACTTTTTTTCGGTTTTGCAACTGAACTGTGTCATTTACTTTTCATGTTGGAATACTTGTTTCGATAGAAAGCGGACTGCGGGGAGCCTGGGGTGGTATGCAATGCTAGTCCTACTCAGTGTAGACCCATTGGGGTTAATAGGCATGACTAATGTAGGTTTGGTAATGGATCTGTTCTGAATAGGACATAGTTGAACACCACCCTTGGTCACTACAAGGTGGTCAAAACCAACAGGCTTCAGCCTTGATGCGGCTAGGTTGTGTCACCCTACTGAAGTCAGTATAACCGGGCTCAGGGTTAACACCCATTAACAATATTTCCATTTATTTCAAGCTCTATTTTGTTTTCATTGCTGTATAAATGTGCTTGCTTAATCTTAATAAAATTTGGGGTTTTGTTTTTGTTTTTATATAAAAAATGAAAGAAGCCTTTGTCGTAAATGAAAGCTGTAGCGCCCAATTCTTTAGGTTTGTTTTTTCACTGTTCCCCTGAAAGTAATACCATTTTGTATTTTCTTCAGAATTTTCTATGTGTTAATAAAAAATATACAATAATTTTCTTCTGAGTGCATCCAGGCAAAACTCCCCTGAGGAATCGGTTTCTAGAATTAGCACTCTGGATATGTGATGCTGTTAGCTTTCAAGCCTAAGAGGTTGCATGGCACCAGCTGGAGAAGGTCAAAGGTCACCCTAATCACAATATTTGGCTGCCAACATCAGCCAGCCAGATGTTCCCCAAAGCTCACAACTGGGGCAGTGTTTGCTACATAAAGGCATAGTGCCTCTTGACATGAAAGGTCTATTGAACTACACTGGCCAATAAGCCATTGATGGGTATCACCACCAAAATGTTGCCATATATATATCACACGTGTAACCTTAGTGGGCATCGCCAACTTTTGAGATCAAGAATTCTAGAAGTTGCCTAGATTACAGTGTGGTAGAATCATGATCCCAGAATAGAGCAGTAACTCAGTCAGAGACTTGAAGGCCAGTGGTGACAACAAAGATGTTTCTGGGCCTGAGCATCACTATTGATCCCCGGCAGGATTTCCCAAACTTGGGTCTCCATCTGTTTTTGGACTACAGCTCCCATCATCCCTGACCACTGGTCCTGCAAGCAAGGGATGATGGTCATTGTAGTTCAAAAACAGTTGGAGACCCAAGTTTGGGACGTCGTGATCCACAGATTCCCTGAGCCCAAGATACCAAGGCTGGACTGCAGTGTTTGGTTTGGATATGGGAATCTTAGATTTATGTCTTCTCTCAGGCTCCATCTGCACCATACATTTAAAGTCCTGTTGTACCACTTCAACAGTCATGGCTTCCCCAAAAGAATCCTGGGAGCTATAGTTCATTAAAGCTGCTAAGAGTTGTTAGGAGATCTTGGATTTTCCTCCTGGAGCTGCAGTTCCTAGTGATGAGGGACACAGGTGGCGCTGTGGTCTAAACCACTGAGCCTCTTGGGCTTGCCGATCGGAAGGTTGGCCGTTCGAATCCCCACAACGGGGTGAGCTCCCATTGCTCTGTCCCAGCTCCTGCCAACTTAGCAGTTCGAAAGCACACCAGTGCGAGTAGATAAATAGGTACCGCTGTGGCGGGAAGGTAAACGTGTTTCTGTGTGCTCTGACTTCCATCATGGTGTCACGTTTTGCCAGAAGCGGTTTATTCCTGCTGGCCACATGACCTGGAAAGCTTTCTGCGGACAAACGCCAGCTTCCTTGGTCTAAAGCAGGATGAGCACCGCACCCCATAGTCACCTTTGACTGGACTCAACCGTCCGGGGGTCATTTACCTTTACCTTACCCTAGAGTGGTTTTGACAGTCAACCCCTCTTGCCAGGGAACTCTGGGAACTGTAGTTCTGTTAGGGGAATAGGGGCCTCTTAGCCACTCTCAACACTCTTGTGGACAGAGTTTAATAAAATTATTCAAGCTTTCGTTGCTTCTGCTGCAGCAGACTAATGCACCTCTAACCTCTGTAATTTAATAGCTGCTTCTCCTTCCAATCTTCCAAGCAGTCGTCTGTTTGCTTATTTCTTTTACATAACCCCACACTCCCTAGCAATCATAATAGCTAACCCACAGGTATTTCACACATGGAAGTGAGAGGCTTAACTGATGCACAAAGAGAAGGGCCGCCCTGGTTTCTGCCTCCACATCAAAGGAAGAATCCCAAGGCAGACGGATAAAAGAGTTTAGCTCAAGATATGAAATGTCTCTGCAAGTGAAGCTATGCCAAAAAGAGAAACTTTCCCATTTTTATTTTAAGACTGCCATTCTCTCAGGTGCTAGAATATGGAGCCTGGAGGGACCCAATAGAATCTGGAGGATCATCCATGCTGTTTTCCTTTCTTTGTCCAATCTTATGGCATCTGATTATGAGGGAAGCTTCTTGAATTCAGCCTACTCACAGGTAGGATTCGGAGAATCTGTCAATTTAAGGTTCTCTTTGTTTCTGATTTTTCCAATCTTAAATTCAGTTCTCCCCATTTCTGCCTCAGTCTGAGAATTTTTAAGGGGGAAAAATCCCAATGAAAATCAGCATTTCAGAGCTAATTTCTCCAAATATACAGACGTTTGTATGCAATTTTGCCTCATATACACATTTTTTGCAACACAATTTCCCCTTAATGAAATGCATTTTTAATGCTATTTTCACCCATGCATGCATTTTTACTCACATTTTAAATCAGTACGTGTATTTTTGGACACATTGCTTTTCTGGAGAACTTCACTGCAAAATTCTGAGAAGAAAATTTCAAAGGATGGCTTTGTTTCATTTTGCATATGGTTTCGAAAAGTTCAGATTTGGTAAGTTTGCCTTTGAATGCAAACTGAATCAACTTGCTCCTTTGATCCTAATTATAAGAAAAGATTACTTTGTTGCAAAAGATAAACAAATATGGGCAGTTAATCAAGTTAAGCCAGGGGTTGCCAATCCATGAATGCTTTCAGTGGTGTCCCCGGGCAGGTGCTCCAGACTCGAGTTTTCATTTCATTTCATTTCATTTTTAAATGTAAGTCTCTAGCCCTCCAAGAAAAATGGTTATGGGCCAAAATGTATAAGTGCCTTCTAAGTGATTTATGTGAAATGGAGAGTGAGTATGGGTTTTCCCTAATACAGTCAAACCTGGGTTCACAAACGTCTCTGTTTTGGAATGTTTCGGCTCCCGAATGCCAAAAACCCGGACGTGTTCCGGTTTTTGAACGTTTTTTGGAAGCCAAACATCCGACACGGCTTCCGCTTGAGTGCAGGAAGCTCCTGCAGCCAATCAGAAGCCGCCCCTTGGTTGTCAAACATTTTGGAAGCCAAACAGGCTTCCAGAACAAATTACATTCGACAACCAAGGTTTGTACTGAGGAATGCTCTCTGTTGCTATTAGACAGCAACAGTGTGTGTGTGTGTGTGTGAGAGAGAGAGAGAGAGAGAGAGAGAGAGCGCGCAATATTGTGCCATCTCCACAGTCAGAGTCAGCAGGACATAGCTGACTTCCCATGGCAAGTATAATGTAGTTTGGGTGGCTGTCTCTTTAATTTTGTGTTATGCCACACACCCCACCCATAGCTGCTATTTTATAACTCCCAAAATTCAAAATGTGCTCACTGTTCCAAAAAGCTTGGCAACCTTTGAGTTAACCAATAGATTAAACAACCGAACCTCAAATTGCTAAAGTGCTGAAGAGGACATACTTCAATTGGTGTGTGTGTGTGTGTGTGTGTGTGTGTGTACAGATCCAAGACCCTCAGAGGCAGCTGTAGCTTGGAAAAGATCGCACTGCACCCTGATTCATCCCCTGTGGGTCTGTGTCCCCCACCCCTCCTCCGAACCCTGAGGAGTCACCTCAGCTGCCAGACTCAGATGGCTGGTCCACAGACTCCTCAGAGACTCAAGAAGGCCCTGAGGAGAGAGCAAGAGCCACACTACAGACCTCATTAACTCGAAGGAGCTAGCAGCTGCCAATTAACTGACCGGGAGGCAGCACTGAGAGAATGGAGCCACGAGTCACTGATAGCCTAGGCCTGCTACAATACTCAGCCATTTGCTCCTCACTGAGACAACTTTAATGCCTGGACTCAGGAGCAGAAGCACTCTCCATGGTGCTGAATCTTGCTTTCCTTCTAAGGTGCTGGCTTTGTCTGGTCTGGCCACCTGGGGAACCTGAAACTACTGAGCTACCCTTCCTTGAGCCATCCCCTCTCCCAGTGCTTGGTGGGACTGGTAAAATGGAAAGCCTGGAGGCCAGCAGTGGGCAATGGCAGAGCCAATGGCAGGCAGTGCCCACTAATTCTAGTTTTGTCTTCCTTACAGGATGCTGACTTATTCCAGTTCAGATGCTTGGTCCAACTAGTTCAGTATTATCTATATGGATTGACTCTCTGGTGTTTAGCAGGCATAGGCAAACTTGGCCCTCCAGATGTTTTGGGACTACAGCTCCCATCAGCCCTAGCTAACAGGACCAGTGGTCAGGGATGATGGGAGTTGTAGTCCCAAAACATCTGGAGGGCGAGTTTGCCTATGCCTGGTTTAAGGCAAGGGAGCATCCAATGCTAGGGATTGAACCTGGGACCTCCTGAATGGAAAGCAGCTGCTCTACCACTGAGCTACGGCCCCTTCCCTCCTCAATGTCGAGTTCTACAAGGGCATCACAGAGACAAAGGAAGAGGAAACTGACCCTGACTCTAGATGGGTTATAAGCAGAAATGTAGACAGGTGGAGGTTGGCTGAGGGTAGATAGAGGTTGGTGAGGCAGTGCTTCAAATGGACCAGGCTGCATTGTGAGCATCCCTATGCAACAAGACACAGCAGACAGTGGCTTTCAACCTCTCTGACTCTCAGTCACCTTGACTCACCAGGCAGGGAGATGCTGGCACTGGCAGTAAGGTAAAGGTAAAGGGACCCCTGACCATTAGCTCCAGTCATGGCCAACTCGGGGGTTGCGGCGCTCATCTCGCTTTATTGGCCGAGGGAGCCAGCATACAGCTTCCGGGTCATGTGGCCAGCATGACTAAGCCGCTTCTGGCGAACCAGAGCAGTGCACAGAAACGCCGTTTATCTTCCCGCCGGAGCGGCACCTATTTATCTACTTGCACTTTGACGTGCTTTCGAACTGCTAGGTTGGCAGGAGCTGGGACCGAGCAACGGGAGCTCACCCCGTTGCGGGGATTCGAACCGCCGACCTTCTGATCGGCAAGTCCTAGGCTCTGTGGTTTAACCCACAGCGCCACCCGCGTCCCTTCAGTGCTGGCAGTAGGACCAACCAAAATGCTGCAGCTCAGCCAGGTGGTTGCATTTCGGCTCTCCTCCTTCTCCTCCACCTTCTCTCACGACAGGTCCACACGGAGCATATGTGGGGGAACACCTTTATAAATGCCCATGGAGTAACATGGGCCACAAACAAATGTTTTGGATTTGTTTTGGGGTTGTTGTTGTTTTTTTAAAAAAACCCCTACTATTAGACAAAATTGCATACTAGATGTCTCCTTTGGCCTAACACCACAACCTCTTCCCCAAAAGACACAGTACAAATGGGGAGATCTTTCCGGAAAAACCACGTCAGCAAAGCCTATGGAAGAAAAAATGGAGATTGCCTGTTAGCATCACAAAGTCACGCATCAAATATTCAAGTTATTCAGGACAAGCCATTTTTCTTCTTCTGTCTACCCCAGCTTTGACCCAGGCTGCCCTCAAACATACATCTCACACATGAATTAAAGTTTCAGTTCAGCCCGTCCACCTGTTTTTCTAACTGTACCTACGACTTCCCCCTGATTTCTCATTAAAACAGCAGGATGCAGCTCAGCTGAAACACCCTTAACAAGGGCAATGACTGCGGCCATACAGTCATACCTCAGGTTACAGACACTTCAAGTTGCGTTTTTTCAGGTTACGGACCGCCAAAACCTGGAAGTACCAGAACGGGTTACTTCTGGGTTTCAGCAGTCGCGCATGCGCAGAAGCGCTAAGTCGTGCTTTGCGCATGCACAGAAGCGCCGAATCGCAACTCACGCATGCACAGATGTGCCGCTGCGGGTTGCAACTGCTGCAGGTTGCAAACGTGCATCCCGCACGCATCACATTCGCAACCCAAGCGTTCACTGTATAATTCATCTTATGCATTTATTTGTTTTTATGCATAGTTCTAGCTTGTCTCCCACCCAGTGTTGCCAGACCAGCAACGAAGTGGCAATGTGACTTCCAGAGTGGCAACACAATTCTTTCCCCTTAAAACACACTGCTGCTTCCCCCTTTATATTTTCTTTTTTGAATGTATACAACAGCAAGCCTTTAAGCCCTCTGCCTACACACTTTACCGCGCACACAGAGAGCCAGTCATAGTGCATTCCTGGTGGAATTGCAACCCAGGTGTCTTGCTCCATGGATAGACATATGTGATATGGATTCTCCATGTGCATTCAGTAACCATTCGCTCAAGTTATGGTCTATTAAGCTATTCCTGCTGTCATGCTCATACCTCAGATTAACATGCAACCAAACGCTTAAGTGGGAACATTATTTCTCGTTCCTCCCCCACAACTGCTTGTCCATTTCAGTTTCAACAGAATGCTGCTAGATCAGAATGGGAGGGAGGGAAGGAGGGTTATGAGGAAGATTTATAGCACACTACTTTACCTGTTTACTCACAAGGCGTCCCACTGTGTTCAGTGGTGCTTACTCCCAGGAAAGAGTGTATACGACTGCAGTCTTAAAACTAGTTTAATTGCAAAACAGGGTTTGTCTAAGCACGGCAGGCAATTGAACCTAAGTGTTCTGCTTCATGGTGCTTGATTTGTAAGCGCATAAGGACATAAGAAAGGGACATAAGATAAGGAGATAAGAAAGGGACATGGGTGGCGCTGTGGGTTAAACCACAGAGCCTAGGACTTGCTGATCAGAATTGGTGGTTCGAATCCCCGCGACGGGGTGAGCTCCCGCTGTTGAGTCCCAGCTCCTGCCAACCTAACAGTTCGAAAGCACGTCAAAGTGCAAGTAGATAAATAGGTACTGCTCTGGCGGGAAGCGTTTCCGTGCGCTGCTCTGGTTCACCAGAAGCGGCTTAGTCATGCTGGCCACGTGACCCGGAAGCTGTATGCTGGCTACCTCGGCCAATAAAGCGAGATGAGCGCCACAACCCCAGAGTTGGCCACGACTGGACCTAATGGTCAGGGGTCCCTTTACCTTACCTTTAAGGACATAAGAAGCACTCTGCTGGCATAGCTGTCAACGTTTCCCTTTTTTAAAGGGAATTTCTGTCACGTGTAGACAAGAAGGAAATTATGAGCAATAAACTGACACGGGTCAGCTTTTGCAAAACCTTTTAAACTTTAGTAGCTATTGTGTGCATGTATCAAGGAAGACCAGAAAACTCACACATCAACAATTTTTTAAAACTGTAAACTTAAGAAAGTAGAGGTTCTCAGTCTATGCTGAATGTGCATTTTAACACAAACGACAAATAGCACGACTAAAATTCTATACCGTAATGAGATTCAGGAAATATTGCCGATGCATTGTGAATAATTACAATAATATTAAAATGATTGCAAAAGTAAAATTATATTTATATAATATGCAGCAGAACCGTCTATCTGTGCCATTTGACCTGGACATGAAATTGACAGTGACTGCTGGTGTATTGTGCCATCAAAACAAGCTGAAAACTATGAAATATACACCTGCAAACTCCTGAATTAATCATACTCACGCTTTGTATAACAGCTTTGTGGTGGGAAGGTTAAAGGTTAGATCAGGACTATGACAGCTGGGATGCACATGGACCCCGTACAAGCACCGAAAGAGTGGAAACGGCTCTCAAGCGCGTGACTCCATGAATGGAATTATTTCTCTCTTCCCCCCACCCCCTCTCCTTATGAAATGCTCCTTTCTCAGCACATTTCAGCAAAACTCCTGTGGGGAAATTATATTTAGTAGCGTAAAATGTCGTGTTGAAACATGATTGTAGCCTGTGCTCAAAGATCTCTTCTTGACAAATAATAATAACAATAATAAATCCCCATGCCTTTAGTTTTTAATCAGTTGGCTACTGGGAATATATTCTAGCTATTGCTTCAGAGCCAATGAGTTCCTAAAATAAGATACCCACCCACCCTACTCCAGCAATGAACTATGATCCTAACCCTATGCACAAATCCATCTGTTTCAGTTTCTCAGCACTTTGCATTGTTGTAAACAAAATCTGCCCTTTCCCCTTATGGGGTATCCAAGAGCCCATATAGAGTGTAGGTTCCCTATTGGTAGGAGAAAATAACAGAGGCCAACCAGAGAATATTGAGAAGCAAAGCAGCTAGTAAGCCTGATCTTTATTGATCTGTGCAACAGGGTCCTCACTCACCACACGCAGGAGGGAGGAGGAACCCACACCAAAGGTGTGCAAGCCCTTATATAGACTTTTGAAATTGCCACCCTGTAGATCAAGACCACCTCCAGAAACATCATACATACTGTCGGGAATCAAGTCCATATCAGGAGAAACTGGCAACTCTCCCAGGCACCTGGCATGATTCCCTGTTGACCTCCCTGGCTGCATTCCCCAGCAAGATCCAGGCTAGGTCGCAATAGGCGATCCTTCTCAGCGTGAGAAGAACACACCCCTCTTTCCTGCCCCCCCCCACCCCGGGCAGGGGAAAGAGATAGACAGAAACGTATTTACATGCCTTTATTTCTGTCTTTGCAGCATTACAAAAAACATGACTGCTCTCTTCAAGCTCCAGCAGTCTAGAGACAAACACTTCCTGGACAGGAACAAACGGAAGAGCTCATATTACACTCTAAGCTAATTCCGGTGCTTCGCACTGTGAATTGACTGTCCCTCTGATTCCCACGGGCATGATTCTCATCATGTTTACTTTTCAAGCTAGCACTTTGCAGCTGCATTGCATCCATATCGTAACACATACATCACAGAAGGGGTGTAGCTCCAGACCACCACCCCCAGGTACATCATACCTACATCACAGAAAGGGTGGCTTACAGCAGAAATCTGAGTTTTTTGTTTACCTCCTGTCTGCCAGGTTACCTGTTTAATGGTCACTTGATTGGATTGCCTGGGGAGCCTGGCCAGTCTTTTGTAATGATAAATACTTAGTTCCTGAGCCAGATCACAGCCTCACACCCTATTCATATCTTAAATATGGGAGGTTTTGCGAAGGAAAAGACAATGGGGAGGCGTTTCCATTTTCCTTTGACAGTTTGGGAATCAAAAATGGTTTCAGGCTGGTCTTCCTGTGCTGATCTATGTACGTGCTTGGTTGGTACACTTATGAACATTTAACATATATCTAAGACCTCAAAAATCCTATCACAGCATTCCCCCCCCCCATCTTAGATTCAGTTTGTCACATTTCCACATCAGTTGGCTTCCCCCCTTATGATATTTTTCCTGAGGGTGTATTTCTCCCAATATACATCTTTCAAAGCCAACTTGTTGGCATCTGTCTGTCTCAAGAGACAATGGAGTGCACCTTCAGGGGTGAAGTCAAAACTCTGCATTAGCAGCACTGAAGTCCCCACCTTGGGGCAAACCTAGGCAGCTTGTATAGAGGGTCCAGGGCTGCCTCCCTCCTCTTCTAAAGCTCAGGGGTGAACAAGGCAAACTATGGAGGTGCACGTAGCTGAAAGCTGCACAGTTTTCTTTATATTTCTGAAGCTCTTATCTAACATATACACAGACAGCTGGGGATGAGCTTCTGTTTTACAACAGCTACCTTCGCTCCCAGGTGAGGGCTTTTCTTCTCACTCTGGAAACAAAGAAACAGGCTTATCGTTCTCCTTTCAACAAAAGCAACTGTTTTGTCTTACACTCACACTCTCCGCAGATCCCAAAACAAGAAGCCTGCAGGAGCCCCAAAGAACCAGCGTGCTTCTACACACCTTTGCTGTGTTCTAAACACAACAGATGGAAACAAATAGGACTTTTTACCTGCCCGGGCGTTGATTCAAGGATGCTGGAAAAAATATCCACACATGCCGTAAACGAGGCACATCAACTATCACTTATGATCAGGACTGCCAATGGGTTTGCATTTGCAGGAGATATGCATAGATCAGGCTCCACAGGCTTTTAGCTATAATTTTTTCTTTAAAGGTAACCTATTGTTGAAAGGCAGGTATTAAATATTATAAATGGATAAATTCACGAGAACAAATTTTTAAAGGTGAATTGACAGTTGATGTTTTACTATGTTTTCTATTCTGCTGGAAGCCACCCAGAGTGGCTGGGGAAACCCAACCAGATGGGTGGAGTATAAATAAAGTTGTTGTTGTTGTTGTTGTTGTTGTTGTTGTATAAATAAAGTTGTTGTTTTTGTTGGTGGTGGTGGGGTGTAAATAAAGTTGTTGTTGCTGTTGTTGTGAGGCAGTTCCCGACCACCAGGAAAGCAGGCCCAGCCTCAGCAGCTGGCATTCTCCACTGCAAGTTCCTGCCCTGGGCATTTGCCTCAAGGTCCTCATGGTGTTAGGATTGGGCTATAGTCTGCAATCGGAAGTGTGTTTAGAGTAGAGACAGGCAAATCTGACAATTTCGGAATCTCATTTTTCCATTTTCCATTTGCAAACTTTGTATGAGAAATCAGGTTAGCAAAAATGGAACTCCACAGTTCCATCTGGTGTCACAGTGTTAAAATGCATAAACAACACATACACAGTCGTACCTTGGAAGTTGAACAGAATCTATTCCGGAAGTCTGTTCGACTTCCAAAACGTTCAGAAACCAAGGTTCTTCTGATTGGCTGCAGGAAGTTCCCAATTTGCTCTTTACAAGTACGTTGGGCAGAGTGAGGAGGCCTCTCCCCCTTAGCTCCAGTGCCGTGCTAGGTGCTGTACAAAGTGTGCATTACCTACATCAGGGGTCAGCAAACTTTTTCAGCAGGGGGCTGTCCCTCAGACCTTGTGGGGAGCCGGACTATATTTTGAAAGGAAAAAAATGAACGAATTCCTATGCCCCACAAATAACCCAGAGGTGCATTTTAAATTAAAGGACACATTCTACTCATGTAAAAACACACTGATTCTTGGGCCGTCTACAGGCCAGATTTAAAAGGCAATGGGGCCGGATCCGACCCCCGGGCCTCAGTTTACCTACCCATGCTTTAGATAAAGGCATGGAATAGACTGAAGCAGAGCTAAGGATCTGGATCTGGTAGGTAGGGCAGATTATTATCTTCCCCCCACTCCCCATTGGCCAGGACTGTCAATCGCCTGGCATTATGATGACATCAGGTGGCCCTTTTTTGCCCACACAGTTTGAAATCAAACCGTATGGGCAAATGCACAGCACACAAAGCACCTTCCAAACAGATTGTTGGGTCTTGTAGAGTGCACTGCAAGGTGTTTTACAACATCACAGGTCTTGCAGTGCCCTCTGCCCATCATTTTGGCTGAGCCAGGTCTTTACCTGTAGGATAGTTGCAGAGGTGCCAATTTGAATAAAATGTTGGGGAGGGCAGATAACACCCACACCAATGCCCATCGACTTGGGGGGGGGGCATCCCCTTCAAATATTTTATTGCGGGGGCCAAAGACCCCTCAGCCCCTAGGAATTGACTCCTATGGACAATTGGGCACTGTATGTGACATCAGATGTAGCAGAGGTGGGCATGTTTGGTGGGACAGGTGAGCATTGTTTGGCACTAAGATGGGAAACAAGAGAAATGCTGTCTGTTCTTTGACAGTTTACTGTTAGAGTAAAGGTAAAGGGACTCCTGACCATTAGGTCCAGTCGTGGCCGACTCTGGGGTTGCAGCGCTCATCTCGTTTTATTGGCCGAGGGAGCTGGCGTACAGCTTCCGGGTCATGTGGCAGCATGACTAAGCTGCTTCTGGCGAACCAGAGCAGCGCACAGAAACGCCATTTACCTTGCCGCTGGAGGGGTACCTATTTATCTACTTGCACTTTGACGTGCTTTCAAACTGCTAGGTTGGCAGGAGCAGGGACCGAGCAACGGGAGCTCACCCCGTCGCAGGGATTTGAACCACCAACATTCTGATCGGCAAGTCCTAGGCTCTGTGGTTTAACCCACAGCGCCAACCGCGTCCCACTGTTAGAGTAGGCAGAAGCTTATCTTCAGGCTCAGCATTGTCCTGCTGAGCATTAAGTTCAGAGATAAGCTTCTGCCTTCTCTAACAGCCAACTGTCAAAGACCAGGCAGCATTCCCCTTACATCCAATCTTAGAACAGTGGGTCTATGGTGCGAAAGATCGGAGTTAGGTCTCTACTGTTGCTTTTTGCCATCGAAGACAAAGTGGAGTCTTATCTGCTTGCAATGTGGATCAGGCCTAGGCAAACTCGGCCCTCCAGATGTTTTGGGACTGCATCTCCCATCATCCCTAGCTAACAAGACTTAGTGGTCAGGGATGATGGGAGTTGTAGTCCCAAAACATCTGGAGGGCTGAGTTTGCCTATGCCTGGTGTAGATGCTACACTGGCTGGCAGCTGCTCTCTGGGGTGTCAGAAAGAAGTGATTCCCAGCCCTCCTTCAGCAAGGCACATGTTAAACCTGGGATCTCTTGCATCTGAAGAAGCAGTTTTGAGACAAAGGCCATGGTGGAATTTCCATCTTTGCTCTCCCGCCAAACCCTCATAGGGTGGAAATTGAAACAGTGGGCTAATTGTCATTAGAATACAATGAGGAATGCCACCTTGTAAATTTAAGAAAATCTGGTTAGCAAGCAGAGCCAGAGATGGTTCAGGAGGTGGAGTCAAGGGCGAATTTTGACCAGTCAGAGGACAGAACTTGGTGGGTTTTTGTAGCAACAAGGTGGAAACTGGAAGTTCAGGGGGGCAGGGTGGTCATTTTGGTGTGTTACGGTGCAGAGCTCTGTGGGTGAGGTGTGGGATTAATAGGGGATGATTATACAATATATAATTGTATATTGTAGATCTATATAAGCATCATCTTCACTATTTCCCAGGTCTTCCCCCAAAGGATCTGTAAAGAGTACACATTTATTTAGTTACACATTTTATTTCTCCCCCCCCCCCCCTTCGTGGCTTAAGTTAACCACTGCCAAACGGAACTTGGAAAAATGACCACTTGGCTTCCTAAGCTGCCATCTGAACAAATGTGATAGATAGATAGATAGATAGATTCTTTATTGTCATTACACAAGTGCAACATTGCACAAGTGCAACGAAATTGGATGCCATCCCTTAAAAACAACAAAAGCAAAACAACAACAACAACCAAACAAACCACATTCCAGCCACACCCACACCCACACCCATCAAACTCCCAGATCACACTATCGAGTTACAGCATTTAAAAAGGCCACAGCTCTTGGATAGAAACTATTTTTCAGTCTATTTGTCCTTGACTTGATGTTTCTATATCTCCTGCCAGAAGGCAGTAGTGCAAACAGACTGTATCCCGGGTGAGATGCATCCTGCAGGATGTTGTTTACTTTCCTAAGACAACGGGAACCGTACAGTTCTTCCAAGGATGGGAGAGGATGACCAATAATCCTTTGGGCTGTGGTTATGACCTTCTGGAGCACCTTCCTCTTCCTAGCTGTACAACTGGAGAACCAGGCACAAATACAGTATGTGAGAATGCTCTCTATGGAGCCTCGGTAGAAGGACACCAGCAGTCTCTCACTCAGATTGTTCTTCTTTAAAAGTCTGAGGAAATAAATTCTCTGCTGGGCCTTCTTCACCAGAGCAGTGGTATTTGCGCTCCAAGTCATGCCCTGATCGATAGTCACTCCCAAAAACCTGAATTCCGCCACCCTCTCCACCCGTTCCCCTTTGATATACAAGGGCTGAATGTCCGCCTTTTTTTTCCTGTAATCCACCACCAATTCCTTGGTCTTAGCCGTATTAAGAGCCAGATTGTTCTCTCCACACCAAACACAAAGCCGCTCCACCTCGTCCCGATAGGCGGACTCATCCCCTCCTGAAATGAGCCCCACCACCGTAGTGTCATCAGCAAACTTGATGATTTTGTTGCTGGGATAGATGGCTGTACAATCATACGTATAGAGAGTATAGAGCAGGGGACTCAACACACAACCCTGTGGTGAGCCGGTGTTAAGGCTAAGGGCTGTGGACATATGTGACCCCACTCTAACCCTCTGAGAACGTTCTGACAAAAAATCCAAAACCCAGAGACAGGTGGAGTTGGAGAGTCCAATCGCCTCTAGCTTGGACACCAGTCTATGGGGGAGGATAGTGTTAAAAGCAGAGCTAAAATCCACAAACAGCAGCCTCACATAACTCCCCGGCTGCTCCAGATGGGACAGAGCAGCATGGAGAGTGATAGTGATAGCGTCTTCCGTGGATCTATTTGCCCTGTATGCAAACTGGTAGTTGTCAAAAGTTGATGGAAGACAGGAAATTATATGACGGCGCACCAGTTTCTCAAAACACTTCATGATGATTGGAGTCAGTGCAACTGGTCTGTAGTCGTTCAAACTACTGATTGTAGATTTTTTAGGCAGAGGAACAATAGTTGACGACTTCAGGCAGGGTGGGACAATAGACTGGTGTAAGGACTTGTTGAAGATCTTAGTAAAGACCTTCGCCAGCTGATCCGCACAGCCCTTCAACACCTTTCCCGTGATGCCATCAGGTCCAGCAGCCTTCCTCGGATTCACCATCCTCAATACCTGTCTCACCTCATGCTCCTCTACAGTAAATGAGGGGCCCCTATGGGCTGGTGGCTGTAATACCGGCGTCTCAGGTGGCTCCTTCTCGAAGCGAGCAAAGAAAAAGTTAAGCTCCTCCGCCAGCAAAGGGTCACCATCGACAGCACCAAGGTTAGGTTTGTAGTTGGTAATATGCTGAATCCCCTGCCACATCTGTCTTGTGTTGTTACTCCTTAAATTATCCTCAATCCTCTGCCTATAGACCAGTTTTGCCCGTCGAATACCCCTCTTCAAGTTTGCTCTTGCCACACTGTAAAGCTGCACCTCGCCCGACCTGAAAGCCCTATTTCTTTCCCGCAACAGGCACTGGACCTCTCTATTCATCCAGGGTTTCTGATTGGGATAAAACCGGATGGATTTATTTACTGTGACAGTGTCTGTGCAGTGATTGATATAGCACAGAACTGCCGCCGTGTGCTCCTCCAGGTCTGAACGATCGAAAATATCCCAATTGGTTCTCTCAAAACAGTCCTGCAGCTGGTGGATAGCGCCTTCAGGCCAGATTTTAACAGTCCTTGATATTGTGGGAGCCCGTTTCCTGAGTGGGATATATGCTGGTACCAGGAACAGAGACATATGGTCGGACTGGCCCAAATGTGGCAGCTGTAAGGCCCTATAGCCGTGATTTACATTCGAATAAACTTTATCCAGTGTCTTGTCCCCCCTTGTGGGACATTTCACATGCTGATAGAGCGTTGGGAGCACTGTTTTAAGTTCAACATGATTGAAGTCTCCCGCAATGATGTGCACAGCTTCAGGATGCTTGTCTTGCTGGCTGCTGATAAGGCTCTGCAGGCATCCCAGAGCCAAGTTGGCATTGGCATCTGGTGGCACGTACACACCAGTTAGCATAACAGCTGTAAACTCCCTAGGGAGATAGGCTGGTCTGCATTTAACAGCCACATATTCCAAATCCGGTGAACAGTAACTGCCCACGGTCTTAGAATTATTGGATGTAATTGTTGGTAGACAGAGTCCTCTGCTGGAAGCACCTAAGTATAACATGGGGGGGATAAATTCTGCAACCCGCTAAATAATTTAAGTGGATCTTGAAAAAATCCTCTTGTGGGCTTAAGAGAAAGCTAATTGAGAATCATGGTAGAAAGTCTTCACTTTCCCTTCTCGAACAGTCTGAAAAGGATCCTTATTTTCTTCCCAAGTTGCCATGACCTAAAACATGTGGCCACCCCCCCGCCCCCCCGCTTTTGTGGCCGAAAGCAATTCAGCAACTACAGCATCCCTAAGAGAAGAGAGAAGCTTCATGCCCAGATATGTGGTGTGCAGAGTAAAATCAAGGTCCATTTTTCACAGCTTTGTTGCAAGCCTACATCCGCTACCCTTATTACATACATACATACATACATACATACATACCTAGAAGATAAGGCAGGGCTGACCACACCTCCATCGGAGAGTCAGACAACGGAGGAGAGGTCAGATCCAGCCAGTGTACCGGAAGAGGGAAGCAGTGACAGAAGTAGTGTAACGGTCAGGAGGAAGGTCACTGGGTTGGCGCGAGAGGCAAGTTCAAATGTACAGGAGCGCGGGACAGCAGAGAATGAGGATTGGGAACCGGGTCCTAAAGCCCGCCGGAGGGAGGGGGAGGAGCTAAGCGACTCAGCGTCGGAGGAGTCCAGAAAGGGGAATGCCCCAGCGGGCAGGAGGACCCAGAGGAGGAGAGAGCAGCGTAAAAGGTGGAGCCGGGCTAGGATCTTAAACTGGTGTCATAGGGGAGGAGACTCAGACGGTACTTCGCCGGTCTAGGCTTTAAGACGTAGAGCTGCGCGCTACGGCTTTGAAATGGAAACTGAACCTCAATAAAGACTTTTGTACATAACTACAGCCTAGCGTTGGTCCTCTGTGAGCTGGGACCTAGGGGCAGCTCTGACAACAACATTTCCTATTGCCTAGAGTGGACTTCCTGTCACACCTGGTCTGGCGCATCCTCCCCCTGCGTGTGACCAAGTAGATGAGCATGACTCTGGCAGACCCTATAAAGGGTCTAGTCACGCAACCATCTTCCATTTCCCCCTTTTTGCTCTATTCCCCTTTTCTCCTTTTGCTCACCTTTGTCATGGCTCATCCTTACAGAGGATGGAAGCCACATGGTAGAAAGACTTGAGGCCTAGCTCAGACTTCTTTTCTCTACAAATGAAGCTGTTATAGGAATTCTGATTATATATAAAATAAATGTCCGTAAATATACAAGGCAAACACATACATAAGTATATAAACCACGTGTCTGAAATAGTACAGGAGAACAGTCCTAAAGCCATTTTGACTCATTCAGTGACCTCAAATATTCCTCTGCAGTTTGGATGGAAATGGGAAAAGCCTCCCCATCGTCTCTGTGCTTAAGGGCACATTTAAGATATGAATAGGGTGTGAGCCTGTGACCTGGACTCAGAAATTAGCTGCTTTGCTTCTCAATATTCTCTGGTTGGCCTCTGTTATTTTCTCCTACCAATAGAGAACCTACATAAGGACTCTTGGGTATGGGCTCTTGGGTACCCTATAAGGGAAAAGGAGCAGTTTTTCTTATAACAAAACTGAAACCACAAGATACAGTCATACCTCGGGTTAAAGACGCTTCAGGTTGCCTTTTTTCAGGTTACGGACTGCTGAAACCCAGAAGTACCAGAATGGGTTACTTCCGGGTTTCGGCGGTCGCACATGTGCAGAAGCACCAAATCGCAACCCATGCGTGCACAGACATGCCACTGCGGGTTGCGGATGCTGCAGCTTCGAGAACACTGTCCAAGCATCTCGTCCTCTGTAGTCCCCTTCTCCTTGTGCCCTCATTCTTTCCCAACATCAGGGTATTTTCCAGGGAGTCTTCTCTTCTCATGAAGTGGCCAAAGTATTAGAGCCTCAGCTTCAGGATCTGTCCTTCCAGTGAGCACTCAGGGCTGATTTCCTTCAGAATGGACAGGTTTGATCTTCTTTCAGTCCATGGGACTCTCAAGAGTCTCCTCCAGCACCATAATTCAAAAGCATCAATTCTTCGGCGATCAGCCTTCTTTATGGTCCAGCTCTCACTTCCATACATCACTACTGGGAGAACCATAGCTTTAACTATACAGACCTTTGTCAGCAAGGTTATGTCTTTGCTTTTTAAGGTGCTGTCTAGGTTTGTCATCGCTTTTCTCCCAAGAAGCAGGCAACTTTTAACTCTTTAAATTTAACCCATATATCCTAAAGACACCACAGTCTCCATTGACCTTCCTTCCAAGGAAGCTGGACCTTGGGAAGTGCAAATTTCCCTTCATTACTGCAATGGATAATTCGTAGGGCTGCCTCTGAAGATGGTTCGGAAACTTCAGCTGGTGCAGAATTCAGTGGCCAGGTTGCTCACCAGAGCAAGACAGTTTGAACATATTACACTAATCCTGGTCCGACTGCACTGACTACCAGTTAGTTTCCGAGCCCAATTCAAAGTGCTGGTTTTGACCAGTAAAGCCTTAAACAGCTCAGGACTGCAATGCCTCAAGGACCACCTCTTCCCATTTGAACCTCCCCAGACCCTGAGATCATCTTCTGAGGCCCTCCTTCGTGTGCCTCCTCCTCGAGAGGTCCGGAGGGTGGCAACACGAGAACGGGGCCTTCTATGCAGTGGCTCCCCATCTGTGGAATATTCTCCCCAGGGAAGTTCGCCGGGCACCTTCATTATACACCTTTAGGCACCAGGCAAAAACATTCCTTTTTAACCAGGCCTTTGGTTGACCTGATCAACATCCCATACCCTTTTAAAATGTGGCTCTTTTGGGGAGGCATTATTGGGTTATTGCTTTTATTTTTATTTTGTATACAGTGGTATCTCGGGTTACATACGCTTCAGGTTACAGACTCTGCTAACCCAGAAATATTACCTCGGGTTAAGAACTTTGCTTCAGGATGAGAAAAGAAATCGTGCTCCGGCAGTGCAGCAGGAGGCCCCATTAGCTAAAGTGGTGCTTCAGGTTAAGAACAGTTTCAGGTTAAGAACAGACCTCCAGAACGAATTAAGTTCTTAACCCAAGGTACCACTGTACTGTGATCTTTTTATGTGAACTGCCCTGAGACCTCCAGGAATAGGGCAGTATATAACTTCAATAAAATATCATCATCACCATCATTATCATCACCATAATCTCTTAGCGCTTGGAAATTGGGGTGGCATGTAACACTCCCTCTCATCTTGGAAGGAAGGTAATCAAGCCTATTCCCCTTCAGTCTACCAGAGAAGCTCCATGTGTGAAAAAGAAATTACCGGTAGCTGCTTCCTTTTTTTGTTACCTATTTTTCTTCCTTATCACCAACAGAACCCAGCTGGGTTTAAACATTGGGCAGGTCCACAAATTTATCTGGCCAAGTAAACTTTTAGTATTTGGGGGAATGGTAGCATGTGACCTGGGCTCTCCTCATGCAGATATGTATCTCTATAGGCTTGATTCATGCAATTTTCCTCCCTTTGTTTCACTTTCCTTTTCATTTTTTAAAGGTGGAAATTAATTGAGCAATCAACTGCTCCATACGTACAATCCCTATTTAATGGGGACAGTCCTGATTTTCTGACGAATCACATTCGTCTTTTGAGAAGATGCCTCAGCATTATTTCTGCTATTCCAAAAATGAAACAAGTAGGTGCACTCTTCAGAGAATGGAACTCAGAGGTATGTTGGTGATGGCACCAGCACTGGCCAATATACCCCAACCAACTAGAGCCAGCTTTTCCTTAACAGGCTAGAAACTCAAATAATTAGTCTTCACAGAGCTTGCTCCAGAACATGAAAATGAATGCATTTTCAAGTCAGCAAAGGCAATTTCAAATCACCTACCTGTTTTGTCTGCAAATCCCCATGAGACTGCAAATCCCCATTCTGAGATAAGTTTGAGCAGAGAAGAACAACAACAAAAAAGATACCGTTAGATTATATGTCCCATTGCCATCCAGCTTGGATGCTGGATCTAGAATATGCATCTGTTTTGTTTTCAGATGTCCAATACTAGTCAGCATATGTATGTGTGTGTGTGTGTGTGTGTGTGTGTGTGTGTATATGTATATGTATATACAGCTCAGGTGCACAAGATACTTTGGGTGCCGCCGGTGGTGAATGGTGAAGATGAGTTATTTTTGTTGTGATAGCCCTGTAAACTGTGTTATGCAAGGTTGGCGCTATTCATTTTTGATAGGTTGGGATTTATCTGCTTAATTAAATTAGAAGCAAAGAAATAAACAAGTGAGTCACAGGTGAAGATGCGCTTTGTGAATACCAAGCAATAGTGCCCCACATTTTAAGATTAATAAATGGGGCAGACAGCCAGGTTGCACTATATAAAATGCTAAACAGATCTGGGAAAAATTAGGTGCTTTTTCACCAATTGATTGACTTCTGTTTTTCCCCCCCTGCAGGTACTCAAGGATACACATTACAGTGGTACCTCGGGTTACATACGTTTCAGGTTACAGACTCCACTAACCCAGAAATAGTACCTCGGGTTAAGAACTTTGCTTCAGGATGAGAACAGAAATCGTGCTCCAGTGGCGCAGCAGCAGCGGGAGGCCCCATTAGCTAAAGTGGTGCTTTAGGTTAAGAACAGTTTCAGGTTAAGAACGGACCTCCGGAACGAATTAAGTACTTAACCCGAGGTACCACTGTACCAGCACCTTTCTGCTCCCCACCCTCAAAATGTTAAAAGTTTGGCACTTGCTGTACCAACTTCATGTTGAGTATTGGCACTTGTATCTTAAAAAATCCAAAAAACAAAAGCTGCTTCTGGGCATGATTCCTGCTTATTAATGGTGGTGGTGGTCACTGAGTTATCACCTTCTAAATCACTGTCCCTGGGTGGTTTACGCATAAGATTACTTAAAACAGATAAAAACACAAAAGCAACAAATATATTTCAAACAAGACTAAAACCCTAATAAGTTGACACTCATGGTAAAGACCCATTTATCCAGCTTAAAAGGCCGGTTGGGACAAAAATATTTCCAGTTGCGAATAGTGAATGCCTGTTGCATCTCAACAGAAGGGGACGTGGGTGGTGCTGTGGTCTAAACCACGGAGCCTCTTGGTCTTGCTCAAGGTTAGCAGTTCGAATCCCCACTCTGTTGCTCTATCCCAGCTCATGTCAACCTAGCAGTTCAAAAATACATCAGTGCAAGTAGATAAATAGGTACCACTGTGGTGGGAAAGTAAACAGCGTTTCTGTGCACTCTGGTTTCCGTCACAGTGTCCTGTTGCACCAAAAGTGGTTTAGTCCTGCTGGCCACATGACCCGGAAAGCTGTCTGTGGACAAATGCTGGCTCCCTCGGCCTGAAAGCGAGAGGAGCGCCACAACACATAGTCGCCTTTGACTGGATTTAACCATTCAGGGGTCTTTTACTTTTAACTTTACTTTTATCTCAACAGAAACACTATTCCACAGAACAGAGGCAGCAACACTAAAAGTCCTGCTCTGAGTTACTGCAGAGCGGGCTTCTGAAAGCATAATTACATATCGCCTTTCCAATCATACTGTGAGGACAAAACACAGGAACAATGATGTTTGCCCCCCTCTACAAGCTCAACAACCTCTTTTCATGCAAAGAATGTAATAGATCTGTCTTCCAAAGCCCCAAATATTGTTCAGATACTCATCAACTGGGTTGCAACATTCAGGTGATAAATTGGTTAACTGGCTAGAAACCTTTTGTGTGGCTTACAAGTTGCCCTTAATCATTGGCCCAACTGATTTAAAAATACAGCAATATCCATGTTCCCACAATGGATGCTTTGCTCCTCAAACCTGGAGCCAGTCTGGACAGTCAATGTCGTCACCATTAGAACCTGAACATTCTGCATGGAGACCCCTTTCAGAAGATTTCCCCTTCAGCCCCCCATGCCAGGATGGCAGTGTGAATGGAAGCTAATATCATCTACTATCTCCATCTCTTTGCACAGAAAACCAGCATCTCTAGACGCGTTGTTTGTTTATTTACTTATTTTATTTCTTTAACTTGTCCGCTGCTTTGAATTTCCACAGAACTCTCTTAAAGCAGTTTACACACCTAAGCAAAAAGTCAATACGAATAATACAAGGCTCGGCAGAGTGGTGCATGGTCTAGTTATCTCCCGCTTGGACTACTGCAATGCGCTCTACGTGGGGCTACCTTTGAAGGTGAACCGGAAACTACAACTAATCCAGAATGCGGCAGCTAGACTGGTGACTGGGAGTGGCTGCCAAGACCATATAACACCAGTCCTGAAAGATCTGCATTGGCTCCCAGTACGTTTCCGAGCACAATTCAAAGTGTTGGTGCTGACCTTTAAAGCCCTAAACTGCCCAGTATACTTGAAGTAGCGTCTCCACCCCCATCGTTCTGCCTGGACACTGAGGTCCAGCACCGAGGGCCTTCTGGCGGTTCCCTCACTGCGCGAAGCAAAACTACAGGAAACCAGGCAGAGGGCCTTCTTGGTAGTGGCGCCCGCCCTGTGGAATGCCCTCCCATCAGATGTCAAAGAGATAAACAACTACCTGACATTTAGAAGACATCTGAAGGCAGCCCTGTTTAGGGAAGTTTTTAATGTGTGATATTTCAATGTATCTTTAATCTTTGTTGGAAGCCGCCCACAGTGGCTGGGGAAGCCCAGCCAGATGGGCGGGGTACAAATAAATTATTATTATTATTATTATTATTATCATCATTATCATCATCATCATCATCATTATTATTACCACAATCACTACAACTGCTAATAATAAGTAATAGACAATCCCCACACTTAAAGTAGCATAATTAAAGGTAAAGGGACCCCTGACCATTAGGTCCAGTCATGACCGACTCTGGGGTTGCGACGCTCATCTCGCTTTATTGGCCGAGGGAGCCAGCGTACAGCTTCCGGGTCATGGGGCCAGCATGACTAAGCCGCTTCTGGCAAACCAGAGCAGCGCACGGAAATGCCGTTTACCTTCCCGCCGGAGCGGTACCTATTTATCTACTTGCACTTTGATGTGCTTTCAAACTGCTAGGTTGGCAGGAGCAGGGACCGAGCAACGGGAGCTCACCCCATCGCGGGGATTCAAACCGCCGACCTTCTGACCGGCAAGTCCTAGGCTCTGTGGTTTAACTCACAGCGCCACCCGCGTCCCTTTAAAAAAGTAGCATAATTAAGCAACCATAAATCTCATTTCGACATATTTCAAATCTATGCTTATGTCTTTCCTCCCATGGCGAAATATTCATAACATGTCACACCAGAAGCCACAGAGAAATGCTGGGAGAGCTGACAGGAAGGGACCGAAAAATCTGAGGTAGATTAATGACTTCTTCCCTGCCACGATTTTCTTTCATAAATACTAGATTTCTGTCATATGCCCAGTGGCGCATCCATCAAAATGCCTTTTGAAATAGCATTTAATAAGGTCCAGCGCGAGAGAGGACCAAATAAAAAACCTGATAGCTTCTTCCTTATCCAAGTTATAGGGTGCCTCTTATGCGGCACCCCAGATGGCTTCAGTGGATAGGTGTGCCTTTTGTTAGCATTGGCTGATATGACAGTGATGACTATTCCCAGACAGGGATAGCTTAGCCACATCCTGTGCCACATCTGCACTATACACTTAAAGCAGTATCATACCACTTTAAGAAGTCCTGGCTGATCCCCCCACCCAAAGAATTCTGGGTACTGTAGTTTGTTAAGGGCACTGAGAGTTGTTAGGAGACCCTCATTCCCATCACAAAGCTCCATTTCCCAGAATTCCCTCGGAAGAGAGAGT
Organism: Podarcis cretensis; assembly: GCF_951804945.1. Classification (NCBI taxonomy): domain Eukaryota; kingdom Metazoa; phylum Chordata; class Lepidosauria; order Squamata; family Lacertidae; genus Podarcis; species Podarcis cretensis. Next base: position 16,864,308 of record NC_137183.1, on the reverse strand, counting down.
GATTGTTCAGCCACCAAGATGCTGAAAAGGAGTCTGTTGCCTTAGTCCCTTAAGGTGGCGTCTTGAGCATTCAGCTACATTAGTAAAGAAAAAGCGTTTTAAATGCGTTATAAGACTGTGACACCAGATGGTGCTGACGAGTTCCATCTTTCGCCAACACGCTATTCCATGATGAAGTTTACAGCATGTTTTCCTGAAATATTTTTTTTTAATGTGTCTAGATCCAACTCCTAAAATTTGCCAAGTCCTAAAATTTGGTATGCCGGTTCTAAATTATGGCTGTGTACACCTGTTTAGTTTTTAGTGCCATTTTTGTTCTTGCATGCGACTAGAACGAGATGAAAAAGAAACCATTAAAGACGGCCTGTGCTCCAAACAAGGAGTAATAACTTTTGCTGATTACATTGTTAAATCCAGTCAAAGGTTCAGGCAAGATCTGAGTGGCATTCAGCTAAGTTTTACTCAGAGCAGATCCACTGGCATTAATGAACATGACCAGGTTAGGTCCATTAATTTCAAGGGGTCCATATGAAGTAAATATCACTCTTAGATTAATTACAGAGAGGCAGTGTGGTGCAGTGGTTAGAGCAGTGATGGCCAAACTTGGCCCTCCAGTTGTTTTGGGACTACAATTCCCATCATCCCTGACCACTGGTCCTGTTAGCTAGGAATGATGGGAGTTGTAGTCCAAAAACAGCTGGAGGGCCACGTTTGGCCATCATTGGGTTAGCGTATCAGACTGGGGCATCCGGGTTCAAATCCCTACTCGACCAATGAGTGACCTTGGACCAATCACTGCCTCTGAGGGTTGTTGTGGGGATTAATTGAGGGAGGGGACTACATGCACCACCTTGGATATAAATGCAATAAATGTGATAAATATAATTTATGCAATAAATTATATTTATATATTAATATTTATAATATTATAATTATTATATTATATATTATAATTATTATATTATATATATTATAATTATAATTATATTATATATTATATATTTATAAATATAATAAATAATAACAATAATAAATATAATAAAGAATTAAAGAATAGTAAATAATCTGAGATCTGGAGGATGCCCTCTTCTGTATTAAAGTCCAATTTTGGAGGTTGGGATTTGCATAGCCTTTATTTTATTTTATTTGTCCTTAAAGTATCCTGAAGCCCCAAGCTGTTGAGGGCCTTGCAAATTAATACTTGGGAAAGAAATTGCACTTGTCCTGATTTCCTCGCTTTTCTCACTTCCTCTGCTGCTCTCAAGCCTGCTCTGCCTTGAGAGCCTTGAAGGGAACGAGGGATAGAAATGTAATTAATTGATTAATTAGTCTTGAAATCCTTCATATTTTGCATATGCTTTTAAGAAATGACTGATTGTCTGATAAAACGTTTTAATAGGGAAAACGTCCAGGATTGCAAGTCTGAGAGCATGAAGGATAATCACAAGGCCACTTCATGCCAGAGGGTTGAAAGAAGAGAGACTTTCTTGCCTAGTATTGCAACATGCTTAGAAAAGCACCTCTGAGCCCTCATTGGCTGCATGTTGATCCTTGCACATAGCATTTTAACAGTCATGGCTTCCCCCCAGAGAATTATGGGAACAGTAGTTTGTTAAGGAGTACAGAGAGTGGTTAGGAGAACTATTTTCCATCCAAGAGCTACAGTTATCAGAGTTTCTTATAAAGAAGGGTTGATTGTTACCCCCCTTTCTGGGAACTGTAGCTCTGGGAGAGGAATACGGATCTCCTGACAACTTTCAGCGCCCTTAAACAAACTACATTTCCCAGGATTATTTGTTGGAAGCCAAGACTCTTAAAAGTGGTATGATACTGCTTTAAACATATAGTGCAGATGGAGCCTTAAAGCACATGACTTTTTGTATTATTATTTTTATTAGTGCTATTTTTCTAGAAAAAGAGGTGCCGGAACTCACCATGAACACCTCCTTTGTTCTCTTAGAATGGCACTGGAGAAGTATCAGAACCCACCTGAGAGGTGCCGGAACTGAAAAAAACCATTATTATTATTATTATTATTATTATTATTATTATCATTACCCTGCCCATGTGACTAGGTTGCCCCAGCCACTCTGGGGAGTTTCCAACATAATAGCATAATAAAACATCAAACATTAAAAACTTCCCTATACAGAGCTGCCTTCAGTTGTCTTCTAAAAGTTCTTTATCTCCTTGACATCTGATGGGACTGTAATTTCACTTCTCGCCGCGAGGGAACTGTCAGAAGGCCCTCGGAGCTGGACCTTGGTGTCCGGGCAGAACGATGGGGGTGGAGATGCTCCTTCAGGTATACTGGCCAAGGCCATTGAAGGCTTTAAAGGTCAGCACCAACACTTTGAATTGTGCTTGGAAATGTACTGGGAGCCAATGCAGATCCTTTAGGACAGGTGTTATGTGGTCCCAGCAGCTGCTTCCAGAATCCTGGGAACAGTAATTAACCTTTTGCGGAGCTACAATTCCCAGCACCCTGAACTACAGTTCCCAGGATTTTTCAGGGGAAGCCGTGACTGTTAAAGTGAGGGAGTGGAAGGCATGCTTTCAGCGTATGCTGCGCAAGTATCCACAGATGTGGAGAAAAGTGTGACCAACATCTGTCTGCTGGTAGGGTGTTTGTGTGACTTTTTATCAACTTTCTCCATCTAGGAGAACTCTGCCCAATACTTTCTCTTTTTTCCTTTTTTGCATCCCTCTTGTTCAGCAGCTGAGCAGGAGGGACAAAACTCTACCCAGGCCTAAAAACAAAACACAACCAAACAAAACCCTGTCTGGTGTGTTTGTGTGTTTCCCTGGCTTTTTCTCCTACATCCTCAGTTCCAGAAGCAGCAATTTTTTTATGGCTGTAGGAAATAATCACGAATTCCTTGTGCGGCCTGCCACTGATCAGGCGTGCAAATTCTCCCATTTTGGAAGGAGACAATGACCAATTCCCTGCCAATATTCAGGCAGGCTTCAGTCTGTTTGTTCTGCGCCTCCAGAGCAGTGGTTTGTTTCTTTGTGTACCTAGGCATGAAACGGAGGCACCTCAGTCCGGTCTGCAAACAACAGCAAGAATGCTTCCTATAAAACGGAAGGATTCGACCAAGATCCCGTTTATTCATCTCTTTCTGCAACGTCCAAAGCAATAAAAGGCTCTCCCGCCCATTTCTCTCTCTCTGTGTGTTTATGTGTCTCTTTTTCTCTGTGCGAGCTACAAACCTCCTCCTTCCGTGCGCCGTTTCTTGTTTTCATAGAAAACGATCCGTGTACCTAGAAAATAACAGGAAGGGAGAGAAGGCGGCGAGCGGGCGAGCGAGCCATTAAAGAAAGGAAGGAGGGGAGAAAAATCGTGTTTTCGGTCGCTGCCCGAGGAATAATTTTGCAGAAGAGTCCATATTTTTTCTCTCTGCTGCACCGGCGAGCGTTCGGGATGGGAAGCGCAATGTAGGCAGCTCGGCGGCGGCTACATTTCGCCCTTCCTTCCTGGCCACATTGTTCCCAAGCCAGGGCTTGGGGGAGGGGATCTCCGCCTCCCCCCCTGTGGCGCCCCCCCCCCAACCACACTCCTGCCCAGCCCCCACCAGCCTTTCCTAGCGGAGGAGCCCCGCAAAGCTGCTGGATCCCTCGATTCTTGGGGGCTGGGGGTGCCGAGTCCAGGGCCTCCCCTCCCCCCTTTTGCACACACACACACACACACACACGCACACACACCCCAGCCCCCCTCTCCTCCTTCTCCTGCTCCTCCGCCGCCTCCTCCAGCCGCCGCTTCTCCTGTGCCCGGGGCCGATCCTTCGCTCTCCGGAAGCCTCCTTCGCTCGATCGGCGCGCAGCAGCCGTCGTGTCCCCATCCCCACCCCCCTCCTTATTCTTCTTATTCTTATTATTATTACCGATCGTCTTGTTGTTGTTGTCAGGAAGGGGGAGCCGAGCGCCTCTTTCCCACCCCCCCTCCTCGCCTCTCCCCTCTCCCCGAGTTTGTGGAGGGTCAAGGGGGGGCCGCGCAGCGCCGGGAAGGCCTGGGAGCGGGGCTGGGGGTTGCTTCGGAGTTGGCGACGGGCAGGAGGGCAGGGCAGGACCCGATGGCTCGTCCGAGGCCCCGCGAATACAAAGCTGGAGATCTGGTTTTCGCCAAAATGAAAGGCTACCCGCACTGGCCGGCCAGGGTGAGTACGCAGGGATGGCGGGCGTGGAGGAGGGGGGGGGGCGTTTAACCGAGGGGTGTGTGCGGGGGAGGGAGAGGTGGCCGAGGACTCTAATCTTAGCCCCCCACTCAGCCCCAGAGCCAAGCCTCCCCCGCGCAGCTCCTTCTTTTCTCTTCCCCCACCCCCCCAACCCGGTGCCGCAAAGGTTGGCCGCCGCCGCCACTGCCGCTGCTTCTCCTTTCTCTTCCTTCTCCAGGGGCGTGATGGAGCCATTGCATTTGCGGAGAGGGAGGGGGAAACACACACACACACACAGAGCCCCACCTCCCCCCAGAACCTCCATCCTTCCATGCTCCACAATGGGATAATCGGTGGGAGGATGCGATTGGGGGGGGCGGGGGCGGGGAGCGCGCGACAACCCCGAGATTTCTCCATCTCCATCTCCGGATCCTCGCCCCCTTTCATTATTCTCCCAGCTTCATTTTGATCAGAAAACAACACCCTGCCCACCCCCTTTGGCAGCAGAAACGGAATCGGGGGGAGGTGGGCGAGAAGGCGGCCGTACCTGAAGTATTGTTATTGAGGGGAGGGGGGCAAGGGGGGGCAAGGCAGCCTGCGCATGACAATGATGCTGGTTTATTCGGCTGCCGCTCGGTTTCCCTTCTTCCCGCCACCCCAAACTCACTACTCAAAGCAGCCACCATCACCCCGCCCCCTTGCTCCTTTGCAGGCGCCAGAAAGGGGGTGGGGGGGCCAGCGAAAGAGGTGGTTTTCCTTTCCCCTTTGGAAAGGAAATCATATTGTTGGTAAAAAGGCAGAAAGGAGTGCGGGGGGTCTCATCCTGAGTCTCAGAACCTTGAGGATCGAAGTGGTGCAAATTGCCCAGGAAATGATTGCTTGCCACTGGGGCCTAAAGCTCCGAAATGTACCTGCTACACCCATGTACAGAGCAAAGGATCAGGTGTGCAGGCAGAGGGCAGGATCCTGGCAGTGCTTCAACTGCCAGGGGATGCAGAGCAGGCCTGGCTGCCCTCTTTGCCTTTTGTAAGGCCTCCCCATTTAGAAGACTGCGAGGAGAGAGGGGCATGGTTTGAATTGGGGGGGGGGAATCAGGGAGTGGGTCTTTGTGCCAGTTCATTCAGCCTCCCGCTTCTCCTGCTTCCCTTCCCATCATAATGTAGGCACTAGGTCTTTGACTTGCAGTCATTTTCTTCTTCCAAGTTGGGTTTTTCATTAGGCATTTTACGTTTGCTTCTCTCATGAAAGCAGCTGAGGGTGGGCAAAGGGGGGTTGCCAACTTTTCCACCGGCCCCTGTAGCTGTGCCATTTACAGCCACTCCAGCCATCCATGCTTCGGGGCTCATAGTGCTGAGATTACAAGGGCAAGAACAGGCCAGCCTTGTGTGTTGTTTGTTTCCTGGTCAGCTGGCAACCATAGCAGAGACAGCTGAAAGATGTACCTGTTTGGTCCCTATTTGTGAGAGAATACAAACCATGGCTGCCTATTCAGAATACATAGTTCACCTTCATGGGGTCACGGTGCTATCAATGAAGACAAGCATGTATTCTATCTGCATACAAAAACCTGCAACTACAGGGAGCCCATATATTTGGGATACTTTTCTATTTCCCCCATACCTTCCCTTCTCTCAAAGTTCCTCTGGGCACAGGCACAACATATCGGCTCTCAGTGTCTGGGAACCTACGGGGTAGTTTCCCTTGCATAAGGAAGTCTGCTTGGCTCTGCCTGTGGAATCCAGCAGGGGGCACTATCCCAGTGGTGGTTAATGCCCCCAGGAGCCACCAGTGGAAAGGGGTGACTAACAGTTCTGAACCTCAGAGCTGGTGGCATGCAGTGAAATTTTTTGCAGGGGAACAATTGGGACCAGAGATGCCAGCTTGCAAGTGGGACGGGGGTGATGTTGCATGCAAGAGCATCACGCCTCCCTCCCTAAGCTGGACAGAAGCTTCCCAGGTTTTAGGAAGAAGGCTTTAATACTTACCAGGAACATTTAGGGGGCTGGCCTAGTCCCCCAAGTCCACTGACCACATGCCACTGCTCAGAGCCACATTCAAACTGTCCAAAGGCTGTTCTGTGGTCATGGTGCAAATGATTGCCCCATGCCCTCACATGGACTTGCTACACATATACATGCCACATGTGAAAGCACACACAAACTCACAGGACACACACTCTCACACAGTGCACGCATAGTGCTGGATGTGGAGGAGTGCTTTAAACCTCTCTTCTCTGCCCAGTGCTGCAACAGGGTGATTCCCTCTCAGCCCAGAGTTGCAATGAGCTGGTTCCTCCCATCACAGCACTAGAAATAGGTAAACCTCTCAGTTCAGCACTGTGATGGAGAGGGCAGTTACTGCCTCCTGCTGCTCTGGGAGGGGAGGAAACCCATTTCCTGGTGGGGCTGCAATAAAACTGCTAGCATGTTTGCAAAACTAAGCAGGGTCTGGTCTGGTTTCAAATTGGATGGGTGACTATGTGTTGAGATTCCTGTGTTGCAGAGGGGTTGGACTCAAAGACCCTTAGGATCCCTTCCAATTATGTGGTTCTTTGATAAATCCAGCCCAGTGCTAAGATGAGGAGAGGGCTTTGTGGGCCTGATCTGTGCTGCAGATTCACCACCACCCAGCATTAAATGAAGAATCAAAACTGATGGTACACTATCCTCCTTAAAATAGGAGCATCATCTGTCTATTTATAAACACTTTTTTATAAATAGTGCATGAGTGTTACAAAATTTTTAGAGAAACGACCATTTAAAGAGAGAGGGGCATCCCCTTCTTGGAAGATGCCCAGATCTTTCTTCTTGAGACCATCTTCCTGTTATCTCCAGCAATATTACCAGGAAATCTCATTCATGGCATCTTAGCTCAATTGTAGATCACATGCCCAAATATCCCAGGTTCAGTCCCTGTTATCTCCAGCTTAAAAAATCAGCTTTCAAGGGATGAGAAAGACCTATTTCTGCCCGAATTCATGGAGAGTTTCTGCCGGTTAGAGTAGACAGTATCAGACTGCATGGACAAATACTTTGACCTTGCAGGAAATGGCATCCTAAGTAGGGGCTGGATTTTATTGCATGCATACACACAAATTTCAGTTTCATGCAGCTTGGGATGATGAGTTGGAAATGACTCTTGGGAGCCTGAATCTGTAGCCAGTATCCATCCATCAAGCCTACTGGGAGATGCTTTCATTAGCCCATTGCTATCCATTCAATGTCTAGTATCTTAGTTCAAGCACAGGTAGGTAGCTGTGTTGGTCTGCCATAGTCGAAACAAAATAAAAAAAAAATTTCCTTCCAGTAGCACCTTAGAAATCAACTAAGTTTGTTATTGGTATGAGCTTTCGTGTGCATACACACGAAAGCTCATACCAATAACAAACTTAGTTGGTTTCTAAGGTGCTACTGGAAGGAATTTATTTTTTTAATTTAGTTCAAGCACTCAGCTGAGCCATCAACTTTTATGCCATATAGTGGGGGACCTGTGGCCCTCTTGTTAAGAGTGACAGGAGTTGGGGTCCAAGAATTTCTGGAGGTTTAGCACCCCTGCCAGGGAGGAAGAAGCAGGGTGAACACATATTGACTTGGGAGGATGGGCTTATTCCGATCCCAGCAGACCATTGTGGTTTAAACTCAACATACACTCATAGAATTCAAAATTTCTCATCAACATACAGTGTGGTGTAGTGGTTAGAGCAGTGTTTCCCAACCTTGTGCCTCCAGCTGTTTTGTACTACAATTCCCATCATCCCTTGCCACTGGTCTTGCTAGTCAGGGATGATGGGAGTTGTAGTTCAAAAACAGCTGGAGGCACAAGGTTGGGAAACACTGGGTTAGAGTGCCAGACTAAGACCTGGGGGAACCTGGGTTCAAATTCCCCACTTGGCCAGGGTGCTTACTGGGTGACTTTGACCCAGTCTTTCAGCCTAACTTCACAGGGATTTAGCAACATTTCTCTTCAGACCTAAGGCAGTGGTTCTCAACCTTGGGTCCCCAGATGTTTTTGGCCTACAACTCCCATGATCCCTAGCTCACAGGACCAGTTGTCAGGGATGATGGGGAGTTGTAGGCCAAAAACATATGGGGACCCAAGGTTGAGAAAGGCTGTACTAAGGTAAAATCCAGTTCACACTGGGGTCATTCATTTCAAGGGCAGAGGCAAGGATGTACAGTCAACGAAGAGCTCAACTTTGCCTGGAATGTGCCTTTAGTCCCCCAGTTGGCTTACAGGGAATGCTCACAAGCCAGGACAGACACACCTATGCCCACAGAGATACATGGGAATATGATGGCATAGCCAATATAGAGTCTTCCAGATGTTGTGGACTACAATACCCATCCTCCCCAGCCAGCACAAGCCGATGATCAGGGATGATGGTCCAAAACATCTGGAGGGCATGTCCAGTGTATATAATGAAGTATATATAAACTCTGGGCTTTACTAAAGCTGTTAAGTACAATTCTGAAAGCAATCTTTCCCAAACACGGAGGTGAAATTTTGCAAGCACCTCCCAGAAGTTTAATGGTTGGATTGCCAGTCTGTCAGCACTCAGCAACAGAAACCAGCAGATACAGCAGGGTTTTATTTCCAGATTAAGGGGTCACCAGGTTAGCCCTGAGCATAGAAAATCATTTTCTTGCTGCATATCCTTAGTTAAAAGGAAAGTTCAGAAGCCAGTGTTGTGGGGTTACTCGGCTTGGCAGCTCTACTGCAAATCATTCTGAGATCATCTCCAGCTCTGCATTCCATGCTGACAACCTTTCGATCTACATACAGTCTGGTTTCTCGTGGGCTCTTCCAAAATTTATAATACTATCAGCCAGTGAGTCAAATGTATTTGTTTGTGACCAAAGGCCATCACAAAACAAGGCTTTGTTTAGCCCGTGAGGAACATATGTGTTGCATTAAAAAATACAAATCAAATGAATATAGCCGTTCTCTCCTAATACAACGAGCAAAGGGTCATTGTCTAAAACAGGAAGTGATTCTAAGATCCCTTTCTTACACGGCTGCTGAATATGGAAATGAGAGCCATGATGGCGATGTTCTCATAGGCATCTGGTTAGCCAATGTGAGAACAGAATCCTGGACTTTATGGGCCATTGGCTTGATCCAGCAGGGCTATTCTTTTATTCTTGGCTTGTCAAACAAGCTTCAGATCTTCAAGCTGTACAGTTACACCAGAGTTGACTCTGAGGAGATAAATTACAAGCGGTGTGGAGTAAAAATAAATCAACTGAAAGCGGAAGAAGCCATGTTGGTCAATGTGCAGCCCTGGATCCAGTTCCACTGAAATTATAGAACATGACTAGGGACGCGGGTGGCGCTGTGGGTTAAACCACAGAGCCTAGGACTTGCCGATCAGAAGGTCGGCGGTTCGAATCCCTGCGACGAGGTGAGCTCCCGTTGCTCGGACCCTGCTCCTGCCAACCTAGCAGTTCGAAAGCAGGTCGAAGTGCAAGTAGATAAATAGGTACCACTCCAGTGGGAAGGTAAACAGTGTTTCTGTGCACTGCTCTGGTTCGCCAGAAGCGGCTTAGTCATGCTGGCCATATGACCCGGAAGCTGTACGCCGGCTTCCTTGGCCAATAAAGCGAGATGAGCGCCGCAACCCCAGAGTCAACCACGACTGGACCTAATAGTCAGGGGTCCCTTTACCTTTACCTTAGGTCCATTAAACGGGCCTATTTTGTGTATAACTTCACATCATTCATTTAAAGCACTATGATAGAACTTGAATAGTTGTGGCTTCCACCAAAGAATTCTGGGCGCTGTAGTTTGTGAGTTAAGAGATCCCTATTCCGCTCCCAGAGCTACAATTTCCAGAGTGATATAACGATCAATCCCTCTGGGAATGCAAGGGGAATAGGGGAGTCATAGCAGCAGCCTTAACAAACGACAGCTCCCATCATTCTTTGGGAGGGGAGCCATGACTGTTTGAAGTAGAATTGTAGTGTTTTTAATGTATGGTCTGATGGTGGCCTTAGTTGGATATAGCCCAATGTTTTCAGGGAGAACATTCAAGAGTTTGAAGACCCATGCATGAGCCAATTTTATCTTGTATTTTGAGGCAAAATGGCCTTTAACCTGAAAAACAGCTACTGCCTTGAGGCCATTCCTGGGGAAAGGCAGCTATTTAAGCAGGCCACATTTAGTGCTGGGTTAATTTGCTTTCCTCACACCCTTTTTATGGGACAGCCACATAACAACATCATCCAGTCATTGGCATCCTGTATTTTTATTTATTATTATTATTATTATTATTATTATTATTATTATTATTATTATTAATTATTATTATTTCTACCCTGCCCATCTGGCTGGGTTTCCCCAGCCACTCTGGGCACCTTCCAACAAAAGATTAAAAATACATTAAAACATCAGTCATTAAAAACTTCCCTAAACAGGTCTGCCTTCAGATGTCTTCTAAATGTCAGATAGTTGTTTATTTCTTTGACATCTGGTGGGAGGGTGTTCCACAGGGCGGGCACCACTTCCGAGAAGGCCCTCTGCCTGGTTCCCTGTAACTTCGCTTCTCGCAATGAGGGAACCACCATTTTCTCTGGAGATCTTTCATCCTTTTCTCAGATCACAGAAAGTCCAACTCCAGCACCCATTGTTAGAAACTTGGATATATAATCTAGGCACCAAATAGCTCCTTGAAGCAAAGTTACAGTCGCCAAAACACAAAGTCTAGTTGCCATTTTTGGGCAAGATGGCAGTTTTCTGCTGCATATTTTAAAATAATAATAATAAGAGAGAAAGGTATAGTGCTAGAAAACTATAATACTATAGGATTTGGGGTTAGGATTTGGGGTTCCTTTCAACTCTATGATTCTATGATAGTCATATTATAGTCTAGTAGCACAAATTAACATTATAACAGTATGATGTCGTAGTTCAATATCTCTCTTTCATTTATAAAACTGACAGAAATATCATACCCTCTAGCATTTCTCCGATGAAAATAGGGACGTCCTAAGGAAAAGCCCGACATTCCGGGATCAAATCAGAAACCGGGACAGCTTCTGTGAATCCAGGACTGTCCCTGGAAAATAGGGACACTTGGAGGGTCTGAAATATGTCTTATTGATTATTGAAAGATTGTGGGGAGTTTTTAAGTGAAAGCAGTCATAAAATGGTATCCACCACAAGGATTATGAACAGTGCTGTTTTTCTAGGAAAAGAGGTGCCAGAACTATCCCTTAGGGATAGCTCAATTGGTGGAGCATGAGACTCTTAGTCTCAGGGCCATGGGTTCAAGCCCCACATTGGGTGAAGGATTCTTGCATTGCAGGGGGTTGGACTAGATGATCCTCGTGGTTCCTTCCAGCTCTGATTCTATGCAAGTGGGCGTCTAACTCGCCATGAACGCCACCCTTGTTCTCTTATAATGGCAATGGTGCCCACCTGAGAGGTGCCGGAATCGAGTTCTGGGGGGGAAAGCCCTGGTTATAGGGAATGTGCACTAAACTTCAACTGGCCCCGCCCACAACAATTATGCCACGCCTCCTTATATGTACAGAACATAGCTGGATGTACATGTAGAAAAAGCAGAATACTCCTAATAGGGAGGAAAGGCAATTGCAATCCCACTTGTAGTTTACAGTGGAAGAGTAATGACTGGGTAGTTCTTGGAGCCTCCAATTTGGGAAGAAGCTCCGTGTTGGCATTCTTACCCATTTTATCCTCTCAACAATCCTGTGAGGTGGGCTAGGCCAAGATGTGATTAGCTCAAGGTCACGCAATGAATTTCATAGCTGAGTGGGGATTCGAGTCCTAATCCATCACTGAACCACTAGCCAGCATGGTGTAGTGGTTAGAATGTCAGACTAGGAACTGGGAGGCCAGGAGCTTGAATCCCCTCTCAGCTGTGAAGCTCACAGGGTGACCTTGGGCTACCTCACAAGGCTGTTGTGAGAATAAAATAAGGAGAGAACTAGGTGTGCACTACCTTGGAGGAAACAGGAGTATATAAATGTCAGAAAATGTAATTTAAAATGGCCTCACACACTACCTTTAGCTCAACTTTGCAAATAATTTCATGTAGATCACTAAGCGCACCCAAGTTTTGCCGGCCTACCTTCCCAAATACACCTGTGTTTGCTGTTTTTGGCATACTTACAACCTGGAGGAAAGGGAATCATGCCTGGAATTTGGCACATCTTCCCTGGGATGAATGCCTTTAAGCCTGGAATGTGAATGCTGTTAATGAATGGCAGATTGGAGGCGATTCTTCCATTAAATTTTCACCCTAGGCAAAATGGGTTTCACTTTTCCATTGCAGACCTGTGCAGAAGGCAGGGGTATGAGATGCGTAAAATAAAATAAATAAAATCAATTTAAACGTGACTTGTGAGTGCAGCCTTCCACGATATATGGTGAAAATGTTGCGCTGGCTTTTCAGACTTCAAGAGGAACAGGAGATTCGAAATAGATTAGGTCACAGCTCTGAAAGGTACAGCTGTTAGCACATAAGATAAGATGGACTGGGAACCCTTACTTTTAATAATGCAGACCTACTAGATTTCACGAAAGATGCTAACAGACTGTTGTTGTTCTTAGGGCTAGGTTGCCAAAGAAGGACAAGAATCGGTGTCACTAAAGACATTATCTGTGCATGCATTAAAGGTAAAGGGACCCCTGACCATTAGGTCCAGTCGTGACCGACTCTGGGGTTGCGGCGCTCATCTCACTTTATTGGCTGAGGGAGCCGGTGTACAGCTTCCAGGTGATGTGGCCAGCATGACTAAGCCACTTCTGGCGAACCAAAGCAGCGCACAGAAACACCGTTTACCTTCCCGTCGGAGCGGTACCTATTTATCTGCTTGCACTTTGATGTGCTTTTGAACTGCTAGGTTAGCGGGAGCAGGCGGGAGCAAGGACCGAGCAACGGGAGCTCACCCCGTCGTGGGGATTTGAACCGCCAACCTTCTGATCGGCAAGTCCTAGGCTCTGTGGTTTAACCCACAGCGCCACCCACGTCCATGCAAGCATTAGGGAAAGGCTATAGCTGAGGGGCAGTGAAGGCATTGCATGCAGAAGTTCCTGGTTTCAATCCTCTGCCTGAAATCCTGGAGAGCTGCTGCCAGTCAGTGTAGGCAATAGCTAGATGGACCAGTGAGCTGACAGCATCAGGCAGCTTCCTAAGCCCTTGAGACCAGTGTTCAAAATCAACCAGGTGCCCACCAATCAGAAAGTCTGTGGTTCGAATCCCCACAACGGGGTGAGCCCCCGTTGCTCAGTCCCTGCTTCTGCCAACCTAGCAGTTCGAAAGCATACCAATTCAAGTAGATAAATAGGTACCATTCTGGCGGGAAGGTAAATGACGCTTCTGTGCGCTGCTCTGGTTCGCCAGAAGCGGCTTAGTCATGCTGGTCACATGACCTGGAAGCTGTCTGCAGACAAACACCGGCTCCCTCAGCCTATAGAGCAAGATGAGCGCTGCAACCCCAGAGTCGTCCATGACTGGACCTAATGGTCAGGGGTACCGTTACCTTTTTATCACCCACTTGTGACCAAGTGAAGGTAACTGGGTGCCAGGGCAGCAGCACCCGACATCTCCTTCATTTGGAGGTGCATCAGTTATATTTTATCTGCACCACTGGAATGAATCTTGGGAACCAAAATGCTTTTTCTGTACTGCCTGAGCAGGAGCAGTAAACAACATTATAGTTAACTGTTGCCGCTTGTCTTCACTTAACCCACCCCGCTGCCTTGCTCACAGTTGTGAAGAATATTCTTAGTTATGAATGGTCTGTGTCACCATTCAGAAAAAGAGGTCGGAATAGGCCAGGACTCTTCCCTGGATCAAATGACTCTTCTTCTTTCAGTTCTCAAAGTTCTTCACCCAGCTCAAGGTTGCCATCTGAACTAGCCAGATGTTTAACTGATGATCAATCACAGTCAGTCCATCATTTGAAAAATAAGGCTTTAGAGCTGTCTTGCCCCCAAATGGCAACTAGCTATTCTGTTTTGGCTACTGTAACCTTAGTTTAAGGAGCCCTTTGGTGCCTAGCTTATATATCTCTGAGTTTCTAACACTGTTTGAGACATAGTGTCATGGCTAAAGGTATCTTGCCACAGTTAAAAGTGAAAAGTCCCTCTGAATTTAGCAAAGCAGGCTTACCGTGTGAAATAATGCACTTTAGCACCTGTAGACACACACACACACACACACACACAGAGAGAGAGAGAGAGAGAGAGAGGGAGAGACTGTATGAGTATAAGGTCATGCAGTCCAAAGTCTAAAATTACCTAAGGGCACCAATGTTCATATTGTTCATATTCTGTGTTTGAGCTTCCCTGAATGCCCAGCTATGGACCTTTGGTGCAATCTAGTCAGGCTCTTCCTATGTTCTTAATATGTTGTAAAGGTAAAGGGACCCCTGACCATTAGGTCCAGTCATGGCCAACTCTGGGGTTGCAGCGCTCATCTTGCTTTATTGGCCGAGGGAGCCGGCGTACAGGTCATGTGGCCAGCATGACTAAGCCGCTTCTGGTGAATCAGAGCAGCACACAGAAACGCCGTTTACCTTCCCGCCAGAGCGGTACCTATTTATCTACTTGCACTTTGATGTGCTTTCGAACTGCTAGGTTGGCAGGAGCAGGGACTGAGCAACGGGAGCTCACCCCGTCGCGGGGATTCGAACCACCGACCTTCTGATCAACAAGTCCTAGGCTCTGTGGTTTAACCCACAGCACCACCCGCGTCCCTCTTAATATGTTATGAGCCACTAAATCCAGCTTCACATCTTAGCTCAGCCTGGAAATCACTCGGAGACCTTAGGGAAGCCACTGCCTCTCAACGTCGCCCCCATTTCACAATATTGAGATATTACTTATTTTTTCAAAGCAGTTCTGACCTGCTCTTCCTCCGGAAAGGTTCCCAAAGTGGCTGACATCAGATCAATCACAGCTCCCCCCTTCCTGAGAGCTTCCAATCTAAAATACAGGACACAAAAAGAACTCTTTATCCATGCTTTATAGCACCGCAACACCTGAAAGAATGGCCGTAGCCCAGTGGTGTAACACCTGTTCTTCATCCAGAACAGTGTTTCCCAAGCTTGGGTCTTTAGCTGTTTTTTGGGACTACAACTCCCATCATCCCTAGCTAGCAGGACTAGTGATCAGGGATGATGGGAATTGTAGTCCCCCCAAAATGGCTGGAGACCCAAGTTTGGGAAACACTGATCCAGAAGGACTCAGGTTCATTCTGGGGCATCCCTAGTTGGGGCTGGGAAAGTATCCCCACCTGAAATCCTAGAGAGTAGCTGCCAGTCAGTGTAAGCAGTACTGAACTAGATAGGCAAATGGACACAGCATAAGGCAGCTTCCTACTTTTGCTGCAATTTACTGGCGGTTACTAAAGGCCCTTGAAATCAATGTCTGTTAAGTCCACATAATTATGCACTGCAACTGGGTCTTCTACTGCAGTCCTGGTTACTCGTAGATAGGGATAAAATATCTCTGTGCATGGAAGTGGTTTGAAAGTAGGGTTTGTTGTTTGTTTGTTTGTTGTTCTTTACTGTAGCTGAACAGGCAAACTGCTTTTCCATTTGAAGGCAGCTTTACCTGTGAAGTCAGGTGAGCAACTCCAGGAAAAGCTTTCAGAAGAGTTTTGGTTGTGCACACATCTGCCCTGCCCAACATTTAAAGAACCATACATGCAAGCACATCACTCCTCCCAAAAATATTGGGAACTGTAGTTTCCCCCCTCACAGGGCTTTGATTCTCAGCACCTTAACAAACCATAGTTCCCAGCATTGTGCGGGGGTTTTTTTTTGGGGGGGTGTTAGTTAGGACTGTGGTCCAAGTCTTTTTAACATCCCCATTGCTCTCTGAAATTCAAAACGTTTCCTATCCATTGGGTTTTAAAAGTGAGATTTGCTCCATTATACTGGTCATGATAATTCTGTACCCCACTTTGATCACTAGGTACTTTACATGAGGTAGATTACATTTCACTGAAATGTCGTTTGAAGCCATGGTGTTTTTTTTATGGTAAATTGTGGTGGGTTTTTGTGTGGGCAAGCATGGACCATATTTTCAAATGCTTGTGTGCAACTAGATTTTAAAAGTTGAGGCTTATTTTTATGTTTCTTTTGAATGTATCAGGAAATAGCTGCTTTTAAAGAAAGCATTAGATATTGCCTGGCCTGAGTTATAATTATGAGCATTGGCAAGTATGCCTTTGAAAATGGTGTCAGCCAGCTATGACTTTGAAAGGCATCCTGGGAGTGTAATAAACCAATAAAGGTGCCATTGTCATATCCATATTCAATAAACCTGCAATAATGCAGAACAGGGTTCTGTTCTGTTTTCCATAGCAGATCTGATACGATTCTGCAGTCGCATGTTTCTCTTAACCCTCTTGTGTCCAGAACTGTTCCATTTGTTGTTCTTCTTTGGTGCCATTTTTCATGCCATTTTTCATGCCATTAAAGCACATGGTTGCTGTGACAAAATAGGTAGTCCCTGCTCCCAAGGAGCTTACAAACTAAGCTGGGATTTATTTATTTAAAGTTTGTCCCTTTGTTTCTACCCTTCAGCCCAAAAATGCATTTCAGAGCAGTTTACAAATATCCAGAATAAAAACAGTCCTCTTCCCCTTGGGCTTACAATTTAAAAGCCACGACACAAAAGGAAACGAGGTTGGGAGGGAGGAGGGAGAAAAGCGAATAAGGAAAATATATTCATTATGTCTTCATAGTGAAGTTTCTCATTTTTCATGCTGGTAGATTAGATATATACCTGATGGTAATGTGGAGCTGTGGCTTCCACGCTGTGACACAAGGAATTAAAAGGTAAAGGTAAAGGTACCCCTGCCCATACGGGCCAGTCTTGACAGACTCTGGGGTTGTGCGCCCATCTCACTTAAGAGGCCAGGGGCTAGCGCTGTCCGAAGAAACTTCCGGGTCACGTGGCCAGCGTGACATCGCTGCTCTGGCGAGCCAGAGCCGCACACGGAAACGCCGTTTACCTTCCCGCTGGTAAGCGGTCCCTATTTATCTATTTGCACCCGGAGGTGCTTTCGAACTGCTAGGTTGGCAGGCGCTGGGACCGAGCAGCGGGAGCGCACCCCGCCGCAGGGATTCGAACCGCCGACCTTTTGATCGGCAAGCCCTAGGCGCTGAGGCTTTAACCCACAGCGCCACCTGCGTCCCTGACACAAGGAATTACTCTGCCCCTTTAAACTACTTAAGCGAGAGAGACACTGTGGCTCTTCTTAAGCTTCTGTTTTCTCTCCTCTCCCACCTGCCGTATAGAGTCATAGAATCAAAGAATTGTAAAGTTGGAAGGGTTCCTGAGGTTCATCTAGTCCAACCCCCTGCAATGCAGGTATCTCAGCTAAAGCATCCATGGCAGATGGCCATCCAACCTCTGCTGAAAAACCTCCAGGAAAGGAGAGTCCACAACCTCCTCTTGACTGTTCGACTGTCAAACAGCTGTCAGAACATTACAGTGGTACCTCGGGTTACATACGCTTCAGGTTACATACGCTTTAGGTTCCACACTCCGCTAACACAGAAATAGTGCTTCAGTTTAAGAACTTTGCTTCAGGATAAGAACAGAAATTGGGCTCTGGCGGTGCAGTAGCAGCTGGAAGCCCCATTAGCTAAAGTGGTGCTTCAGGTTAAGAACAGTTTCAGGTTAAGAACGGACCTCCGGAACGAATTAAGTACTTAACCTGAGGTACCACTGTATTTCTGATGTTTCGCCAGAATCTCCTTTCTTGTAACTTGAATCCATTGGTTTGAGCCCCTCTCTCCAGAGGAGAAGAAAACAGTCTTGCTCCCTCTTCCATGTGAAGGTCCTTGAGATATGTGAAGATGGCTCTCATATGCCCTCTCAGTCTCCTCTTTCCCAGGCTAAACATACCCAACTCCCTCAGCCATTCCTCATAAGGCTTGGTTTCCTGACCCTTGATCATTTTGGTTGTCCTCCAAGCTCCAGCTTGTCAATAGCATCCTTAAATTGTGGGGCCCAGAACTGGACTTCCAGCGTGCTGCACAGCAAGCAGGGTGGTGTGCTGTGGGGGACCAAAGGGCCCGCAAAGGGGCAGGCAGGATGAGCTGTGGCCATTGTATCTCCTGCTAAACTGATTGTTAAAAGTGGGTCTCTGGGTTGCATTCAGGCAGCTCTGGGTCACTGTATTCAGTCTTTATAAGGGATAAGCTTTCTGCCAGATCACTTAGGCTTTCTACCAGTGCCAGATTTACGTATAAGCTAAACAAGCTATAGCTTAGGGTCCCACTCTCTTGAGGGCTCCAAAAAAATTTAAAGGGGGGGAAACTGGATGTACATTTCCAAAATATGAGATGAAAAATAAATAAAATAAAACCTACATACAGCAACAGTGTTTTGTGTTGTGTAGGCTCCTATTTGTTGTATGCAAATAGGTTTAGATACCTATTAGGTCCATAAATTACCATATAGCATATATTCAACACAAAAACAAATGTGACAGTTTGTTGATGAAGGACAGCTGGACATATAAAGGGCCCTATTACCTTCAGTAGCTTAGGACCTCATCAAACCTAAATCCGACCCTGCTTTCTACCCTAGTTGCAGCCACTAATCATCTACATACTTACTCAGAAGTAAGCCTTCTCGAAAGGGACGCGGGTGGCACTGTGGGTTAAACCACAGAGTGTAGGACTTGCCGATCAAAAGGTTGGCGGTTCGAATCCCCGCGACGGGGTGAGGTCCTGTTGTTCGGTCCCTGCTCCTGCCAACCTAGCAGTTCGAAAGTACATCAAAGTGCAAGTAGATCAATAGGTACCACTCCGGCGGGAAGGTAAACGGTGTTTCCATGTGCTGCTCTGGTTCACCAGAAGCGGCTCAGTCATGCTGGCCACATGACCTGGAAGCTGTACGCCGGCTCCCTCGGCCAATAAAGCGAGATGAGCGCCACAACCCCAGAGTCAGCCATGACTGGACCTAATGGTCAGGGGTCCCTTTACATTCTGTTGTTGTTGTTTAGTCGTTTAGTTGTGTCCGACTCTTCGTGACCCCATGGACCAGAGCATGCCAGTCACTCCTGTCTTCCACTGCCTCCCGCAGTTTGGTCAAACTCATTCTGGTAGCTTTGAGAACACTGTCCAACCATCTCGTCCTCTGTCGTCCCCTTCTCCTTGTGCCCTCCATCTTTCCCAACATCAGGATCTTTTCCAGGGAGTCTTCTCTTCTCATGAGGTGGCCAAAGTATTGGAGCCTCAGCTTCAGGATCTGTCCTTCCAGTGAGCACTCAGGGCTGATTTCCTTCCCCTTTACCTTTACCTTTTACTTAACCAATAGAACAAATGCTTTCCTAGTGTTTGTTACACATACACCTCCTGTTTCCCCCTTCACAGGCTGGGGACCACCAGCAGGTCTAGAGGGGTTAGCACTGTGATTAGGTGTACATTTGAGGCACAGATGTGCACCTTAGACTTCAGACCAGGATGCCAAACAGCCAATAGCTGCCTTCTCCAAATGACAGCAGCTCTCCAGCAAAAGGACTCTTCCAGCACTGCACCTCTTCTTTTTTCTAGAGATACCAGAGATTGAAACTGGGGTGTTATGCATGCAGAACATGTGCTCTGCCACTAAGCCGTGGCCTGACTTGTCAGATGCATGCATCAGAGCCTGTAAAAATGCTTGTGCACCTAGGCTTTGATCATCTGTCTTGCTCCCATTTGATATCATGGCAAAATTTTGCCCTAAGTATTTCACCAAGGCTGTAATCCTATGCATGCTAAACTAGCGGGGGGGGGGCGAGTCTAGTTGAATTCAGGGGGATATAATAGTGTGCTTCTAAGCAGCCATGTAATGAGATGCCCTGTGAATAAAACAGAGCCCTTTGTCCAATTCTGGTCCTGTCTGTGTGTGGCTAGCTACAGAATAACTGGCCACATCCACACCATACATTTAAAGTACCGTGGTACTTCAGGTTACATACGCTTCAGGTTACATACACTTCAGGTTACATACTCCGCTAACCCAGAAATATTACCTCAGGTTAAGAACTTTGCTTCAGGATGAGAACAGAAATCACCCTCCGGCGGCGCAGTGGCAGCAGGAGGCCCCATTAGCTAAAGTGGTGCTTCAGGTTAAGAACAGTTTCAGGTTAAGTACAGACCTCCAGAACAAATTAAGTACTTAACCTGAGGTACCACTGTACTATGACGCCACTTCAAATAGTCATGGAATTCTGGGAGCTGTAGTTTGTTTTGGGTTTGTTATGAGAGTTGTCAGGAGACCCCTATTCCGCTCCCAAAGCTACAGTTCCCAGAGTTCCCTGTGAAGTGGAATTGACTGATGAAACCACTCCAGGAATTGTAGCTCTGGGAGGGAACTCGGGGGTGTCCCAACAACACTCAGCACCCTTGACAATCTACAGCCCCCAGGATTGTTTGGGGGAAGCTGTGGCTGTTTAAAGTGGCATCATAGTGCTTCAACTATATCGTCTGAATGTGGCCAATAGGCATGGCATTATATCAGGCTGTTCTGCACTTTTGTCTAGTGATAGTATGCACCTGCCTGGGCTGCTTAAATAAAAGCTATTGTTTTTGTTTACTTCAGGAATTCAGTGCAACTGCTTAAACACATAAAGTGAACCGTGTGATCTCGAAATGCCTTTCTGGACTGTGGCCCGGGAAGGCAGTGCACTTTGTAATAAGCAGCCAAACAGTCAATCCGCCAACACAAATCTGGGGAAAGCTCCTGCCGCCCTCCAGGAGTTCCTCTAAGGATATTAAAAGCAGTGCCACCTCCACCTCTTGATATGGAATGGAAGTTTCTATAGTCAGCATAATCCATCAGTAAATTGTGCCCTTTCTGGACGATTTTGTACTTTCTCTCTTCCTTGCCCCACATTCAGATGATTGATATTTGGGAAAGTATCAAGTTGATGGTAAGCCGCGAGGTCTATGTGATAGGCCAGAGGAAAGTTGGATTCTTTTCTGTGGCATCTCTTCCTTGTCTTTGTGTTCCTGGTGCATTAGAAATGGTTGCAGCGTTTTCTCATATTGGGGTGTGTGTGTGTGTGTGTGTGTGTGTGTGTGTGTAACAAATTATGTGCATTGGGCAAAAAACAACAACGGACGAGCTTCACTCTTTATCCAATTGGTAGTATCCCAGCTTTGCATTGTAAGATTTCTAACCTGCCCTTCACCATAAAGCCTCAAAGCGGATTACAGCAATAGAAACCTTACAGTAATAATAAGGCTAATAATAATAATAATAATAATTTTGTACCCCGCCCATCTGGCTGGATTTCCTCAGCCACTCTGGGCAGCTTCCAACAAAGATTAAAAATACATCAAAATGTCACACATTAAAAGCTTCCCTGAACAGTGCTGCCTTCAGATGTCTTCTAAATGTCAGGTAGTTGTTTATTTTTTTGACATCTGATGGGAGGGTATTTCACAGGGCGGGCGCCACTACCGAGAAGGCCCTCTGCCTGGTTCCCTGTAGCTTTGCTTCTCTCAGTGAGGGAACTGCCAGAAGGCCCTCGGCACTGGACCTCAGCGTCCGGGCAGAACGATGGGGGTGGAGACGCTCCTTCAGGTATACTGGGCCAAGTTATAAAATCAATTGCAATTATTAAAAACATGCAAAACATATAGAATAATGACAACCCCAAAGCAGAGTAGGATACCTTAAAGAAGTGGGGCTTCAGATTATGGGGAGAGCTATGCAGCAAAGAGGCTGAGGAAATCTGTAAGGAGGGAGTCCCACACTTTTGAAGCTGGTATGCAAACATAGAAAGCTGTCTTATAGAGTCACACCTTTGGTCCGTGTGGCTCAGTGCTGACTGCGCTGACTGGAAACAGCTTTGCAGAGTTCCAGGCAGGGGACATTTTCCAGGGCTAAATGGCGATGACAGGGATTGAACCAGGCACATTTTGCATGCCAGGCAGACATTTTTGACCGTGAACAGCACAAGGTTTTATCTCTGCCTTCTGAAGTTATTGGAACTTTGCCTCACTCTAAAAGGAACCTCAGTTTTTTTAAGGGGGGTGGAGGAAAGGCATTTTTAGTAGCTCTACTCTTTCTGCCACTATAGCCTGTAACTGTCGAAGAAGCAGGGGGTTGCTTGTGTGGTGTAGTGGTTAAGAGCGGTAGTCTCGTAATCTGGGGAACCGGGTTCGCGTCTCCGCTCCTCCACATGCAGCTGCTGGGTGACCTTGGGCCAGTCGCACTTCTCTGAAGTCTCTCAGCCCCACTCACCTCACAGAGTGCTTGTTGTGGGGGAGGAAGGGAAAGCAGAATGTTAGCCGCTTTGAGACTCCTTCGGGTAGTGATAAAGCGGGATATCAAATCCAAACTCTCACTATGATAGCTCAATAGGACCTTTAGGTTCAGAGGCTGTTGGAACGAGGGTGGTGGATCATAAGGGACTTGGACTTAATCCAATAAGGAAGGGAGAGCTTCTTGCATCCTTGACATCCTTGTGGAGTTAGGATTTTATTTGGTCTGTACATTTTAGGCAAAACGACCTGATTTATGCCGACCTGGTTAGAATTGTTCTGATTCCCAGGCTAACGTATGGGTTGGAATGCAGTTCTGTTTTGCTTTTAAACCTCTCCAAAATTTGCAATAATGGATTTTTAAAAAGACTACTAAAATGCATGTTTAACTGAAAATGCATACAATATGGATGTTTCAGGGTAGATTGCATTTAAAAATGTGTATTTGGTGAAAAAACCATACAAAAACTGAATGAGTTTTCAATTGGTTTTTAAAAAATGCAGAACAGATAGAACAGACTCATGAATGAGCAGATGCAAAACAGACACAGACCAGGAATAGAGGTTATGTTTCATTCTGTCCTACAAATGTTGATAGTGTGCTTTGTTTGTTTTTAAATATTTCCTTCTCTCTGGAATGGGAATGGCATGAAGACTCCAAAAAGAGAGCTTTACTCTCATTGTGGTATGGCTGTGATAGCTGTCTGCACACATGGACTTGTTTTTTGGTTTGGTTTGTGCCTAACACAATGGGGGGGGGGAGAGAGAGAGAGAGAGAGAGAGAGAGAGAGAGAGAGAGAGAAGATGGTTTTTCTGAAGACTTGGATACACCAGAAAAGCCAGGCGTGCAGATAACGCACAAGTAGGTGGCACGATGCCCTCCAGATGTTGTTGAACTACATCTCCCATCATCCCTGACCACTGGCCATGCTGACTGAGGCTGATGGGAGCTGGAGTCCAACAATATCTGAAAGACGCCATGTTGGCTACCTTTGAAATAATGAATCAAAGCAAAACAGAAGGTGGGGGAAGGAGACTGCCAGTGTCTTTAAGTAGGGGACTTGTGGCCCTCCAGATGTTGTTGGACTCCATATCCCAGCAGTCCAAACCATTACGGCCAGTGATCAGGGATGGTGGGAGTTGTAATCAGTAGTGTAGCAGCAAATTCAGAAGTGCCTGGTCCCTTTGTGATAGTCCCAACTACACCCCCTCACAGCCAAATCCCCTTCTAAGATTATACAACCTTCTAAGGTTATGCGGTTATTTTTCTTGGGAAAAATGCAATGACAAACCTAGACAGCATCTTAAAAAGCAGAGACATCACCTTGCCAACAAAGGTCCGTATAGCTAAAGCTATGGTTTTCCCAGTAGTGAGGTATGGAAGTGAGAGCTGGACCATAAAGAAGGCTGATTACTGAAGAATTGATGCTTTTGAATTATAGTCTTGGAGGAGACTCTTGAGAGAGCAGCAGGAAGAAGCAGCACCAGGGGAGAGACAGCTGACAGACTCAGTGTGTCCAGAAAGCATTCCTGACTCCCCCCTCCCATAACCAGGCATGCATTGAGAGTAGTAGAACAGAAAACTCAGAGGCAGAAATCTCAGATTAGCCGGCGCAGGGGTGATGTAGAATTGGAGGGACTGAGGGAGTAGGACTTGACTTGGAGCAATGCCATTGTCTAATAGAGACCACATTCGTTCGTCTCTCTGTGTGAATATTGAATAAACTACTTGGTAAGAATTCTTCTCGTTTATTTGCTTCTTGGCATTCCACCGTGGGAGGGATAGGATTCCCTGGAGCCTTGACAGTGGCTGACTTGACTCCTTTCACTCTTGATTGGCTCCAATGAGCATAAAGGGTGAGAAGACCTTTCCCACTGATTGGGTGACTCTAGGATGCTGGAGACAGGGATTGAGCTGCAGAAATAGTCATGGGTCTTAACCCCAACCATAGCTGTCAACCATCCCTTATTTGGTGGGAAAGTCCCTTATCCAAGCGCTATGTCCCGCTACTGTCCCTTATTGATGATGTCCCTTAAATTTCACGGGTTTCAAAGGAAGCAGCTCCTCTCCCTCCCTCCCTCCCTGCTAGCCAGGGAGGAGGGAGGCTCCAACTGTGTTGCTTGGCTGCATTGCTCACCCAATAAGGAGTCTAAGAACGACTGGGGGGTGGAGCTTGCATGCCTTGTGCCGATCAAATCGGCCGTGTTGCCTGGGGACTTGCCTTTGCTCAGCGCTTCCCAGCGGAGAGGTGTCAGTGGTTTTCCTTGCTGCATCCCCTTTGCCGGGTTGCTGTGCTGTGGGAGCCACCGCTTGAGGCTTCGTTTGGCTGTTGGCTGGGTTTTCTGCCTTTGGCTTGGAGGGGCTCAGAAGTCGAACATACCTGTGCTCTGGCAATCCCTTATTTTGGCTGCTGATACCTTATTTCCGAGGCTGCTGGTCCCTTATTTTCAAATTTGTAAGTTGACAGCTATGACCCCAATGCCCCAACCCTGGACCTCGACTGCTTTGTCTGTAGTCCAGCAACATCTGGAAAGCAACAGGTCACCACCAGTGCATTCTGCCTTGTGGAACAGGAGGTCACCCCAGAATCACCTGTAGATAACTTCCAAGTGGATGGAACCCTGGTGAGAGCAGAAAGTATCTTTCCCTTGCTATACTCTCATGACCATCCTTCTCACCAGGAAACCTCCCCAGAGGCTGCTATGCACCCACAGAGGCCTCCAGGATGATCTCATCTTTCCCAGAGAAAGGGATGCCAGAAGGAGCTCTACATGTTCTCCTCCTTCCATTCAAACATGCTTCATTCTGGGACAGCACACCCAGCAGCGGTGGCTGGTGCCCATTGGAGATGGTAGGGTGGCAGGCTGGGAGGCGAACAGTAGGGGGCACCAGAGCCAAGGACAGGCAGAGCCAACTCATTCATGTTGTGTACCTATCTACAGAGTTCAACAGAGTTGAGCAAGGACAACAGTGTGTGTGTGTGTGTGTGTGTGTGTGTGTGTGTGTGTTTTCTAGGTCACACTTTAATTTTGCACGGGGAGAAAGTGTGATCCTGGCCAGTCATCCGTGCAAACCTTTGCTTTCCCTGAGTCACGTTTACTACGCCAAAAGCTGTTTGTGATCCACTCTCGTTAATTTCGTTGCTCAGGCGGGATAGGGACAAATCGTTTTGAGCTCATTCCATCCTTTTCTCCTCCCAAGTCAAGAGCAGCAAGTCTCTCCTTGCCTCCGAAGTGCAAGATGTTGGCAGCACACATAACGAAGGAAATAAGGCATTTAGCAATGCGCTCCAGAAAGTGTCTACATCTGCTCAGAAGACTCCAGGAGCTGAGCTAATACATCTTGGGAGCAGCTAGGATAAACATGGCTGTCAAGCTCTTGGAGCAGTAGTAGCAAGAGGTCGATTACATAAAGAGGGGAGTGTAGTTGCAAACTTAGTTTGCTTGCAAGGTCTGCTTTCTGTGCTCCTGGATATGTTAAATTTTGAATGAGTCAGATCAAAGAGAAGCGGGAGATCTAGAAAATACTGGTTTCCAGTTTTGCAGCACTGTCAGTACTACGCCATACATTTAAAGCACATTACTTCCCTCAATGAATCCTGGGAACTTTACTCTGTTCAGGGTTCTGGGAATTGCAGTTCTTTGGGGAAACTGCAGTTCCTGGGATTCTTTGTGGGAAGATGTGTGCTTTAAGTGTGAGCTTTGAATGTACAATGTGGATCTGCACAAACTTCAGCACTCTATATGTGGTCAGAGATAGCTAGCCTAGTGACCTAAGGCTGAGAATTGTAGCTTTCATTTTTTTAAAGAAAGGTTAATATTATTGCTTGCATGAGTGCCAAAATCAGTTGGTCCCTTACCTTTCTTGCCCTGATCTGGCCACAGTGATCCATGCGACGGTCACCTCCAGGCTTGATTATTGTAACTTGCTCTACGCGGGGCTGCCCTTGAAGCTGACCCAGAAACTCCAGCAGGTGCAGAATGCTGCGGTGAGGCTCCTCACGGGGTCTCTGCCATGGGAGCATATTCACCCAGTGCTTTACCAGCTGCACTGGCTCCTGGTGGAGTACAAGGTCAGGTTTAAGGTGCTGGTTTTGACCTTTAAAGCCTTATGCGGCCAAGGACCCACGTACCTATGGGACCGCCTCTTCTGGTATGGCCCGCAGAGGACCTTAAGGTCCACAAATAACAACACTTTGGAGGTCCCAAGCCGCAAGGTGGTTAGATTGGTCTCAACTAGGGCCAGGGCCTTTTCAGTACTGGCCCCGACTTGGTGGAAAGCTCTGTCGCAAGAGACTAGGGCCCTGCAGGACTTGACATCTTTCTGCAGGGCCTGCAAGACAGAGCTGTTCTGCCTGGCCTTTGGTTTGGACTCAGTCTGACCCTTATGTTAACTCCACTTATGGTTTTGATTTATGGGCTACTATTAAAATGAGGCTGCATTTTGAATTGTATTTTAACCCGTATTTTAATAAATTGGTTTTGTTTTTGTTTGTTTGTTTGTACCCACCCCCTTATGTTTTATTGTAATTTTATTGGTGTTAGCCGTCCTGAACCCGGCTCTGGCTGGGGAGAGCAGGGTATAAATAGAAATGCATTATTATTATTATTATTATTATTATTATTATTATTATTATTTATTTTAAAATCAAATAGAATCTGGCAAAGAAAAAGTGAATGAACGTTGTTCTCTAGAGTAAGTTAGGCTCACCTCTTGTGTGCTAAAATGGGCATAGCTAAATGGAAGCTGCTCATGAGTAGTTTCCACCTGGCAATATGATTTAAGGCATGATTGCCCAGACAGTGAGCAGAGTAATAAGAGCCACCCAGATCAAAGGAAAGAGACAAGATAAAGTAAGCGAGGGAGAGCAATTTTAATGAACACCCCCCAACCCTGGCTTCCGCCAATCCAAGTGGATGTCTGTCACCCTTCCAGGTTTAAGAAATTTTCCATCCATGTTATAAAAGACGCTGTCAGGTTTGCAAGGCATGCCTAGGCTCCCTTGTGACCTTCGCAGTGAGATATATCAGCAACCTCCACCCCCGTTCCTTGCACCCTTGGCCAGGAGTGCCCAGAGGAGTCTGTGCACCTTGCCTGGCTGCTCAAAGCAGAGAAGGAGCAGGCAGGCCGTTGGGCCGGCTCCCAGCCACTCTGAGCTGGAGTGGAGATTTGTCATTGTTGCACCCCACCCGCTGGGCCTGGGTCCTTGGCTGGACTGACTTAGCCAACCCCTAGCTACAAGCCTGAAGTCCTCATCCCACCATTTCCCAACAAAAAAAGAAAAGGAAAAAATAGCACAGGGTGCAATTGTAATGCTGATTATGTGGAGGAAGACAGGTGAGGGCCGGGGGGGGGGGGGAGGGGAATGGAAAATTTCATTCCCTCCATTTCCTTACAAAAGCTGAAAACATTCTTTTCTATTCCCCACCCCAGGTCTTCACCTGTTTAAGCCCCATTGCCTTCAGCAGAACTTACTTGTGAGTCAGGGCCAGCCTGGAACTTTTTGCCACTTGAGGCAAAACTCCTGGCATACAACCCGCTACTGGGCACTGGCTTCTGCCAGGCACCCACTGCCCAGTGCCTGCCTCTATCAGGAGCTGGTCAGCTATTTTTAAAACACTTTGTTCATGGAAACCAAAACAACGCAGTCCTAGTTGTCACAGCAACTCCTCCCGGTAGCTCTCACCCCAATGAGGCAGTTCTGAAGACTGAAGGTTCCTGCCTTCCCACTGCTCTCTAAGTCTCCTCCCCCAGCAGCCTAAGGCTCCTTCGTCTTTCCTCTCATTGCTCCGACCTCTTCATTCCTCTGCAAGTTCTGGGAGACTGGGGGTGGTGGTGGAGAGGAGCTGGTCACACCAGGAGGGGGAGCTTCCCTGGCTTCTTCAACAACCGGCCTCCACTTTGCCTCTAGCTGCACACACACCCCTCTGCTTCTTCCTCCGAGCCTGGACTGCTCTCTGCCACACCCTCTTCCTGCTCACTAAACCCTGTTACCTCTTCAGCATCTGACACCTCCTCCTCCCAATCCGTTCCTTCTTCTCCCTCTGACCACTCATCGTCATCCCTCCACCAATCTCCTGGCTCTGAACCTTCTTCTGCTGGGGGTTCCCTTGGGGGTTCCCCAGCTGGGGCCTCCCACCCCTCCTCTGCATCCACCTCCACATGTTCCTCCGCTACTGCGACCACACCTCTTCCCTGTGCCCAAGCCCTGCCACTGCTGCAGCCCTCTTGCCGCCAAGCTAGTGTGCTGGAGCTTCCCTGGGCTGCCTCCAGGCGGGGCAGGAGGCGCAGCGGCTAGCGAGCTGCGGCGGCAGGAAAGGCATGGCCGCAGGAGACACAGTGGCAGTGGTGGAGAAGCTGGAGGTGGCGGTATGCACCCGGCAGCGGTGGGCAACCAACACTAGTGATTGGAGGGTGCCAGGTGCCGTAGAATCACCCCCAGGAGCCTGCCACCTTGAGGCAACCGCTTCAGCTCCTGTTCTGAGTAGACAAGATTGTGATCACCGTGCTATAAATGGGAAAGCTTACAATCAGCAGTGTTCCTGCTGTTTCTGTTTATTCCATTCCAAAGATCTCCAGCTTGAGAATCAACCCAGAAGTTACCATTATCAGTTACTGCTGTTTCTGTCTGCAAAAACACGCTGTGTTTTTTTTTAAAAAAAAATAGAGCATCACTTAGCTCTGGAAACGCTTACAGTAGTTACGAGGGCCACGGGTGGCACTGTGGTCTAAACCACTGAGCCTCTTGGGCTTGCCGATCGGAAGGTCGGCGGTTCGAATCCCCGCAACGGGGTGAGCTCCCGTTGCTCTTTCCCAGCTCCTGCCAGCCTAGCAATTTGAAAGCACACCAGTGCAAGTAGATAAATAGGTACTGCTGCGGCGGGAAGGTAAACAGTGTTTCCATGCGCTCTGGTTTCCGTCACGGTGTTCCATGGTGCCAGAAGCGGTTTAGTCCTGGTGGCCACATGACCCAGAAAGCTGTCTGTGGACAAACGTTGGCTCCCTTGGCCTGAAAAGCAAGATGAGTGCCACAACCTCATAGTCACCTTTGACTGGTGACTTTAACCGTTGAGGGGTCCTTTACCTTTTACCTTTTACAGTAGTTAGTAAAAAATGGGCTGACATACATGAGAGCCCATTCCAGTTAACCAATGGGTTTTATGTTGGATTATATTGGATGTTACCCATTGTGTGTTATGTTGGACATCTGAATTATTATCTTGTGTGAAGTGCTCCCTGCTGCCTTTTAAATTAAAGACAGGATTTGTTCTAGGTTCTGTTTTTCCATAGGGTTGTTGCCAGTCTTTCACAATGGCCCTGGATAGTTTAGCAATTGCATCACATTGGTCAGGAAACATTTGAACTAATTTGTGGGTGTTCAGCATCTACCATTGCTATGGATCATTAAGATAAGAAGTATGTATTCTTTTCCTAGGGATATCAATCAGCTATGGAATTTGTAATTGGCTAAAGATCTGGTTTTTAAAACAGTTAAATTTCAATAAGAATCCACACTGCTCAGTGCAGAAGGTATACTGAGAGGAGAGTAACTTGCAATTTAATAAACAAAAGATGATACTGTGTTTAAAAGAAAATGCCTTCTTTCTTTTTCCAAACCTTTATTAGGCATTGCAGATATAGGCCATCTTAAAACATCCATATACAAAATTTTAAAATATACACAAAGAGAAGTCCCAGCAAAGGAAGAATGGAAATAAAAACTTATGGAATATGCAGAAATGGCAAAACTTACTGGAGAATAAGAAATCGAGAATACAAACTTTTTGTATAAAAATGGAAATAGTTTATTGAATATTTACTGATAAATTGTAAACAGAAAAGAACATTGGCAGGATTACTGTAATTACCTGCAGTTTTATAAGAGTATATATTTAAAGTAGATGAATAATTGAGCAAATTAAGTTAATTTGGATATGCAGAAGATATTAAAAATAAATTTAAGGAACCGCAGAAAGAGAGGGAAGGAAGTCAAATTTCGAAATGTTAAAATGACGGTAAAATCAGTGAAATGTATAAACCTGAAAGGCATAAATAAAATAAAATACATACAAAGAAACAGCCATATAAGATATATAGCAACAGAAAATTTCATTGGCGTGTCTTCCCGCCATTCACCACTCTAAGAGATCCCATTGACAGAAACTCAGCCACCCATGCAGTTACTGTCAGGAGCTTGTCCTACTCTCGAGTAGGACCCTGGCAGACACACATGCCCTACTGGCATGTTCTCTCCCTTCTGGTTGATCATTCGGGAGCTTCAAAAGCTTTCTTCAGCCCGAACATCATAGCGACCAATGCCAACAGACACCAGCACACTTAGGGATCTGCAGAGTCTTCGCAGGTTGCGTAACAGACCTTAGCATTTTGGCTAATCTACTTTATTTCCATATAAACACACAAGGAGCACTGCAACATGGCTCCTTCTCTCTCTAGCATCAGATAGCAAAGAGAAAAAGAACAAAGGACAATAGTCCCACTTCACGGAACACAGTAACACAAACAACCTGTCTCCATCACTTCCCACTCTGTGGAGTCAAAACATACACCGTCATGTGATAGACAACAATCCCATGACTGCAATCATGGAGCATGAATTCTAACAGTTACCTCCGGGTTAATATCAGACAGCCAGAATCTGATACTTTCATTGTGCCGTGATGTTAAACTACCCAGAAAGGGGGATAACATGCATTTACGTAGCTGGTTGCACAGTGGACAGTAGAAAAGAAAGAAAGTTCAATCTGTAGCATCTCCAAGCAGGGCTGAGAGACATTCCCAGTCCGATTTCTTGGAGAGTCTGCCGCACTGTAGACAAGACTGAACTAGATGGACCAATGCTCTGACTCAGCATAAGGCAGTTTCCTATGTTCCTATGCCTCTGCCCAAAGATTTGACTGGTCATTTCAGTTGTTAGGGTATGAAAGTGCTGTATGGCTGCATTTTTATCTATGTATTTATATTGTGAAAATGTGTACCCCACTTTTTCATCTCAACA
Organism: Podarcis cretensis; assembly: GCF_951804945.1. NCBI lineage: Eukaryota > Metazoa > Chordata > Lepidosauria > Squamata > Lacertidae > Podarcis > Podarcis cretensis. Next base: position 16,832,895 of record NC_137183.1, on the reverse strand, counting down.
TCCAAAGGTTTACCACCCCAAGAAGGACAGTCATCTAAATACCAATCCAAAGTTTTAAAAGAAAAGCAGTTGCAATATAGACCACAAGAAGAAGAAGACAAGGGAGAAAACATGTAGGAAAACACTGCAAGTTGCTGTATCCTGCTTATAATGGGCTTGAACACAAGGAATTACAGCAGCACGATAAGCACACACCTAGAGAACATAAGAAGAGCCTGCTGGATCAGGATCATGTCCCATCTAGTTCAGCATCCTTTTCTCGCAGTGGCCAACCAGATGCCCATGGGAAACCCGCAAAACACCCACGCACCCCCCACAGCTTTCTAAACATCCACATTTACTTGTATATGGCAGAATTGGTTTATGAAAGGGGTCCATGCCTCGGAAGGCAGGAAAGATCAACCTTCCTGGTGTAATTTTGCTGGCGAGTAGACAGGGAGGGAAAGCTAGTAGAATCAGGCACAGAACAGTTAGGAATAGGTTGGCCGTATTTTTTTAGAGAGAGAGAGTTTGTTAGGAGTTTGCATCTTGGTGCTATTTTTGGAGACGGTTCTGTTCAGTCTCCAGGGTGCCAGCTAGGAGGGTTCTGAAGGAATCTAGTGAAGGTTGCCATGATGCTTAAAGACCTGGATGTTTGCCAGGTCTGAAGCAGTCCACCCTCTGCCCAGCTACTGTGCTTTGTGGCCTGGATTCTTAGACTTGCAACAAAAACAACAACCCCATCTTACTGTGGTTCTTATTATTTCAGTTCCCTGTTAAGTGCTCTTGAGTAGGGCTGGGACATATCTGGTTTTCAACATCGCGATACCTGTATATCACCAGCTAAATATGTCTCGGTATATCATGGTATATATCTGCAGCAGTGGAGGGCCTTAAAATGTAAGGAAGTAGTAGATTGAATTATTATTATTATTATTTTAAAACAGCTTCTATATAATATATTTAATATATTTCAACTTATTCATGAGTAGTTTAAGCGATTTAAAATGTAATGAAGTATTTTTATTTTTATTTTTAATTATTTTTATTTTTTTTAAACAGCTTCTATGTAATATATTTAATATATTTTCAACTTATTTATGAGTAGTTTAAGTGATCTAAAATGTAAGGAAGTAGTAGATTGAATTATTATTATTATTATTTTAAAACAGCTTCTATATAATATATTTAATATATTTCAACTTATTCATGAGTAGTTTAAGCGATTTAAAATGTAATGAAGTATTTTTATTTTTATTTTTAATTATTTTTATTTTTTTTAAACAGCTTCTATGTAATATATTTAATATATTTTCAACTTATTTATGAGTAGTTTAAGTGATCTAAAATGTAAGGAAGTAGTAGATTGAATTATTTTTATTTTTTTAAACAGCTTCTACATAATATATTTAATATATTTTCAACTAATTTACGAGTAGTTTAAGCGATTTACTAGTCAAGTTGCATCTGCTTCCCCACTCTAAGTGGAGAATCTGTGCATGCATAAGCCCTGCTGACTTCAACTAAACTTACTTCTATTTTCCTGGGAGTAAGCTTCATTGAATTCAGTAGGACTTGCTTGTGAGTAGCCACGCATTTGCTTGCACTGCTTACTGAAAAACACGCTCCCCATCATTCTCACATGATACCCAACCTCCCATTTCAGCATATGGCAGCCAGCTAAATCTTCTCCCCTCCATTCCACCCCCCCCCCCCACAGAAGGGCCCCCCAAAAGCCAGTCAATCATTCCACCAATTTCTCCCTTTTTATCAAAGGGAGGGAGGGAGGGCGGGCAATCAAGCAAAAAGATAGTCTCCTTTTATTATTATTATTATTATTATTATTATTATTATTATTATTATTATTACTATCATCCCTTCATTTTTAATATGGAGGAAAGCTAATTAGGGGAAACCAACAACATAAACACCACCAGAAACTAAAAATTCTCCCCCTCTTTTTTCCACTGGTAGGGGTGATTGTGAGGGAAGAAAGAAGAGCTTTTCAGTTCTTTGTTTATATTCTTTGTTTACTTTGCCATATCTGTTCAGCTGAGCTACCCCCTGAGAAGCTGTTTAGTCTCCACCTTTTGCTCACTGGTATATTGTCTTGTTGAAACACTTAAAAAAAAAGGTAAAGGTACCCCTGCCCGTACGGGCCAGTCTTGACAGACTCTGGGGTTGTGCGCCCATCTCACTTAAGAGGCCAGGGGCCAGCGCTGTCCGGAGACACTTCCGGGTCACGTGGCCAGCATGACATCGCTGCTCTGGCGAGCCAGAGCCGCACACGGAAACGCCGTTTACCTTCCCGCTGGTAAGCGGTCCCTATTTATCTACTTGCACCCGGAGGTGCTTTCGAACTGCTAGGTTGGCAGGCGCTGGGACCGAGCAGCGGGAGCGCACCCCGCCGCAGGGATTCGAACCGCCGACCTTTCGATCGGCAAGTCCTAGATAGCATTCAAGGATATGGCAATTTATTCCACAGGCCTACTCTTGAGGATGCCTTGAAAGATAGGCATAGTGATTCCCCTGGGCGTGAGGCTAGCTCAGGTGCCAGGATTCGAACCTGGGGCTACCAGCTGCAACTCTTAACATGCTGGTGGTTACACCGGAGTGCTTGCGTTCTTCATGGAGAATAATTTGTTTTATTGAGCAGCACTATCTCCATGGATCCTATCACCATTCAAATGATATAATAAACTTTGTCGTAAATATATTCAGTTTGGAATGGGGCTTGGAGAGGTAAATAATGATCTGTTGAGATTTAGAGAGCCACTTACATGCAGCTACTCAGCCTGGCACAGGTTGCTATATGCAGAGAGTAGAACAGGATCGTCAATATGGCTAACATGACCCAGCAACCCTCCACACCAGGCATGGGCAAACTCGGCCATCCAGATGTTTTGGTACTACAACTCCCATCATCCCTGACCACTAGTCCTGTTAGCTAGGGATGATGGGAGTTGTAGTCCCAAAACATCTGGAGGGCCGAGTTTGACTATGCCTGCTCCACGCAGACACGCAAACAACTCACCACAGTCATCTGAAGGCAACCAACCTCTCAATGCCAATGAAAATGAATACATGAACAGAAAGAGAACCTACCCACGTGACACTGACACAAAAACACTATGTAAAAGAATGGGTTCAAATCCTGCCCCCAACAGTAAAGCTGATTGGATAACTTTGGAGCAGTCAGCAGCATCTCTGAGCCTGACCCACCTCACAGGATCAGTTGTGATGAAGAAACTGGGAAGATGATTGTCAGGGGTTCAGGGAGAGAGGCGCAGAGGAGGGAGGAGACCGAGAGTGAGGGAGAAGGATTCCAGCCTGACGAGGAAGAGGACGACAATGACCCGAGATGGTCCATGAGTCCGTCCAGTGAATCGGAGGATTCCCAAAAGGGAGCCCCCCTGGTCAAGCCAAGGGGAGCCCAAGGGGGAAGCAGTCAGGAGCAGGGGAACGTAGGGGGAACCGCCAGTGGGAGTTGGAGATCGAGACCTGCTTCTCCACCGGAACGGAGTGAAGAGGGTGGAGTTACCAGTGTGTCGGGAGGAACAGAACAAGGAGCAGAGGGGGGAAGGAGATCGGGGCAAGACGTCCTGCCGGAAGGGACGGAAAGCAGTACCGGGAGCAGTGTGGCTGTTGAAAGGAAGGTGAGGAGCAACGTACGCGCGCCAAGTTCAAATGTGGAGGCGCGCGGAAGTGGGGAGAGCTCTGGGGAGGAGCCTGGTGCTAAAGCACGAAGGAGGGGGCAGCAGGCAGGAGAAGACTCAGCCTCTGGGGAGTCCCGGAAAGAGGGAACACAGGGGGGCAGGAAGACCCTGCGGAAAAGGAAGGAGAGGAAAAGGTGGAGCAGCACAAGCCTCTTAAATTGGTGCAGGGGAGGGACGGACTCAGAGGGGACTTCTAACATCTAAGGGTAACAGATGTGGAGCCACGGAGTTTGGATGTAACGACGACAATGATCTTCAATAAAACCTTTTGTATATAACTTGGAGTGGACTTTGGTCTCTTGTGAGCTGGGACCCAGGGTGGCTCTGACAGTAAGTCCCCTCACTAGAACGCAAAAATTTTTTTTTGCAAAGCTCACGAACGGTGACAGCCATGAGTGCGGAGGAGCAGTTGACAGCTCTGCGAACTACAGTTTCCGAACTCACTGCTGCGGTCCTTGCGTCTCAGAAGAAGCATGACGAAATGGAGAAGCGCTGCCAGGACCTGCAAACCAGGTGGGAACGTGCAAGCAGGGAAGGGTTCCCAGGGTCCAGATCAGAAGGGATTGGACTTGGACGGAGGGGGGGCAGCCTAGTCACCCACTTCGATGGGAACCTGAAGCACTACCCCAGTTTCAGAGCAGACGTTTTGTATGCATTGCACTTGCTTCGTCATGACTTTAAAGATGAGGAGGAGAAAGTGGGGTTTATTGTTTCTCACTTGCATGGGCCGGCCAGAGACTGGTTGCGCAATTTGTGGCGTGAAGATGGCCCTGCCCGCCGCGATGCAGATGAATTCATTAAAGCAATGGATGCCTGCTTCCAGTCAACTGTAGATGTGGATCTTGCACGCAGGGAAATTTTTGGATTGCGGCAAGGCAAAGCCACTGTGCGTCAGTACCATTCCAGATTTTTTGCTTTACTGACTGCGCTAAGCTGGGAGAAGGATTGTGCACCTGTGAGGGATTTGTTCTGGGAGGGGCTCAGCGGTCCCATTAAGGATGAACTTGCCAGGGGAGACAGACCCCAGACCCTGGAGGAGCTTGTGCAGAGGGCTTTGGCGATTGGGATAAGGCACGAGGGACGTCCTTGGCACACTGAGGAAGAACGTCAGGTGCGTCCACCAGCGAGGACGTCTTCTTTCATCCCCAGGGAGTTCAGTCAGTCACATCCTTCGCCACTGGGAAGGCAGGGGGAGGAGCCCATGGAACTTGGTGGTGCTAAGGCTCAAGCAACAGCCAGAGCCCCAGTTTCCGGTGCAGTAAAGGCACAGCCTCCTAGAGGGACCAGGAAGTGTTACATTTGCGACAGTGCACAGCACATGGCGAAAGAGTGTCCCCAGAGGCTGCAGAAACACACTGCAGCTTTAGCAACTGTTGCAGCAGAAATGATGCAAGCAGAGGAACCACTGGAAACACCACAGCAACCGTGGGAGAGGGTGGCGCTGGATTTCGTCGCTGACCTGCCCAGTTCCAGAGGCAAGACGGCGGTACTGGTGGTGGTGGACTTGTTCACCAAGATGGCGCACTTCATTCCCTGCGCGAAGGTGGCGACGGCGGAACAGACCGCCAAGCTCTTCATCGACCACGTGTTCCGGGCGCATGGGCTGCCGCGGGCCATCCTGTCCGACAGGGGGCGCCAGTTTATTTCCAATTTTTGGCAGAAGCTCCTAGGTATCCTGCGCGTCAAGATCAACCTAGCGTCGGCAAGACATCCACAAACCAACGGCCAGGCCGAGAGGGTCAACGCGATCATGCAGCAGTACCTGAGATGTTATGCAAATCAGCGACCCACAGCTTGGGTGGACTACCTACCGATGGCGGAGTTTGCCTACAACAACACGAAGCATGCGTCGACGGGGGTGACGCCGTTCTTCGCGAACAATGGACGTCATCCCAGGACCTTCCCGGGGTTCGTAGCACCAAGAGAGGGGGAGCCGCAAGAGGCCGACCAGTTCGCTGCAGAACTACAAGAGGTGCACGAGGAGCTGCGGAGACATTTGGAGCTAGCCAAACAAGCATATAAGGTGCAGGCAGACAAAGGCAGAAGAGTGGGAGAGGACATCCAGGTGGGGGACTGGGTGTGGTTAGCGGCCCAGGCGATGCCAACCAAGTCGTTGGCCAAGAAGAAGCTAGGGCACAGGCAGCTAGGACCATACCAGGTGGAGGCTAAGATCAACCCCGTGGCTTTTCGACTGGCCCTCCCCGAAGGTTCCAGAGTCCACCCGGTTTTTCATAGGTCGGTGCTCACTCCCTACAAGGCCCCGCACAGGTTTCAGGAGTCTGAAACAGTACCGCAGCCACGCACAGAGTCACCTAGGAGGGAGGGATCGCCTAGGGTCGAACCACTCAACGAGGTCACAGAGATCCTGGACTCGAGATGGGGGGAAGAGGGAATAGAATACTTTCTAGTCAGAGAGGGTGCACCAGTCAGTGCCAGTGGGTGGGTGCCGGACTACGCTTTAGACGAACCTCTTTTAAAGGACGAGTTCCATGCCCTTTTCCCACATAGACCCATGCCAGCCGAGTACTTCGATGACTGGCTCTTTACCCCCACATGTTCAGGCAGCACTTTCCACGGCTTTTCTTCAGCCGAGGAAAGAACGCCGAACTCAGACTCGCCCAGGGGATCGTGTTCGGGGGTGGACACAGAGCCCTCTTATTGGTGGGATGAGCAACCAGAGGAAGCCTGGCGCAAGAAATGGCTGAAGGGGCCTTGGCCGGCAGCACCAGACGAAGTAGCAATGGAAGAGGGAACTGCGAACATTTTGGGTGAAGAACCCGAATTCGAACACACGTACACCGAGCTGCCAGCAGAGGTCATGGACGTAGCCGAACTGTATCCTGCATCTACCTCCGAGGAGCTGCAGTTCCCACAACCCGCACCCGATGAGGGGGAGGGGGGAAGGGGGGGCTTCGAGGGGGGGATGGATGTCAGGGGTTCAGGGAGAGAGGCGCAGAGGAGGGAGGAGACCGAGAGTGAGGGAGAAGGATTCCAGCCTGACGAGGAAGAGGACGACAATGACCCGAGATGGTCCATGAGTCCGTCCAGTGAATCGGAGGATTCCCAAAAGGGAGCCCCCCTGGTCAAGCCAAGGGGAGCCCAAGGGGGAAGCAGTCAGGAGCAGGGGAACGTAGGGGGAACCGCCAGTGGGAGTTGGAGATCGAGACCTGCTTCTCCACCGGAACGGAGTGAAGAGGGTGGAGTTACCAGTGTGTCGGGAGGAACAGAACAAGGAGCAGAGGGGGGAAGGAGATCGGGGCAAGACGTCCTGCCGGAAGGGACGGAAAGCAGTACCGGGAGCAGTGTGGCTGTTGAAAGGAAGGTGAGGAGCAACGTACGCGCGCCAAGTTCAAATGTGGAGGCGCGCGGAAGTGGGGAGAGCTCTGGGGAGGAGCCTGGTGCTAAAGCACGAAGGAGGGGGCAGCAGGCAGGAGAAGACTCAGCCTCTGGGGAGTCCCGGAAAGAGGGAACACAGGGGGGCAGGAAGACCCTGCGGAAAAGGAAGGAGAGGAAAAGGTGGAGCAGCACAAGCCTCTTAAATTGGTGCAGGGGAGGGACGGACTCAGAGGGGACTTCTAACATCTAAGGGTAACAGATGTGGAGCCACGGAGTTTGGATGTAACGACGACAATGATCTTCAATAAAACCTTTTGTATATAACTTGGAGTGGACTTTGGTCTCTTGTGAGCTGGGACCCAGGGTGGCTCTGACAATGATGCAAAGAATGTACACCCATCTGAAGTTTTGGAGGAAGGGCCGTTCATAAATCCAATTATTATTGGGTGGTCCACTGCCCAAAGTGCAGCCCTTACTCTCATCCCCCTTGAAAAGACTGCAGCAATGAACTAGTTCAGGCTTCCTCAACCTTGGCCCTCCAGATGTTTTGAGACTACAATTCCCATCATCCCTGACCACTGGTCCTGCTAGCTAGGGATCATGGGAGTTGTAGGCCAAAAACATCTGGAGGGCTGAGGTTGAGGAAGCCTGAACTAGTTGCAGCAGCTATGTCTTAGGTGATGGCAAATGGGTAAATAAAGGTTTTAGCCCTAAGAGATACAGTGGCAGGAAGAGGGAGGCTTTTCTTTGCTATTACTTGCCGCCTTTGGCTATTTTTCTGTTGATTTTCAAATGCACCACTTTTTCGCCTGTTCAAATCGGCCTTGTTTTCTTTTCTTTTCTTGCTGATTCCTCTTTCTTATAGAGAGATGCTCATATATATATATATATTCATCTTTGAAGGCAGAATAATCCCATCTTCTTAAAAAGTGTTATATCTTCCCTGTCCTTCTAAAGTGAAGGAGCGAAAGAGAAAATGTTCACATCAGCGTTCTTAACGGACAGGAACACACCTGTTTCAGATGCAGAAAATAACAGTGCCATTCATATGGGTTTAGGCCTAATGTGGGATATCAGGTGCAGTTTGCTGTGCCACGTTGCAAAAAAATAAAAGTACCATTTGGCCAGCAAAGGAAACACAACAATTAAGACAGAAGAAATGGGAAATGGCTGAAGGAATGAGTACATTTTGCTCTAAAAAGAAGAATCCTTTTCCAGTGCAGGGAAAATTCAAGAGGTGTGGTCAGCCTAACATTTAGCATTCCCTCCCTTTGTATGAAGATGGTCTGGCAGTTTATGATTGCGCAAAGGAACTCTGGTTTAAAGTAGCTTTGTTTGGGTGCTAAGAATTCCAGGCTGCCCCTTCATAGAGATATTGAGGAGAGGGGCAAATTGATGGAATCAAAGAAATGTAAAGTTGGAAGAGACCACAAGAGTCATCTAGTCCAACCCCCTGCAGTGCAGGAATATTTTGCCCAATATGGGTCTTGAACCGATCCTGAGATTAAGAGTCTCACGCTCCATGGTCAGCCCTGTGCTAAGGAAACCCTTAGGATAATCTTATGTAACCTTTTGGCAGCCTGCATAGACTCTCTGATGCAATTCCCTTCCTCCTTCTTTTCTTTGATTTTATTTTTCTGCCACTCAGGAGTTGGGGGAACCAGTGTTCCTCCAGAAGTTGTCGAAGTACAACTCCCATCATCCCTGGCCGTTGGCTCTGGTGGCAACAGCTCATGGGGGGTTGGAGTCTGTAGTTTGTTAAGAGTACTGAGAGATGTTAGGAGACCCACCTTCCCAGAGCTACAATTCCTGGGGAGGTTTGATAATCAATCCCTCGTCCTGGGAACTCTGGGAATTGTAGCTCTCTGGGGACAATAGGGATGTAATAACTCTCCGCACCCTTAAACTATACTTCCCAGGAGTCTTTGGGGGGGGGACTGTTAAGTTGTGGGTGAACATATCAGACGACACAGCGATTCTTCAGACAGCTCTTGTTTATTCACAGGCCAGAACAGAACTGAAGGGTTCAGCCAGCCTGCTTATATAGAGCTCAACTATAAGGCAACAGTAACAACTTTCTGTAACTATCCAATCACTGAACGTCACTTTCAATTCCTTATTTGCATATGTGGACCTGAGTGAAAACTATCTACAGTATCCCCCTGCTGGTCCAGGGTGAGAATTTTAGTACATAACAGAAACCATCGCTGTTTAAAGTGGCATGATGCTCCTTTAAATATAAAATGCAGATGGGGCCTTACACTACATTCCGGATGGGTTCCTGGGACCTTTGATTCACTTCTGCTGACCCATTAACTGCACCAGATTGTATAAGACTCACCTCTTGCTATTGTCATCCCTTTAATAATAATAATAATAATAATAATAATAATAATAATAATTTGAAACTTACCTATGAGGTCGGGCATGCCTGCATTTCTGTCCAAAGGCTTCTAGAAAGCCCTGTGGTGGCCACTTATCTCAGGTGGGTCTGACTGCCACTCATCCCATCTCACCAGGCTTCACGTAACTTCCACTAGGATTTGCATCCAAGATGGATTCTTGGGATTTAAACCAGCCAATCAGGGCAAAGCACCAGTGGTCTACATCTAGTGACCTTGGTTCATTCCGAAAAGACTATAAACGCGGTCGCCTCCATCCATTAAGTCTACTCATGAAGGTGGGGGAGGGCATGTCTACTGCATGAAGGCAATTTGAGTATATTGTTCTAATGTCTTCATAATCTGACTCTTGGACATTTTAGGTAGTGTGGTCATTTAATGTCAGAATTGGTGGCCTGCAGATTATACAAGCAGATCCGACAACAACAAAAAATAGTCATTTAATTGCAAACCTTCCAGGAAGACCTACACAGTTTTATGTTAGGTTGGAGGATAGGATTCCCAGCATATCTTTGGCAGCTGGCAGGTTTCTTTCTGAGGCAGCCAGGATCAGAGAACACTTTGTATTAGCTAAAGGTCTGAAACTAACTTAGTTTAATCCAATGTCCAAGTAGTATGTATGTTTTCTGTATTTTTATGTACTATAATTTACTTGTGGGTCTTTGGACTTCAATAAAGAATTGATTGATTGATTGATTGATTGATTGATTGAATGAATGAATGATTTAATGCCAGAAGCAAGAGGGGAGCCTCACTGTCAAGTTTTTATTGTTATGCACAAAATATGAAATTGAGATATGTATCCCATTATCATTAGGTACATGGGGAAGCATCAGTTGGATATCAGCCCATGTTAACATAGTTCTCAAAGTATTTTTTGTTCAAGATTATTTCCGAGATCTGGAACACCTTGGGTCATGAATGTTGTTGATTTGTGAATAATACGTTTTCGCCTATCTTTTTAGTTTATCTGGTTTTGATGGACCTTTGATCAGCTTTTGCCCTCTTAAAGTTTCCTGGCTGCTGTTCCCGCATTCCCAGAGTTGCTCATAGGAAACCACCTTATACCAAGTCCAACCCTTGATTCATCTATCTCAGTAGTGTCCACACTGGCTGGCAGCTGCTCTCTAGCATCTTTCTGAGCCCTGCCTGGAGACCCCAGGGATTGAATCTTGGCCATTTGCTCCTGAGCTGTAGCCCTTCCAGTGTAGTAGTTTTGCCTTGCTGCTATGGTGTTTTCTGTGCAGCTAAGGAGAAGTGAAGGAGGGGGGATCTAATCTCTCATCTTGGTTGGGTTTTGCCCCTCCTAAAAAGAGGAAAAGAGTCACGGGTGGCGCTGTGGGTTAAACCACAGAGCCTAGGACTTGCCGGTCAGAAGGTCGGCGGTTTGAATCCCTGCAATGGGGTGAGCTCCCGTTGCTTGGTCCCTGCTCCTGCCAACCTAGCAGTTCGAAAGCACGTCACAGTGCAAGTAGATAAATAGGTACCGCTCCGGCGGGAAGGTAAACGGTGTTTCCGTGCGCTGCTCTGGTTCACCAGAAGCGGCTTAGCCATGCTGGCCACATGACCCAGAAGCTGTACGCCTGCTCCCTCGGCCAATAAAGCGAGATGAGCGCCGCAACCCCAGAGTCGGTCACGACTGGACCTAATGGTCAGGGGTCCCTTTACCTTTAAAAAGAGGAAACAGAAGCCAGCCAGGCAAAGTGAGGTGGACCACTTCAGGTAGAACAGCCTTGGATCTTTGGATGAAGGGCGGTATGCAAATTAAATTATTTACAATTACAACAGTGCTATTTTTCTAGAAAAAGAGGTTCCCGGAACCCACCATGAACCCTTGTTCTCTTATAATGGCAATTTCGCCCACCTGAGAGGTGCTGGAATTGAGTTCCATCAAGTTCCGGCTGGTGGGAGGAGCCCTGGACATGGCTAACTTAGGAATAATTTCACGAGGTCTACTCTAAGTATAGCCAAAGTAGGATGCCACTCCCTGTATATATTAATGTGGGGGAAGACATTGTTTGTATTTGTATACAGTGGTACCTTGGTTCTTCAACTTAATCCGTTCTGGGAGTCTGTTTGACTCCCGAAACAGTTCGAAAACCAAGGCTCGGCTTCCGATTGGCTGCAGGAGCTTCCTGCACTCAATCGGAAGCCACGTCAGACGTTCGGCTTCCGAAAAACGTTCACAAACCAGAGCACTCACTTCCAGGTTTGCGGCGTTCGGGAGCCAATTTGCTTGGGAGCCAAGCCGTTTGAGTACCAAGGTACCACTGTACTTTGGGCTTTCAAACAGCAGCAGAAAGAAGCTGAATTCTGACCCTACTGAGGATTCAAGGGGGATGGAGCATCTCCCTGCCCCCCTCCCTAAAAATCCCCACTCGGGTTCCTTTCTTCTCCAGCTGTGTTCTGTTTCTGAAAAGCTTTCTGTATCTGGTTAGGCAGAACTGATGGAAATGGCCACACGCTCTGCTGCTAGCATGGATCTTGTATTCATGCACAGTGGGCAGGGGGAGCGAAAGGAGTCGATTTTGCTGCTTCAGACCAAACCTGCACTCTGGTTGTGGGTGGTGATTATTATAGCCGGCACTTCAGAATCTGCATTATTTCCCTCGGTGGAATGGGGGCCGCCTCTCCTGTCGATTTGACTAACAGAGGCTGCTGCTCTCATCTGCCTTTTGTTCCATAGCTCCAAGCATTGAGGGGGTTTCTTTCTTTCTACACACCCCCCCCCTCGCTATAGGGTCTCCGCCAACACTGCGAGAAGCAGCCAATCCGGCTCGGGGAAGGAGTTCGCCATAACAAAAGATTTGGGGAGTGAACAGGGCTAGTCGGAGGGGTGGAAGGAGGGAGGTTTCTGCAATCATGGCTGCTGTCCTCCTCACTGTTCTCTGAGTGGGAAAATAGCAGCAGCTTTCCTCTGGCGCTGAGGTGATCCAGCTAGCAAAAAGGCAGGGAGTTGTCGTGGCCGATGGGGACTGTGCATGTGTTACAGCACATTCTTGTGTGTGGGTGTTTTGGGGGGTTTGTCCCTCCCCCCAATTTTCAGCCGTATGGCTCTCTCAGGGAGAAAACAGACCGTAAGCATTCAAAGGCTTCAGTGGCGTAGCGTGGGTTGTCAGCACCCGGGGCAAGGCAAGTAATTTGCGCCCCCTAACCCTGGATTTGCGCCCCCAACCCTATCCCTAACCCTAACCCCCAGATGTTGCGCCCGGTGCAGCCGGCCCCCCTGCACCCCCCACGCTACGCCACTGAAAGGCGGCATGTAGAGCCTTTTCAGACATTCCCTCACAAAATTAATGATCGTGTCTCACTGGTCCTGCGGCTGTGTCTCTGATGGCTCAGCTCCCCACACCCCAATTCTTATATTGGGGGGCACAGCCATAGAGGGGATCCAGCTCTTGGCATTTAGGCTCCCCCCCCACCCCGTGCCTGATCAAGCCCACCTCACAGGGTTGCTGTGTCTTGAGTTCCCTGGAGAAAGGGACAAATACAAATGTGAGCAATATTTTTAAGCACATATTTTTTGGCTTGTACATAATTGCCCACCTCATTTCCACTAAGGTGACCAGACAGGGAATTGTTGTTTTTAACTTGGAAGAGATGAGTGCCTTTTTTTCCCCCTTGAAGGCCATCAATTGGCTAAAGGTAAAGGTAAAGGTACCCCTGCCCGTACGGGCCAGTCTTGACAGACTCTGGGGTTGTGCGCCCATCTCACTTAAGAGGCCAGGGGCCAGCGCTGTCCGGAGACACTTCCGGGTCACGTGGCCAGCATGACATTGCTGCTCTGGCGAGCCAGAGCCGCACACGGAAACGCCGTTTACCTTCCCGCCGGTAAGCGGTCCCTATTTATCTACTTGCACCCGGAGGTGCTTTCGAACTGCTAGGTTGGCAGGCGCTGGGACCGAGCAGCGGGAGCGCACCCCGCCGCAGGGATTCGAACCACCGACCTTTCGATCGGCAAGTCCTAGGCGCTGAGGCTTTAACCTTTAGCGCCACCTGCGTCCCTCTCAATTGGCTAAAACTAACGTGCAAAAGAAAAAAAATCGTAAAGAAGGGGATTTTAAGGACAGGGATGTAGAATTTGTGGGTGACCTTTGCTTGCCATGCCCCAAATTGTGGTCTCCACCTTCCTGCTCATCCCTTTTCCCCCCTCTCATAGAATTTTGGAGTTCTGGGGGGCCTTTCAAGGCATATCGTCCACCTCCTTGCAGAATGAAGGAATCTTGGAACAATATCAACCTTGATAGATTTTGCTTATTCCCAATTTCCACAACATAGGAAGCCGTAGGTAACTAATAGCAGAAGTCAAAACAAAAAATTCCTTCCAGTAGCACCTTAAAGACCAACTAAGTTAGTTCTAGGTATGAGCTTTCGTGTGCATGCACACTTCTTCAGATACACTGAAACAGAAGTCACCAGACCCTTCTATATAGTGAGTAATACCCCTCCCCACCTTCTCACTATATAGAAGGGTCTGGTGACTTCTGTTTCAGTGTATCTGAAGAAGTGTGCATGCACACGAAAGCTCATACCTAGAACTAACTTAGTTGGTCTTTAAGGTGCTACTGGAAGGAATTTTTTGTTTTGACTATGGCAGACCAACACGGCTACCTATCTGTAATAGCAGAAGTGAAAGTCTCCGAACTTTGTGCAGGAGAGGATGGAAGAACGTGTGATCCCAGGGGAGAGCTCATTCCACATGCAGTGACAGCATTTGAGCCTTGAAGCAAAAAGATACACCCCTAGATATTTATAGATGGCCACTTGATCAATTTTCTGACTCTGGTAATGCTGTCTTATCTTAAATAAAACTGACCATTCATACTCAATTTATGCTGGACAGGGTTTTGTCCTAGTACAGGGATGTCCAACAGGTCGGTCGTGATCTACCGGTCGATCCCTGCGAGGTTTTGGTCAATTGTGTTGGACCGCTGGCCCCATTCCGGCCCCGGCCCCGGCCCCTCGCCCCACCCCGGCCTCCATTGTTGGAGAACGGAAGCCAGAGTTTACAAACCGAGGCTATTTTCCCCCCAGCGACCCTTTGGTGAGTTGCTGTTTCTCTTTGACCCCAAAAGAATGTACAAATGTTGCGCCCTCCCCCAGCAGCTACCATATTTTTCACTCTATAGGACGCACCCAAGCAAAGGACGCGCTTAGTTTTTAGAGGAAGAAAACAAGTAAAGACCGACCCCTCTCACTCTCCAGCCTTCAGCGAAAGCAACGCGTAGCCTCCGGAGCGCGGAGGGAGCGCTCCCTCTGCGCTTTGGAGGCTTCACGTTGCTTTCGCTGAAGCCAAGGAGCCTGCATTTGCTCCATTGGACGCACAAACATTTCGCCTTCATGTTTGGAGGGGGAAAAGTGCGTCCTATAGAGCGAAAACGGGACGCAGGTGGCGATGTGGGTTAAAGCCTCAGCGCCTAGGACTTGCCGATCGAAAGGTCGGCGGTTCGAATCCCTGCGGTGGGGTGCGCTCCCGCTGCTTGGTCCCAGCGCCTGCCAACCTAGCAGTTCGAAAGCACCTCCGGGTGCAAGTAGATAAATAGGGACCGCTTACCAGCGGGAAGGTAAACGGCGTTTCCGTGTGCGGCTCTGGCTCTGGCTCTGGCCAGAGCAGCGATGTCACACTGGCCACGTGACCCGGAAATGTCTCCGGACAGCGCTGGCCCCTGGCCTCTTAAGTGAGATGGGCGCACAACCCCAGAGTCTGTCAAGACTGGCCCGTACGGGCAGGGGTACCTTTACCTTTACCTTTACCTTTATAGAGCGAAAAACACGGTAAGCAACTTATGCCTCCCTCTACAGGGGTAGATCCCTGTCAATTTTTAATTCCCCGAGTAGATCGCAGTCTTTTGGAAGCTGGCCACCCCTGTCCTAGTACGTTTCCAGTCAGTTTCTCATGCGAGCAAATATTTGCAGATGTTCACATTTTCCCCTGAAATGAAAGCAGGGGTTCTACCAAGTGCCATTCACATCGAGGTGTGTTTGTACACAGCTACCCCATTTTAAGAACATGAGAAGAACCTTCTGGATCAGACCAATGGCACATCTAGTACAATTTCCGGTTCTCACAGTGGCCACCCAGATGCCTATAGGAAGTCCACAAGCAGGGCATGAGCTCCACAGGACTCTCCCCTTTTGCTCTTCAGATGCCTTTTAAAGGTTGCCTAGTTACTGAATTTTTCCGTGTATTAGACAGTTTTTTTATATAAAAAAGCAATGCTAAAAATTTGGGGTCGTCTTATACACAGTTAGTGCAGAGGGGGGGACGGCCGATTGGTGGCAGCTGCGAGCGGGAGATTGTCAGCGGTGATTGGGCAGTTAATTGGTGGCCGCAGCAAGGCCTGCTGACGATTGGCTGCTGCTCCGTCAATCGGACGTGTGATTGGCGGCTGCTTTTGACGATTTCTTTCTTCTGAGAGGCGTGCGATTGGCAGTGGCGGTCTTGCGGGTGAGCGATTGGCGGCAATCCCCCCCTAAAAAAGCTCAACAACTCTGGGCAATCTCCCCCCATTTCCTTAATTTGGGGGGTCTCCAAAAATAGGGGTCGTCTTATACACGGGGGTGTGTTATACACGGAAAAATATGGTACTTATCTCCTTGGCTCATGGGATCACATAACTCATGGGTAGGCAAACTAAGGCACAGGGGCCGGATCTGGCCCAATCGCCTTCTCAATCCAGCCCGTGGATGGTCCGGGAATCAGCGTGTTTTTACATGAGTAGAATGTGTCCTTTTATTTAGAATGCATCTCTAGGTTATTTGTGGGGCCTGCCATGTGTTTTTACTTGAGTAGAATGTGTGCTTTTATTTAAAATGCATCTCTGGGTTATTTGTGGGGCATAGGAATTCGTTCATTCCCCCCCCCCCCCATAATATAGTCTGGCCCCCCACAAGGTCTGAGGGAGAGTGGACTGGCCCCTTGCTGAAAAAGTTTGCTCACCCCTGACATAACTCCATATTCTGATGAAAATAGGGACTTCTTCAGGAAAAGCGGGACATTCAGGGATCACATCAGAAACCAGGATAGCTTCTGGAAATCTGGGACTGTCCCTGGAAAATAGGGAGACCTGGAGAGTCTGAACTGGCTCATGTACCAGCCATATGCATGTTTAGGAATCCCTGAGTTGGCCAGCTGCATTGTCCATTATGCTGTGTTCTTTGAAATTTGCAGCCAGTCCTCCCTTACTGTCAGACTCATTGGACATTTGGTAATGAGCCCACATCTGTTTCTTCCCAACAGATTGACGAACTCCCTGAGGGAGCCGTGAAGCCTCCCGCAAATAAGTACCCCATCTTCTTTTTCGGGACTCATGAAACGTAAGTGAACAAATGTACACCCTTTTAAAAATATGCTTTTAAACCATTTGAGCCCAGTGCTTCTCTTCAAGGAATGAGCTTGCTTTGAAATTGGTAGGAGACTGAAGTTTTCTGCATTCATTAAGGCTGCAAAGCACATTCACAGCATGCTCTGTCCCTCAAAGAATTCTGGGAACTGTAACTGTGTGAGATAAACCACAGTGTCCAGAATTCTTTAAGGGAAAGAATGTGCATTTTTAGGGTAAACTCTGCCTAAGACTTTCCCCTCACTGTGGCCTAGACCAGGCTTTCTCAACGTCGGCCCTTCAGATGTTTTGAGACTACAATTCCCATCATCCCTGACCACTGGTCCTGCTAGCTAGGGATCATGGGAGTTGTAGGCCAAAAACATCTGGAGGGCCGAGGTTGAGGAAGCCTGGCTAGACTAATCCACTTAATGTACTGTAATTTTATTTTTTATTTTTAAAATACATATGCAATGAACAATTAAGTGGCAATTCATCACTTTATATAAACGATATTTTAATTGTATTTTTTTTACTGCTTGGCTGTTTGCCACCTTATGTTTCTTGGGAGGGAGGGCACGATAGAAATGGAACAGATATATCTAAGGACCGCAATACTGCAAGGTATGAGCACTTACTGTTTCCAAACCTAACCCTGCGGAAAGCCATCTAATTAGACTTTAATTTGATTTTGACCTGTTTTTACGAGGTAATTTAATTTTGTTTGATTTTATACTAATGTTATATATCTGATGTTAGCCGCCCTGAGCCCGACTTCAGCCGGGGAGGGCGGGATATAAATAAAAGTTGTTGTTGTTGTTGTTGTTGTTGTTGTTGTTGTTGTTGTTGTTGTTGTTATGGACTGCCTCTGCCCATAGGCACCCTGTGATCATCACCTTCATCACCTTGTGTGCCTCCTCCACAAAAGGTCTGGAGAGTGGCAACACAAGAACAGGCCTTTTCTGTGGTGACTCCACATTTGTGGAATGCTTTGGCGCTGTGGGTTAAAGCCTCAGCGCCTAGGACTTGCCGATCGAAAGGTCGGCGGTTTGAATCCCTGCGGCGGGATGCGCTCCCGCTGCTCGGTCCCAGCGCCTGCCAACCTAGCAGTTCGAAAGCACCTCCGGGTGCAAGTAGATAAATAGGGACCGCTTACCAGCGGGAAGGTAAACGGCGTTTCCGTGTGCGGCTCTGGCTCGCCAGAGCAGCGATGTCACGCTGGCCACGTGACCTGGAAGTGTCTCCGGACAGCGCTGGCCCCTGGCCTCTTAAGTGAGATGGGCGCACAACCCCAGAGTCTGTCAAGACTGGCCCGTACGGGCAGGGGTACCTTTACCTTTACCTTTGCCTCCTTGCTTGTATAGAGATCTCAGAGCTTGCTTTGTGAGGAAAAACCTTTGGGAGCAAGAGCTGGCCAGACCCTGACTGATATCATTTGCTATCTGTTGGCAGACCACAATAAAATCATTACAAAAACAGGTTGCCACCTTTGCAGCTCAAAAAGATGGCCGTAATGCTCTAAAGATGTCTGCTGTGGCCTGCAAAGAGGACTATCCGCAATAGTATTATGATGCTATTGTTAATCTCGGTTTGTATTGATGATTATTAGTGCTATATATATAATGTTAGCGTTATTATGAGTGCTGTGTTTTGCCCCTGCAGGCGTTGAGATTTGCTACCAATTTGTGACTGTAGGTTATTCCCTTACATTTGTTATCCCGAATCGTATTTTAGAAACAAGCTAAAAATACACGTCCTGATCTCATTTGTTTGTGGGGCCACCATCCTGCGTACCAGGGAGGGAAATTTCTGCAACGGATTGTACGTATTTTGCTCCCCACTAAACAACCACAGGACGAGCTCAAAGGTCTTTCAGAATGCCAAGGAAATTGGCAACGTTTATGTGGCTAAAAGATTTTATCAATGCTACCCCAATATGGACAGGCAGCAAATTGCAGGCAGCTGGAAGTGGCAATTTGCAGTTTCACCACAGGAGGGCAGGTTCACCTAACATTTAACTGCAATAGCACTGCAGAGTGTCCTAATCATAGAGTTAGGAAGCAGTGTGTGTGTGTGTGTGTGTGTGTAAAAAATTAAATTTTCTGTTTTACCATTTAGAATACTCATTTAAACATCCTTAAAATATAAATGATTTCCCTTCTTCTCTTTCCATGGTTCATTTTGCATATCATAAATCCCTGCATATTTTACATAAACTCAACCATTCAGTGTTCCATTATTGTATCCATCAAAACTTATTTACACTGTTGAATATATCTTAATGTTGCCAACTGTTTAGGAAAGTTCTTAATGTTTGATCTTTTATTGTGTTTTTAATATCCTGCTGGAAGCCGCCCAGAGTGGCTGGGGAGACCCAGTCAGATGGGCGGGGTATAAGTATTATTATTACTACTACTACTACTACTACTACTACTAATACTACTACTACGTTTTCAACTGTACACAATTTCCCCCTATATATTCAATAAACATTTTCCAATCAGCTCTAAACGTATGTTTATGACACATCTACTTTGAGGGACAAGTAACCTTAGACACATGAGCAGTCTTGTTGCAATACAGTGATGAGTGGACAGCGAAACAAGTGAACATTCAAACTGTTGCAATAGCCTAAGACCTCAACTCAGCCCACATCACTGTACATGATTTGTGAACCACTGATGCATAAGCACCACGGGAATTATCTTGAACATCAGCAGAACACCTATAGCAGCAAGAACTAGCCTTGAATTAATATTGCGCTAAGCTCATGGGGAAACCCAGCCAGATGGGCAGGGTAGAAACAATAAATTATTATTATTATTATTATTATTATTATTATTATTATTATTATTATTAATGTTCTGTCTCACAGTACCCCTGTTATTTGGGGTCCTTCTGTGCTGGACTACATGAGAGGTTGACCACATGGGAAGTTGGCGCAAGCCGTCCCCTCAGCTACAGGGCCAAACTGGACAAGGCACAATTGACATTCTTAGCAGTGACATGAATGGGTCCTTTTTTAAGTAAGTAGCATGGATGGGGAGTACAAGCTGGATCAGGACCCCGGCAAGGGGGTGGGGAGGTCATTGGAGGAAAAGCTTCCATTCACATGCTGTCTCAAATGTACACACCTCAGCTAACCTGCGAAGTGAATGTGGCTTACGTTTTCAAATTGGATGAAAGATGGTTTGAGGGACAGTGCATCAAACAGCAAGATTTCTCAAGAAACTACAGGATATAAGGATTGTGGCTAGCACCATGTTTGAAGTACCACCAGTGGGAACACACTGGAGCCAGAGTAAATAAGAATGTTGTACACAGCCATAGTGTTATGCCTGAGCATAACAGGGTTGTTTCTCTCCAGACCACGATCTGAAGCCAAGGTTTCTTCTTGGCTTACCAATACATACACAATGCATAAATACTATAATCAGCTCTGAGATCTTCAGATGTTGAGAGGGATAAAACTGAAGTCTGAAATAAGTGGCTAGATAATTTACTTAATCTTGGCTGATGGCCAGCATTCAGTCCAAATGTAACCACTGGGACTGAAACCAGGAAGCAAGATTATAAAGCAAAATAAAAAGTAGGAAGAATGAACCAACATTGTAAAGTGCCCTTATTTAGATTAGCCATGCTTAAATGCTATTGATATTAATGAGGCTGTGGTTAGGCTCTATTGAGACATCAGGTCAAGCCATGGTTAAGGAAACTGCATGGTATGTTGTATGAATTGACAAACCCATATTTTCTCCTTGGTTACAAAACCAGAATCAGCACTTTAACATGAGGCTCGCAAACCATGTTGTTGTTGTTTAGTCGTTTAGTCGTGTCCGACTCTTCGTTACCCCATGGACCAGAGCACGCCAGGCACTTCTGTCTTCCACTGCCTCCCGCAGTTTGGTCAAACTCATGCTGGTAGCTTCGAGAACACTGTCCCACCATCTTGTCCTCTGTCGTCCCCTTCTCTTTGTGCCCTCCATCTTTCCCAGCCTCAGGATCTTTTCCAGGGAGTCTTCTCTTCTCATGAGGTGGCCAAATTCTTGGAGCCTCAGCTTCAGGATCTGTCCTTCCAGTGAGCACTCAGGGCTGATTTCCTTCAGAATGGAGAGGTTTGATCTTCTTGCAGTCCATGGGACTCTCAAGAGTCTCCTCCAGCACCATAATTCAAAAGCATCAATTCTTTGGCGATCAGCCTTCTTTATGGTCCAGCTCTCACTTCCATACATAGTTAGTCTGTGCTAACTATGGTTTGTTGTGATGCCTGAATTGGCAAACCATAGCAACAGTTGCTGTTCCTCCTCCAGAGGCTGCAGCATCTGAAGACTACATTGCTGAGCAGACAGAAAACGGAAAGCAGGCATGCAGCTCCAAACTATGTTTTGTCTGACCACAAGCCATGGTTTGGTATTGTGATGTCTGAACAAAGCCACAATCAGGACTAACTAGTTCCATTTTTCATGGGACCAATTTCTCCGAACAATGACTGTCATATTACTGTACTTAATATAGCAAATGAAACTACCATTTGACTGTCATTTTCATTAAACCACAGCGCATTTCTGGGGCCTAAAGATCTCTTCCCATACAAAGAATATAAAGACAAGTTTGGGAAATCGAACAAACGAAAAGGATTTAACGAAGGCCTGTGGGAAATCGAAAACAACCCCGGTGTCAAGTTTACTGGATACCAGGTAGGAATGGTTTCTTTTCTCTTTTAGCTTTTCTCAGCTAAGCCTCTCCCAGGGCACACTTACCAAAGTACAGACAATTTTGGGCCTCAGAGGTGTCTAGAGTTAGCAGGAAGCATCTTACAGCAACAATGCCTCTGGGTGTTGAGTTATAATATGCCAAATCCATCATGATAATAAGACCAGGTCTTATTGAGAATCATCATGTTTTCTGTTTGGGGTTTAGAACTAGCAGTGTTGGCTCCAATTGTTTGTTTGTTTGTTTGTTTGTTTGTTTGTTTGTTTGTTTGTTTGTAAAGGCTGTACTTTCCTTTCTCCCTCTCTCTGGGCCCAGTCTGAGGAAAGACAAGTTAGAAATACAATAAATATTAAAAATGCCTCAAACCCATGAGAGAGGGAGCAAACCACAGGATGTGATAGTGAGCAGAGATCTCAAGTTCTGGAGAAGCGGAGCTTTCATTTCTGAATTTCTTTAAAAGGAAGAACAAGTGTCTGGCCCCTGTGGTTGCGAAGCTATGCCAGGAAGTGTGGGGGCAATTCCTGCTGAAATCTCAGATGCCATAGAAGTGTGTAAATCAAATTGCAAATGGTTGAGGACCCTTCTGGGTCCTTCTCATTGTCTTCCATCCCTCCGCCTGTCAGGTCTAGTAAAAAGAGGTTAAATTTTGGAGCAGCAACAAAATAATATCAGTGGCAGCTTCCACACTGCTTGGTTTAGTGACTTGTTACATGACACCTGTACAATGCCATTAGTAAAATAGCCAGTTCTTCACATTTTCCCTGTTCGTAACTCAGAAAATATTTCCTTTTCCTTTTCCCCCTTTCCCCTTTCCAATGGTACTTTTTAAAAATTCCCCTGGTGCAGATAAACATCCCATTGCTATTAGGGTCAGATTATGGCCTACATAGATGGGTCAGCCATTTCCTAGATTGTGGTCTAGCCACTGTCTCCTCTGTAATCTCTCTCTTCTCTCTAGGAACCAACTCTATCACTTTAACCTTCCCTTTCCCCAAAATAGCACCACCTTTTTATCTGTTTTAAGTACATTACATGGAGGTTTTGCTATCTGAACACATACGTTCTCAGGAAATCATTTGTTAGGAGAGCGTTTGCATAGTGAGTTGCCAATTTCCATTGATTCCTTTGGAAACATTTCTAATGCGTTCCCAACCATGGAATTTTGACTCCCAAATGAAGAAGAAAAAAACCCAGGGAAATCCACTACAACTTGGCAAAAGACAAGGAAGGAAGGAAGAAATGCTCCCTTATTCATCTGATCTCTCCCACCAGAGTTTCTGGCAAAATGGCTGCTGTGGACCAGCAAAACACAAACAAATAATAAGGCTGCTTATTTGTACTACACGCAGGTCCAGCTGTTTGGTTATCTGAATCTGTGGTGTGTATAGCAAAATTTGGGTACTAATTCATCACGTTCAGATGAGTGAATTTTCATAGAACGAGCGTTCGGATAGCAGGACCCGCATGTGTTAGCACTGAGTACGTGCCGCTCTGTTTAGAAGTAGGCAATCTGTACAGTAGGGCTGTTTCACATCTGGGTAGAATGGTAGAAAGTGCCCAGTATCTCTAGATCAGTTTCTCCCTCATATGGGATGTTACAAAACAAGCTGCAACGATTTGTCTCATTCCAAAGGCAATTCAGCAACAAAGTTCATCAGAAACTGAGGGGGAAGGAGGGAATACGGCAGACGCCAGCAGCGAGGAGGAAGGTGACCGGGTAGAAGAGGACGGGAAAGGCAAAAGAAAGAACGAAAAAGCGGGTTCAAAACGGAAAAAATCCTACACTTCGAAGGTAATCCATAAGGTTTCCTCTTATTGCTGTTTCCCATATACAGTGCTTTTTTTTCCCTTCAGCAGTATGGAATAATGACACTTCTTTTAATAATGATGATGATGAAGATGATGCAATGTCACATTCCTGTTATGTATTCAGTGGTCTGTGTTTGCCTGAGCTTGAGTCTGGACTAAGGATTCTGAGCCCCTGTGTTCTAATTCAATACATGACATCCAATCACTGAACATTTCAGGATTTGAGCCTCTGCCATTGGCCCTTAAACTCTGAGTCATGATTCACAGCTTGGAAGTTTAGACAGCCAATCACGTTGGGAGTGTCCCAGGCCTTCATAAATGTATATAAGCAGTTGCTTTGCCCCTGTTGTCCAGCTCTGTTAGTACAATAAACATTCTTGCTGTTATCACTCTGTCTTACCTCATGGGAACCCACTTCAATTCCCATCTTAGCAGGAGGACTTCCAGGGGCTTACTACAATAACCCCTCATCTTATGTGGGTTCGGTTCCAAGGGTTCAACTTACATATGCAAAATGTGCCTATACCCACCCCTTGGAGCTGCTCTATGGCTAGTGGGTGATCTGAGGAGAGAGGGCATCCTTAACACTCCCAGAGCTGGTGTGCCAAGTAGGCCTTGCAGACAAAGTGAAGAACTTTAAAGCTCTTCTCAAGATGGGTCTGTTCGGGCTTCTTGTTGTTGTTTAGTCACTTAGTCGTGTCCGACTCTTCGTGACCCCATGGACCAGAGCACGCCAGGCCCTCCTGTCTTCCACTGCCTCCCACAATTTGGTCAAACTCATGTTGGTAGCTTCAAGAACACTGTTCAACCATCTCGTCCTCTGTTGTCCCCTTCTCCTTGTGCCCTCCATCTTTCCCCACATCAGGGTCTTTTCCAGGGAGTCTTCTCTTCTCATGAGGTGGCCAAAGTATTGGAGCCTCAGCTTCAGGATCTGTCCTTCCAGTGAGCACTCAGAGCTGATTTCCTTAAGAATGGATAGGTTTGATCTTCTTCTTACTCAACAAAAAAAGAGCATTTAAGCTCTCCATCAGTCTCAATGGATGACCTTGGGCCTGTTGCTACCTCTCAGCCTAAGTTACCACAAAGGGCCATAGTGAGAGTGGTGGGGAAATGGGGAGAATAATATCTGTCACCTTCAGCACCTTGGAGCAGAGTTGGGATATAAATGTAATTAATAATATTACAGGGGACAAAAATGGAAATGAAATTGAACCCAGAAACTGCCCCGTCAGAATCTGCTGTATAGAATATAGAACATCCAAGTAAACGATGCTTAAATACAGGCTGTCTTCTTTTCTTCCCCCCTTGATGGATATACTTAGAAATCTTCCAAGCAGTCACGGAAATCTCCTGCAGATGAAGATGACAAGGACTGCAAAGAGGAAGAAAATAAGAGCAGCTCCGATGCTGGGGAAGCAGGCAACGACACAAGAAACACCTCTTCAGACTCGCAGAAAACTAGTGAAGGGGTAAGTGTTACTTTAATGCAGGCCATGACATCTGAAGCATTCTAAGGTTGCTTTCCGCAGCCACGACTTCTCCCAAAGAATGCTGGGAAGTGTGGTTTGTTAAGGGTGCTGAGAATTGTGATTCGCCCTCGCAGAGCTGTAATTCCCAAAGTGGCTTAACAATAAAAACAAATTGAACAATAAAAACAAATTGAATGAATACAACTTAAAAACAAAATTAAAATACAACATTAAAATATTGAAACCTCATCGCAGGAGGAGAAAGGAAAAAAAAAAAAAGAAAGAGGGAGAGAGAATCAAATTGGCTCCAAGCCAAAGGCGGAACAACTCTGTCATACAGGCCCTGCGGAAAGAAATCAGATCCTGCAGGGCCCTGGTCTCATGAGACAGAGCGTTCCACCAAGCCGGAGCCAGTGTTGAAAAGGCCCTGGCTCTGGTTGAAGCTAATCTAACTTCCTTAGGGCCCGGGACCACTAGGGTGTTGCTATTTATGTGCCTTGAGGCTCTCCGTGCGGCATACGGGGAGAGGCGGTCCCGTAGGTACGAGCGTCCTAGGCCGTGAAATGTCCGGGGAAATACAAATGTACAGCAACCCATGTCGTAAGTATAGTTTTTGGCGAATTTCCTTTGGGCAAAACTAAAAAATAGCTCAACAACTTTTGTGTCTGGATTTTCACTTTTTGAAATATGACAACCCTGTTTAACAATCACTTCCTCTTTCCAGGGAACTCGTGAAAGTGTAGCTCTGTGAGGGGAACTGGGGTCTTACAGCAATTCTCAGTATGATTAGCAAGCTACATTTCCCAGGATTCTTTGGGGGAAGCCACGGCTCTTTAAAGTGGTATAAAAGTGCTTTAAATGTATTGTGTGGCCATAATCTGGTGGGACTAGATGCAAAGGGATGGTTCTGTATTAAAAGAATAAATAAACCAGCTAGCAGTGGTAGTAGCATGGTCATTCCAGAACTACCCATGTGTCACCCCCATGGCACAGAGAAGATGCATCATGATTCGTAATTATCAATTGCATGGGTGTCTTTTTAAAGTAAATTGCAGGTGTGAATGCCCTTAATCTGGATTGTAGCATGTGGGGTCGGGAGCTTTCACCTTCCCTGCCCTTCTACTGCAGCTGCTATTGCCACTGGAATACAGTCAAACCTCAGTTGTCAAATGTAATCCATTCCGGAAGCCCATTTGGCTTCCGAAATGTTTGACAACTGAGACGTGACTGGCTTCTGAGCAGCGTCGAACATTCGGCTTCCAAAAAACCTTCGAAAACCGGAACATTTACTTCCAGGTTTTCGGCGTTTGGAAGCTGAAACTTTTCAAAACGGAGGCATTTGGAAGCCGAGGTTTGACTGTAAAAGCTGCCATTTGAGTGCATGGGAACTTCTATCCCCAGAGGGAATGGAAGGTAGACCCTCGCGTGAGGGGTTAGGAGCTTCAACCTTTCAAACCCTGCTGCCACTGCAGTCCTGATTGATCCCTGGCACGGGGAAAAGAGCTGCACCTGCTGTTGTCAGTGGAGTAAAAGGCTCCCTTTTGAGTGAATTGGAATGTTTATCCCCAGTGAAAATAATGGGCAAAAGGGGAATGGTCCAAATTCGGCCCACAGTGGAAGGCAAGGGCCCATATCTCCCTCCCCCCCACCCAATGACACAGGGGCACCTGTAATTTATGTTTTAAAAGCTATTCACACTGTTGCTAATTGTGTAAATGGCATCTCGTCTAGCTTGGCCCGATGACTTGGGAGTCGGAAATATCCCCCTGGTCATTCTGCTAGTACAATGAATTGTGCAGTGGAAGAAGGAAAAATTGGATGATGGTGATGATTATCTATTAAATTTCCATACTGTACTGCCTTTCATCCGAGGATCACAGGGTGGTTTGCAGTATAAGAACACAAAAATGCATACCGTATGTCAGGGAACTGTCATCGGAGCCAAAGGAGGAGAGAGGGCTCCAGAGGGATGCCGGAGAGGGTCCCAGTAGGGAGAGAGGCAGCCCATCTGCGGGGGAAGGAAATCAGCGTAACACCAGGGGTGAAGGGGGGCAGATGGGGGAATCGGAGAGAAGGCTCCAGGACTCCTTGCCGGAGACCAGCGGGGAGAGCACGGGTCCTCCGCTGCCCACACCCTCCCTGCGCAGAAGACTGGGCGTCAAAGAACTTCTTTGCTGGAAGAAGTTCAAGAAACGCCCACTGACGGACTCTGCCAGCGACTGAGACAGCCACGAGTGCAAGGCTGTCCAGGGGAAAGGGTTCAGCCAGGCAAGCTAGCCAGGAGTGGCGGCAACTTACGCACGAGCAACCCCCTTAGAACCACTACACCGTAGTAATGAACAAAAGCAGTACCTGCCCCACCCCACCCCAGTTTAAAAGGCCATAGATGGTTTAATTAGCCCAAAGCCAGGGAAAAGAGAAATATTTCTGCCTGTCGCCTAAAGATATGTAATGAGGGTGCATGGAATGGCCTGAATGGCCATGAATATATTTCAAATACCCCCAACTGTAGAAATTTAGTATATTGAAGAAAGGGCTAGTTTAAGAGTCCTTCACCCTGCCCTTATAAACTTTCAAGGATAATAATAATATATTATTATATTATATTATATTATATTATATTATATTATATTATATTATATTATATTATATTATATTATATATTATTTATACCCCACCACTGGGCGACTCCCAACAGAATATTAAAAACATGATGATAAAACAACAAACATTAAAAACTTCCCTAAACAGGGCTGCCTTCAGATGTTTTCTAAAAGTCAGATAGTTGTTTATTTCCTTGACATCTGATGGGCAGGTGCCACCACCGAGAAGGCCCTCTGCCTGGTTCCCTGTAACCTCATTTCCTGCAGTGAGGGAACCGCTAGAAGGCCCTCGGAGCTGGACCTCAGTGAACGATGGGGATGGAGACGCTCCTTCAGGATCCGGAAGAGGGTTTAGTTAGACATAAACTGCAGATGGAAATGCACATCTTTTTCTATGGCCTCCCAGATGTTCTGGCCGGTAGTCAGGGATGAAACTCAACACCTGGAGGATCATGCCAAAGGCCTCGCTTTGGAAATGTTATATCCAATTGATAACATAATGCTGATTGAATTGTTTGCATGCGTATTTGTAAAGGCATTCATATATTCTTCCTGTTTCTCCCCCAGACTTAACCAACATATTGACTGCTGCATATTAAGGGAAGACACAAGAAGGTTACATGTTTGGTTGTCTAAAATTCTTGGATTTGATAGAAGTCAGCACATCTGTTCATCAGCAGCATATCTGTTCGTATGCACATTTAGATCACATTCCTACCCACCCTGTTCTCAGAAACGACTTTCAACTTCATTGTTATCTCCCCGCCCCCCAGGGGTTCCCTTTTCTGAACGTCATTTTATTTAATCGCACGCGAAACAATAAAAAATATACGCTCTTTTCCAGCAAATGTGACATGCGAGAACATTGCCAACGCGCCCATCATTGACACCTCCTCCCCCCCCAAAAAAAACAAAGGGCCAAAACTCCAAACTTTAAACCGTTTTCTGAAATTTCCTTTTCTTTTTTAAAAAAAGCAGTAACATTTAAAATGTTTGGAAATAAAGTGCCCTCTGGTAAAGAACCGCAAGAATCTTTATTCTCCTTACAAACCATGACTTTTTTTAAAAAAAAAATTCTCTTTATCCATTCTTGGTGTATTATTACTTTTTTTTTTTTACAATTGGTTTGAAAACAGGGGTGGCCAGCAGATGGCGCAGAAGCTAGATTTCGTTCCTTAGGCAGTTTCACGTGCTCCCCTCCCCGCCAAATTGCAGTCAATATAGGGCAAAATATTTGCTCACAATTTCGTTTGTAAGGAAATTTAAAAGAAGAAGAAAAACTATTTTCAAGTTCTATGAAATAGGAGATATTTCCCCATCTCTCTTTTTTGGATTTTTTGTATGCGACATGTAAATGTACATATTTGTATGTAACGGTATGCCTGATCTCCGTAAAGCCCTCGAGTCAAGATGGCGCCATCTTGATTAAGGATCCATGCCCATTCATTCATGAAACAAATCAAATTTACGTGCAGAAAAATACCCACGCCCAAAATCACATGCTATATAGCCACAGTTTGGAGAGTAAACTGTTTGGGCCATCTCTGTTTTAAAACCTGGCAAAATGTACTTGAGTTGCGTTCCTGCTCAAAAAGTCCATATTGTATGAAAATACCTTTCCTTATTAGACATACCTAGCTAGCTATACTCTTAATACTTCTCAAGGTCATGATGTAATGTAAATTTCTCTGACTTAGTTCTTATATGTGGAGTTAGTGAAAGTCTTTTGTGTTTCTTTAGATGAATACAAGGAGCTTTTTTTCAAAACCCCAAAGCAAATTTGAACTTTTTCGGATGCCTTCCATTTTTAAGCGCCTGATAGTGTGTGTTTTTTAACAAAAATAATAATTACCCTATGGGAAAATAAACCAAAACATCAAATTGAAAAGCAGAACCCAACCTGAAAGGCTTAAAAAGGAAAAGAAAGAAAGAAAAGATCCTGCCATCATTTTTCTGTTTTTTTTCCCTACTTTCAAAACTAGATCTAGACTAGTAAGTAAGCATTCCAAAATCCATTATTCTGTGTACATTATTGTTGCTATTGTGAGAATAGAGAATTTTATTTATTTTTCAATGCCAGCTTTTATTGTGAAAACATATGGGTTTAGTCCAGTTTTTATCAATCCTTGTTATGCTTGTCCTTTGAACATCTTTCGCGTACTCAAGGTTTGTAGTTGAAAAGTTTACTGTACAAAAAAAATAATAAATCATGGGGAGGGGGGGGACACAAGAAAAAACCACAAAAAACTATTGTTTTTACAGAATAAATTTATTGGAATGTGTATCAGGAGTAAGGTTTGAGGTTGTAAGCAGCTAAGTTAGCATCGTATTTGGCTTCATACGTGTAATAATGTGAGGTATTCATGTAACTCGAGTATTAAAGCAAAGCATTCTGTTATCGTTGAGTTCGTTCTAATAAGAGCACCAATACAGGGAAAGCTTTCTTGTTTCTGTCCCTTTGCTTTTCTTACCTAAGAGACTCCGTGTGCATCAAAAGCTCAGAGAATCACATGCTATACATATAAAAGAAGTCTCACCTCTCACATAATGGCGGTAGTCCAACGTTCTCTGTCCGCTAGCGCAAAGGGAGAGTTTTGACATTGCACACCTGAGGAATCCAAAGTTGTGCAACAGATTGCGCCCTTTGTTGTGCAGCGAAGTTGCCAGCAACCTCCTCCTATATTCCTTTGCATAAGCAGACCCCAGTAGCACAGAACATTTCTGCAACAGAACAGATAAACCACCACGTGACCTCGACTTTGCGCTGTATTGGATGCACCCAGTAATCCATGGGTAGGCAAACTAGGGACCGGATCCGGCCCAATCACCTTCTAAATCCGGCCCGCAGACGCTCCGGGAATCAGCGTGTTTTTACATGAGTAGAATGTGTGCTTTTATTTAAAAATGCATCTCTGGATTATTCATGGGGCAGAGGAATTTGTTCATTTCCCCCAAAAAAATATAGTCCGCCCCCACCACAAGGTCTGAGGGACAGTGGACCAGCCCCCTGCTGAAAAAGTTTGCTGACCCCTGTCATAATCACTTGCATGCCTCAATATGCTAAGTGTGGTAAATGAGCGGTCCAGGGAATGGGGGCTAGTAAAAAGTAAATGTGAAGTACCCCTGGACAGTTAAGTCCAGTCAAAGGTGACTATGGGGTTGCGGCGCTCATCTCGCTTTCAGGCAGAGGGAGCCAGCATTTGTCCACAGAAAGCTTTCCAGGTCATGTGGCCAGCAGGACTAAACCGCTTCTGGCACAACGGAACACCGTGATGGAAGCCAGAGCGCACGGAAAGGCCGTTTACCTTCCCGCCAAAGCGGTACCTATTTATCTACTTGCACTAGTGTGCTTTCGAACTGCTAGGTTGGCAGGAGCCGGGACAGAGCAACGGGAGTTCACCCCATCGTGGGGATTTGAACCGCCAACCTTCTGATCGGCAAGACCAAGAGGCTCAGTGGTTTAGACCACAGTGCCATCCGTTGTCCAGGGAATGGGGGCTAGTCCAGGTACAGGTACTCGCACAGAGTTCATTTTAAAGTTAGATGCCTGGTGCCAGAGGATTCACGTTCTACCACGTGTGGAAAACCTGCACACTATGGCCGCGTAGGAACCTGACATCAGGAAATGTCATACTTTGCAACTTCAGAAATAAAAGAACAACTTTTTGCAATCCCTCAGATAATGGTGGAGGGGAAAGAGCATTAGCAAAGCCCTTCTAGAGGAGAGCAGAGACCCCACAGCAGCCAACAAGAGGCCTATGGGAAGCCCATAGGCAGGACAAGACACCCCATTTTGACTCCCCAGCAACTGGTATTCAGAGCCTTACAGCTTCTAATACTGGAGGAGGTAGAATGTTGCCTTCATGCCCAGTAACTTTTCAAAGCCTGGTTACTTATCCTCCATCTATATGTCGGAGCCTCTCTTAAATGGTGTAACCTTTACTCGTAAGGGTAAGTTTGCTTGCCCTTTTCTGAAACTCTCCCAGCTCTATAGTATTCTTTTGGAGCTGCGGAAACCAGAGTTGAACTCAGTACTGTACTCCAGATATGGTCGCATCATAGATTCGTTCAATCTCGTTTCAGTCGCAACCCCTTTCCTCAGTGGCGTAGCGTGGGTGGTGCAGGGGGGGTCGGCCGCACCGGGCACAACATCTGGGGGTTAGGGTTAGGGGGCGCAAATCCACGGGTTAGGGGGCGCAAATCCATGGGTTAAAGGTAAAGGTAAAGGTACCCCTGCCCGTACGGGCCAGTCTTGACAGACTCTGGGGTTGTGCGCCCATCTTACTTAAGAGGCCAGGGGCCAGCGCTATCCGGAGACACTTCCGGGTCACGTGGCCAGCGTGACATCGCTGCTCTGGCGAGCCAGAGCCGCACACAGAAACGCCGTTTACCTTCCCGCTGGTCCCTATTTATCTACTTGCACCCGGAGGTGCTTTCGAACTGCTAGGTTGGCAGGCGCTGGGACCGAGCAGCGGGAGCGCACCCTGCCGCAGGGATTCGAATCCATGGGTTAGGGGGCGCAAATTACTTGCCTTGCCCCGGGTGCTGACAACCCATGCTACGCCACTGCCTTTCCTAACGTTCCTTGTTGTGGAATTTGCCTTTAACCTCCGAATGCAGAGTTGACGTTTTCTTTGAGCTACTCACCATGACACCATGGGCAGTCTCCGCCAGCTCAAACCTCATCAACGTACATGCAAAATAAGGGTGGTTGGGGTTTTTTTGCACCAATGTGTGTCACTTGCTTACGCTGAATGGCATTTGCCATTTTATTGCCTGTTGCCAGTTTGGGCACATCCTTCTGAAACTATCCCTTTTTGTTTAAAGCACCTTGAACAATTTGGCATCATTGGCCAACTTGGCCAACTCACTGCTTGCCTCAAATTCAATGTCATTCATAAATGACTTTCTAAATAACAAGGAGCAGGAAATGGTGGAAGGGAGCTGATGATGAGACTAAGGGAAGAGGAAACTGTAGTTCTGTAAGACAATCTGGCTGGGGTGAAACTGAAGGTCTGCCACTATGAACCCTACAGAGTTTTTTCTTCTTGTGTGAGATAATTTACAAACATGATTTACACCAAAATAGGCATTTCCCCTCAATCAGCGCTGGGTATGTAGAGGGTGGAATCATGGCATGGGGTGAAAGACGTACAGTGGTACCTCTGGTTACGTACTTAATTTGTTCTGGAGGTCTGTTCTTAACCTGAAACTGTTCTTAACCTGAAGCACCACTTTAGCTAATGGGGCCTCCCGCTGCCACAGCACGATTTCTGTTCTCATCCTGAAGCAAAGTTCTTAAACCGAGGTACTATTTCTGGGTTAGCGGAGTCTGTAACCTGAAGCGTATGTAACCTGAAGCGTATGTAACCCAAGGTACCACTATACATAGTAGGAAAGGGCTCAAGACAGATGCTGCTTTCAGCATAGGGATGGAGAAATCCAGTGCAGTTTGGATTTTAAGGCAAGCCTATTGAATTCTCGCTTTCCACATGTGAACCGAAAAACACAGCTTATGCTTCAAAATTCGCACTTCTCCGAATTTTGTGATGCAGTTCTCCAGCCAAAAATGAGGAAAGTGTGTGTAAAAACGCGTATGTTTGTGAAAACAACATATAAAATGCATTGCAATAGGAAAATTGCGAAAATCAGGCAAAATCAAATACAACAGTGTGCGTATACATATCTGCAGAGACTTGCACTACCATGTTGGCGCATCTCAGTGAAGACTTTTTTTAAAAAAAGCATGCAGAAAAGTGGTAATCTGAGCCCAAGTCTGAAAAAAATGATAAACAAGAGAAACCAAAGGTTTGTCCATCCCTATTTCAGCAGCTGCTTGTGAGTGGCAAAAGGGGTATCCTGGAAACAACAACAAAGTGACAATTGAACACATAAAAACACACAGTCCGTTGCCTTCATTTCATGAAGTGCTGAGCTTACAATTCTGGAGGCGCAAGCAGAGGGATTCGTAGCTAATTTGTGAGCAGCAACTTTAAAGCTTTACACTGCCAGTCATTTCCTTGTTCCAGCAGTTCTTTAGCCCTCTGCAAAAACTGTCAAAACTTGCGCCTGCCAAGTCCAGGGCTTATGAGGCCTTTACAGCAACTCTTAGATCTGCTGCCCATTTGTAAGCGAGCCCTGCATTTACATAGTTGCAAGCACCTTATTAAGAGCTGCAAAAGCTTGCAAAGAAGTGCTGCAACTGAGAACTGAATGCATCCTCTGACTAAACCATGACTGCTACTCTCTCTGCCCACTGCTCCCAACCCAGTTCTTTTGCTTCCTCATTTGCAAGTTGCATTCTGTGTCAGGTGCATTTGTTCCAGATCCACTGCCGTGCCGTCCCACTTCCATTGCGCCGCTCAGTGCAGCACCTGTCGCTGCTCGTTTTATTGTCCTTTCACATCGCGGCATCTTTTTTACACGGCGCTTTGTAGCGGCGCGTATCAACAACGAGGGGGGAAAACAGGTCCCTGATCAGGTTGCAAATCTGTTTGTGACAGTGGAGAAGAGGAGAACAAAGGTAAGGAAGGAGCAACTTAAGGGAGCGAGTGGCAGCTATCAGCAGAGGCAGCCAAACACATATTCAGGTTTCATTTCAGCCAGGGGTGTGGACTGAGGTTTAAAGCAAACATGATGGTATCTGCAAGAGTCCATGGATTGCTGGAAAACTCATGGGAAGTCTGGGGACATATAGGACCATTTAAAGCAGGGAGATGACTCTGAGACGAGGGATCAAATGCAGGCCTCCAGGTCGTACCCTCCTCTAATGCTTCTACCTGGCTGGAATATATCCTTGGAGAGACATGCGTATGTATAAAGCTAACCCATGTGTCGTGGACTAGCTGGACACAAAGGAACAGGGGAGGAACCAGCAGGGTAGCTCCCGAGGGAAGAAGGCTCAGAGGCCTGAGGTTGGTGGTGGGACCACAATGAGGGAGAAGACTGGAAGGAGGAGGTGTCAGAAGCTGAAGAGGTAACAGTGTTTAGTGGGCAAAGCGCAGAGACGAGTCAGGCTGGTGAAGAGGCATGGGTGTCTCCCTCTCCTGCTGTGACAAGCTCCCGTCTCCACTGGTCTCCCAGAACCAGGAGAGGCATGAAGCAAGAGGAGCAAAGGCAGGCACGCCAGCATAGTCTCAGATTGCTTGGGGGAAACCCTGGAGAGGAGACTTAGGCAGCTGTGCGAACAGTCTCCACAACTGCCTCACAGGGGCAAGACCTACCAAAGAAGAGTTGCTGTGCTCATTAGGCCTGGCATTCCTGGGCAGATCCTGTCTCTTCTAATCAATCAGTTACTGTGTGTGATTTATTGCTGGCTCGATCCTGGCACTGTGGTACAAATGGGGCATTTACATCCCTTTCCCTGCCTGGTTTTGCCTCTGGCCCCACCTGCACTAGAATGTGGCCCCTGGAAGGTTGCCCACAAGGGAATACAACCCTGGATCTGAAAAAGATTGCCCACCCCAATTTAAAGTTTGGCATGCTTCAACACCTATGCTTTGCTATTCTCCAAGGAGAAGAGTTTTTCTCCCACCAGGAGAGGGGGGAAAAGTTTCTGGGGTAGAGGAAGGTTTAGTACCTTCTCCTAGCCACCCAAAGCAATCTCAGCTGGATGATGCATTTAATCGGACTGTAACAGTTTAAAGCCAAAGTTTTTGTGGGGGATGGCAGGGTGGAGGTGTGTTTTGAGGACTTTGAAAGAGCAGAGAGAGGCAACACCCTGCAGGCACTCTGAGTTTGGATTTGATATCCCGCTTTATCACTACCCGAAGGAGTCTCAAAGCGGCTAACATTCTCCTTTCCCTTCCTCCCCCACAACAAACACTCTGTGAGGTGAGTGGGGCTGAGAGACTTCAGAGAAGTGTGACTAGCCGAAGGTCACCCAGCAGCTGCATGTGGAGGAGCGGGGAAGCGAACCCAGTTCACCAGATTACGAATCTACCACTCTTAACCACTACACCACACTGGCTCTCAGAGAGAAGTCCAAAGAACAGGGACAGCAAAGAAAAACAGGTGTCGTGGTTTAAGGGAGCAGAAGACTAGGGCAGCCATCTGAAGGAATCCATGGCAATCTCTTCTGGGGATGGATAGTACATTTGAACTGTAAACAAGTATTAAATAAAAATCACTTTGGTCTTTTGTAAAGTGGTCTTTTGTAAAGTGGAGGGCAACAGGCAACTATTAATATAGGATGTGTAGACTTTCTGGCAGCAGGTTTTTTTCACTTTCACTATACTGAAGCAGAGATATATGGACTTCTGCAACCTGGTACAATTTGCACTGCAACAATACGCTCCAGCTCCACCATTGTGCAAAAGAGCCCGAGACGTGCTAAAAAGTGACCAAAGGGGCCAGATATTTCCATGCCAAATAAGTTTCAGTTCACCAATTACTCGTGTTAAATTCAACGGTGAATAAAAATGTCAGAGAACGGAAACGGAAGCAAAACTTGCCAATGTTTGCTCATGCATCCATGTGCAAACTGGAAATCATTCCAGCAAATGTGATCAGTAGTCACTGCTGTTGATGCTGCAAAACTATACATACCATAATTGATTATCTCACACACACACCACAAAAATAAAACCTGCACTGTGATTCCTTCACTTTGAAATGAATGGGGTGGAATAATGTAATGATGATATAACTTGCGTAAGTTACATAACTTTGCCATAGTGGAAATCAATAGAAACAACATAGCTGTTGGCATAAGATGAACTGCAGTGGAACAGAAACTGTGCTGCATATGAGGATGAAACAGTGGAACTACAGACGATGCCTTCTTACATCCCTTGTGATGAACTATCTTGATTTTAACTTCTAACTCCTATCCAGACAGTGTCCTTATGATGTAAGCCGCCTTGAGAGAGTTCTGCTTTTAAAGGCAGCCTATAGATATTTGCAAATAAATAAAGATACCATGAAAGCAAGCTTTCAAGAAGCGCTACGAAAGACAGAAGTAGTCTTTTATTTCCTGCAACAGTACATAACACCGAGCTGACGTGTCTTTGCAGACAAACCTTGTAGAGTTGCAAAGGAGTAGCTGTGTCCAGTCTTTTTGCACCAAAAACAGCGAAGAGTCATGTGGCACCTTAAAGACTTCACAGATTTATTATGGCATAAGCTTTTGATGACTGCAGTCAACCTGGTCAGATGTAAAACGGACTACGGCTGAAATGGACTGTGGTCCATGAAAACCTCTACCTTAATAAATGTGTTAAGCCTTCCAGGTATTGCAAGACCCTTCCTTGCTCTCTGAGTTTGTAACAGCAGTCCAGTTTCACAAAACTGAAGACGTCACTCCAGTCTTCCTACTCAGTCTTGTCTTCTGGCTTGGCCTTTAAGAAAAATTCTGGACTGTGGACGCACCTATAAGCCAACAGCTGAGGAACGACTCCATATGTTATATTGAGTAGCAGAAACCACATATTTCCTTCTTCGGGGACTCTGTAGATGTAAGGTGTTCTAGCATGTAGAGAAGCCCCAATGTGTGAAAACTGAGCCTGTGGATATAGAGAGAAGAGTAAGGATGAGGCATAGCTTTAAATGGGCATATCAACGGTGTTCAACGGAAGAGAGAAACCACAGAAAATTGCCTCCCTTTGCCCTGTAACATTAGAAACTTCTGCTTGATCAAAAGCCATTCTGTGACCAAATCGGCATGCATTGGATTTTACCCAAATAAGCCAATTCCTGAAGAGCCAGTTCCTGTAGAAATAAGCCAGTTCCTGTAAAAAGCCTGGTTTGCTTCCTTTTTCAGCTAGCACACACACAGCTTCCCCTATTAGAAGAGGGAAAGAGGGAACACCCCTTTCTAAGATGTAATTCCCCACCTATGGTTTTTGCATGTACAGTACAGTGGTACCTCGGGTTAAGAACTTAATTTGTTCCGGAGGTCCATTCTTAACCTGAAACTGTTCTTAACCTGAGGTACCACTTTACCTAATGGGGCCTCCCACTGCCGCCACGCGATTTCTGTTCTCATCTTGAAGTAAAGTTCTTAACCTGAGGTACTATTTCTGGGTTAGCGGAGTCTGTAACCTGAAGCGTCTGTAACCTGAGGTACCACTGTAGTACCTCACATTACGTTACCCTCTGGTTACGTAAATTTCAGGATGCAAACATAGCAAACCTGGAAGCATTTTTCCAGGTTTCAGCATGCACAGAAGCACTCTATCGTGGCGCATGCATGTGCAGAACAAGCACCTCCAATAGCGAAAACCTTAGGATCCGAATGGAGCTCTGGAACGGATCCCGTTCGCAACTGGAGATACTACTGTACTTGTATTAGGACTGATTAGAAACTTTTTAAAAATAGCTGCCGCACAGTTAATCACAGCTACTTTTTATTTGGTTAGTAAGGCTTCAAACTGATTCATCCGCCTGATTAACTGATTCAATATTGCAGCCGTAAATTGAACATCTTGGTTCCCCCCCCCCCAAACCTCTACTATCTCTACTTAGGGGAATGTGAACAGTTCCCCCACACTGGGTACCAAGCTGATGGGGTGCTGCAAGATGCTGTAGCTATGATGTAGCAGAACAGAAGGCAAGAGGTGGAGGGGCACCAAATTTTGGTCTTGCACAGGGCACCGCTGAAATTTGAAAGACCAAAGTCCGCCGCTGCTCCACTATTGAAGAATAGAGAATTCCTAAGTTTCTTCTGCCTTGTATACAACAGACTTGAGATTTAGAATAGGGTACTGAGATATGATAAGGGACGCGGGTGGTGCCGTGGGGTTAAACCACAGAGCCTAGGACTTGCTGATCATAAGGTTGGTGGTTCGAATCCCCGTGACGGGGTGAGCTCTCGTTGCTCGGTCCCTGGCTCCTGCCAACCTAGCAGTTTGAAAGCATGTCAAAGTGCAAGTAGATAAAAAGGTACCGCTCCGGCAGGAAGGTAAATGGCATTTCCGTGCGCTGCTCTGGTTCGCCAGAAGCAGCTTAGTCATGTTGGCCACATGACCCGGACGCTGTATGCTGCCTCCCTCGGCCAATAAAGTGAGGTGAGTGCCGCAACCCCAGAGTCGGCCACAACTGGACCTAATGGTCAGGGGTCCCTTTACCTTTTTTACTGAGAGATGATAAAATAAATTTTAATGTCAAAGGTCAAGGCGCTACCTTGCCAGAGTATGTGACACAGGATAAAGTATTCAGTATTTTGACAACTCTCAATAACCACTTCCAAAAGGTTTCTAGTTCTCAAGAAAGGTATGCATGACTGGTGATTGGGGGCGGGGGGTGCTGTATCCAACTAAAGTTTACCCAGAGTAGACCCATTGAAATATGGACCTAAGTTAGTCATGTTTCCTAATCTCTCTGAGTACGGCTAGCATACAATCCAGAGAGAGGTCACATAAGGTTGACAATGGCGGGGGAAAGCCTTTAGCATTACATAGCTTCCTGCTCAACTTTCATCGCTAGCAGAAACAGAATGTTGCATGGATATGTAGATATGCACAAAGTTGCTACTCTCTTTAAGCCACAGAATTTGGCTTTTCTTCTTGGTTTTGATTTAAAAAACAACACCACCAAACCACAGCCAAAATCAAGCTCTACGCACAATGGGCACTTGAAACGCCATTTGGGTAATCAGAATCTTGGAGACATTCCACTTTCCTGACTTTTCCCTTCCTGACTTAACAATTAGGGTTCACAGGCTTCCTGCTTTCAGCCTCGGCCCAAATCCTGTTTAATGTCACCAGAGTACTCAGGATCTGGCCCACCCTACTTTAAATGTCAGGGCAGACAGGAAAAGAGTGGTTTGTTTTTCTTTTCTAGGGACTGAGCAGCAGGTTTTTGCTCCCTTGCCTGCATAGTAGGTGGGTGGGAGCTTTTGGGTAGACTCCCCTGGGACTGTTCTGGAGTGCAGAACAAATTTACATCTAAGGTTATGTACAGAGAAGAGATTGCTGAGCCAACGAATATTTTTAGCATAAACAAACATTTAAAGATAGAAGCAATAGTGGCGCACTCGGAATTGTGGCTTGTCTTTTGTCTCCCATCTGTTATCCCCTTTTGCAAGTGACAGCTCATTTGCATTTTAAAAACCCCCATGCCCCAAATTTATGAGCTTTTTATTTTCTGCTTTTGCAAGAGGGAGAGCTATATGGGGTTCAGGCTGCACCAGAAGCTTCACATTTAAGGAAGAGATGAGCCAGTTCTGTTTACTGGGTGTTGCCAAGCGTTGGTCTGTGTCGCGTGAAGTCATAGGGAGAAAGGTCAGAGGAGGACAGTGGAGCTGGAAAAGACGCTTAAACGCTCTGTACCTTTTGAGAAAATGTGTGTCTGCTGTCAATAACATGTGGCCTTCTGCAGCCTCCCTGCCTGTCTGGCCCTTCTACATCTGAAAAAGCCCCATGGGAAGGCTTCTCTAGATATCTCCCCCTGGGCTTTTATTGAAAGGAAGGCTGTCCACCAAGCACCCAAGACCTGCATGCTACCGTATTTTTCGCTCCATAAGACACGCGTTTTTTCCTCTTAAAATCTAAGGGGAAATGTCTGTGCGTCTTATGGAGCGAATGTGTGGGCCCTGGGGCTGGGGGGCGGGAACCCGGGTTTCCCCGCCAGCCCTGACAAGCTCTGGGAGCAGCGGGAAGATGCGCGCAGCTTTTCTGCTGCTCCCCGACCTGCTTTTTGGGGGTGGGGGAAACACAGGCTTCCCCCGCCAGCCCCACAAGCCCTGGGGAGGCTCCGTGCGCCTATCCCTGGTTTTTGCGGGAGGTGGGACAGAGCAAGGCTCTCTCACTTCACCCACCTCCCCCCAAGAGCTGCGCTCCCTTTAAAGAGCTGCACGGAGTGTCTGTGTAGCTCTTGGGCGCTTTTCCCCGAGGAGGGAGAAGGGCAGCCCATCACTCCTCGGGGGAAAGCCTGCAAGTGCCGCACACACGCTCCACGCGGCTCATGAAAGGGAGCACTGAGCAGAGCCTGGGATGCATTCAGGCTCTGCTCAGCGCTCCCTTTAAAAAATATTTTTTTTCTTGAATCCCCCCCCCCAAAAAAAAGTAGGTGCACCTTATGGTCTTATGGAGCGAAAAATACGTAACTGTCAGGGGTTCAGGAGCAGAGACACAGGGGAGAGAGGAAACGGAGAGCGAAGGGGAAGAATCTGAGGGCAGCGTAGGGGAGTATGACAGTGGCCCGAGAGATTCCATGAGCTTCTCCAGCGATTCAGAAGATTCCCAGAGGGGGGCGCCGATGGCCAGGGCAAGGGGGGTCCCAGGGGGGACACACCAGAAGCAAGGGGCCAGCGGGGACTCCCAAAGCAGCAGCGGGAGATCAGGGCCAGTTCCCCCACCAGAGCGGAGTGGGGGGGAAGAGTCCCATGAATCAGGGCCAGCGTCTCCTCCAGTAGGGAGAGAAGATGAGTCAGAGCTGGCCACGCCTCCATCGCAGAGTGAGGGAATGGAGGGGAAGTCAGGTCCAGCTAGCCCCCCCGAGGGGGGAAGCAGTGACAGGAGCAGTGTAACGGTCAGGAGAAAGGTTGCTGGCTGGGCGCGCGCCAAGTTCAAATGTACAGGCGCGCGGGGCAGCAGGAAGCACGGATTGGGAGCCAGGTCCTAAAGCACGCCGGAGGCAGGGGGAAGAATCCGGGGACTCAGCATCAGAAGAGTCCAGAAAGGGCAACACCCCAGCGGACAGGCGGACCCAGAGGAGGAAAGAGCAGAGGAGGAGGTGGAGCAAGCTTTGAAGTTCTAGTCGGAAAGGTTTGGGCAAAGTTCGCTGATCAAACAGGGATGAGCAACATGATATTAATTTTGTGCTTCTGGCTATTATTCTGAGAATTCTGGTTTCCATTTTAAGAAGAAGAAAATTCTAGTCTTCCTGAAGACTGCAGATTCGGTTTGAAAACAGGATTGCAAATATGGTGAAAATGAGTGGAGGGAAGGAATTAGAAGCTCACATTCGGTATGGCTTTCCAACTCTCCAAAGCTTTCGAGGCACCAATTGTCTGGCTGCACAGCAGCTCTCTCACAGTTGGTCATCCACTACATCAGGGGCCAGCAACCTAAGGCCCATAGGCCACAAGCAGCCCATGGGGGTTGTTTAATTGGCCCATGGACTCCCGCCGCCCGCTCAGTCAGCTCCTGTGCGCTGCACTAAACCGGCGTGAAGCAGAGCGGGGACCGCCTTCTACGATGCTGGCTAGCTTCCCATTGGCTGCAGGAAGCTCCTGCAGCCAATGGGAAGCTGCGCACACCTCCTCCGTTCTGGAAGGAGCACCGGAAATAGTGTTTGCGCATGCGTGCGCACGCACTCCGGCCCACCACGGTGTCTGCGGGACTGTGAACCGTCCCAAGCCACAAAAACTTTGCCGAGCCCTGCACTATATAGTATTTAAATTCTGCTGCACAGTAATAATGAGAAATCCAGATCTGTAAGAAATATACCTGGGCTAGTCCTCCAGCATGTATAAGGGTTAAATCAGGCATCCAGGTGCATCCAGGAACAAGCAAACCATACAGTGAGATTACATAGTATGGTACAGAGTAGAACAGGTATGCCAGCATCTGTGCATTAGAAGAAAAGGCAACAATAGTTCATTTATTTAGCAAGATCTCTAAATCTTACTGCTTAGTTGTAAAACTCTAAGCAGCATACATAAGAAATGAATAACAAAAAACTGCTAAAATCCACAAAAGAGTTTAAAAAGCAAGTGTATGTAAGATTGTTTTCAACGAAACAGATAAAAATCTGTACAACTTTTAAAACAAACATACTACACTGCATGTCCAGGTAGGCTTGCCAAAATAAAAAAAGCTTTCAGCAGGCATCTACAATGCCTTCCAATGATGGTGATGAAGAAGATTATACCAATCTTCCTCTCACAGGAGCCCAGGCTGACAGATGCACTTTTGTATGGTGTTTTCATTTACATATTCACTGTATACACGCTTCGTTCTGGTATTTGCATTTGTTCTACACATTACTTGGCTGGAGAACTGCAGTGCAAAATTCAGAGAAGTGCAAATTTCGGGGTTCATGTGTTGTTTCAGAAAGTCCAGGTTTGGTAGCCTCACCTTAAACTGAATTAAAGTCTCCCCAATTCCTACATGGCCCCAAGTTATTATGAGAAAGTAAGAAAAACTTCATATTTTTTCTACACCATGCATAATTTTACACCCCTCTATCTTGTCCCCTCTTATTCGCCTTCTCTCTAAACTGAAAAGTTCAGATTAGCTTCCATGTAGAGAGGCAGCCTGTCTCTTTGAGTACTAGATGCTGGAAACAAGAGGGGATGACTACTTCATCCTGTCTCATTTGTTAGCTTCTCTTATGTTGAAAACAGAAAGCTGGACTAGCCTGAGTCAGCAAAGTGGTTCTTAAGAACTTAAATCTCCATCAGTTCAGCACTGACCAAAGGAAACAGGCAGGCCCAACCTCTGACTATAAGGGGCTAATCTCCCTGAAACCAGTAAAGACTTTTCGAAAGGGAACAGGTCATAAATTTGACTAGAAAAATAAAGGTAGGGGCCAGAAAGCGAGTCCTAGTTACAAGCACCTTCTCTCTCTCTCTCTCTCTCTCTCTCTCTTACACCAAGAGCGGCCCAGTCAGTGTGCATAGTTTCTTATTTTGGAACGTGTACCTGAAGTTTTGGATAGGCAACAGGATCCTTGATATACGGCTCATGAAGTTGGCTGTATAGTCGGCAAAGTTCGGCTGGGCAATCCAAGGCAACCTAAAGAGAAATCCCATTGACGTTAGGTAAAAAAGGTAAAAGGTAAAGGACCAAGCATGACTAAACCACTTCTGGTGCAATGGAACACCATGACGGAAGTCAGAGTGCACAGAAACACTGTTTACCTTCCTGCCGCAGTGGTACCTATTTACTTATTATTATTATTATTATTATTAACAACAACAACAACAACAACAATAATATACTGCCCCATACCCAGGGGTCTCAGGGCAGTTCACAGAATAAAATCAAGATATAAAATCACAAAATACCTAATAAAAATAAAAACAGCAACCCAATACCCCTCCCCCCAAAAAAACACATTTTAAAAGGGCATAGGCGTGCACTGGTGTGCTTTCAAACTGCTAGGTTGGCAGGAGCTCACCCCGTCGTGGGGATTCGAACCGCCAACCTTCTGAGCGGCAAGCCCAAGAGGCTCAGTGGTTTAGACCACAGCGCCACCCGCAAAGTTTGGCCAGGCAATCCAAGGCAACCTAAAGAGAAATCCCATTGACATTATGCTAGTGCAGCTGAGTGAATAGAGAGACTTGGCTATGACTCGTAGAAACATAAGGAAACCGCCTTACGTAAAGCCCCATCTAGCGTACTGCTGACTGCACTGGTTGGCAGTGACTCCCCAGGGTTTCAGGCAAGTGATGTACACGGCCCGACCTGGAGATGCTGAGGACTGAACCAGGGACCTTCCAGATGGAAAGCAGATGCTCTACCACTGAAATACAGCCCTTTTCCAAAACTGCTTGCAGGCCAAATCTAACCTCTGCCATGAACTCAGTAGGTAGCCTGAGGCCTATTTGGGTTCAGCCTTGGTGCCTCCGTCTGCAACATGGAGGATGATGTGCAGGACCAAAATGTTGCACAATAATGAGCAAGCTTTTGAGTTCTCCAGGACCATTCGCTAGGCTGGGTGTTAAGCAAAGGCGGCAGGGGAGGGGGGGAGATGGATAGGTGGTAATGCCATAAAGTCATCAATGGCATCAATCCTAAGATTACTGTGTGAGAAGAGGGAGCAGACTTAACAGATCAGGCCAGGCGCTGCCAAGCTTTTTGAAACTATGGGTACATTTGCAAACTGAATAAACTGTTCTT
The DNA here is from genome assembly GCF_951804945.1 of Podarcis cretensis. NCBI lineage: Eukaryota > Metazoa > Chordata > Lepidosauria > Squamata > Lacertidae > Podarcis > Podarcis cretensis. The sequence goes on along the minus strand of NC_137183.1, from coordinate 16,788,759 downwards.
GTGGGCACCACACACACAAAGCTATGTATACATCAAGGAACACACAACCATACATGGGCACACAATCTCTCCCTCCACTATTAGGCTGGAAAAGGGGGTTTGGGGTTTTTTCCCCAAGCCAAGTTACTGTGGGGTAGGGGACTTACCTTCCAGATTTTGGGGGTAAAGAAATGGGGTGGGGTGTAGACTCTCACTCTTTGGTTTCCATGACAGTATAGCATCCCCCTTTTCCATATTCTTTATATGTATATTTTCTAAACTAAACAGGTGACATCAATAAGCTTTCTTTCACACCAAACCAACCAACTTACCAGGCCCCTAAAAAGGCAAAATCCAGTTGCAAAGACGAAATATACAGCCAACAGGAAATCTAGAGGTCTTCTCAGAAGTCTCTTCTGCTGAACTTCCCGAATCACCTGCAATATGATATCCAGAGGGGTCACTACAATTCTATGATTCTATGAAACAATATGCAAAGGACAGAACTTGAAATTTCTAATTTAATCAAATGCAAGGTAAAGACACACACACACACACACACACACACACACACACACGAGGAACTGAGTAAACAGCCAATAGACTTAGCCACAGTCCACTCCCCACACATGGGCGGGGGGGTGTATATCCAATATAGATACGAACTGGAATAATGGTCACAATTTCTGGGAGAGTTTCATTTATTATTTATTCAGTCAATCAATCAATCAATCAATCTTTTTTATTATTATTATCTTGCCCTTCCTGCTGAAGGAGCTCAGGGCAGCAAACATCAAAGCGCTGAAGCAATAAAATTTAGAAAACAACTACATATATTTAAAATTATTTAAAAATAATCTAACAATATCTAAAAACAACCACACACCCTCCCAAACAGCTACTAATCTCAAGCTTATTGTGGCCAGTATTTACCAACCACCTGACTGTGGAACTGCAAGATTCCCCGTGTGATTCCCCAGATTGGCGGGGTATAAATATTATTATTATTATTATTATTATTATTATTATTATTAATTAGGGGGGTTGAGAGGGGAGAGACGAGGCTCTTTTGAAAGAAAAGTCATTTGAAAATGAGAGAAACGCAGCCCGGCAGGGACAATTATACCAGCAGAGACTGAGGAAAACCGTTTTCGTGTTGAACAGCATGTTGCTGTGTAAACAAAGAGTTTGCTTATAACTTGGCAGCAAGTTATCCAGGGCCCAGTAAAAAAAAAGCTCTCACTGAAATACGTTTGTAGCATAAACACAGAGGAAGAACGCAAGATTTATGAGGGGGGAAGTTGGCTACCGGTGACCAGTTCCTTATTTGCACAAAAGGGCTGAGACAACTCACATCTGAGAGCTGGAAAAAGAGCCAACCTTTATATGTTACCCATCCCCAAAATGAGCTACGTCTACCTCATTATCATCTATCTCCAAGACCAGGGAACTGTTCCCTTCGAGATCCATAACAGGACCCTCGAATCCAAACCAAACCGTCATGTTCATGCAAAGCTCATAAATGCAGAAGCAAGGGAACTTTTGCCATCAGCTCTCAGTTGGTCTGAGAGGACCACTGTCACTGCATTTTATATCGTTCATTGGTTTAAGTATTTTAAAACTGCAAACCGCCTAGGGCTCCTTGACGGCATGGAAATGCAACCACGAATTATGAACAAACGTACAAAGGGGGTTACCAGGTCCGCCATCCCTACTATGTGAAATCAGATAAACTTGCCTAATTCCAGTCTTAGTTTCCCTGATTTGCACTGACAAAATTTATCTGGGGATTGCTAGCACACTTCGGCTGATTCTACTTTCCTGGCAGTTTTAACAGCCACTATCACTACTCTCTTGGCTATTCTTGTCTTGCACAGAAGTCATAATTCATAGCGATGAATAAAGCATTCAGCTTTCCCACAGGAAAAGCAATTTCACTGTTGGGTTAAAAAAAAGTTGCTCAGAATCAATGATGGGATTCTATATTTAGAGCCCTCCTGTGGACATGACTCTGAACTTTTGCTGATAATTGGCTAAAAAGCTCAATTTAATGCAGAGCCAAAACACATCCATCAAATCTGTTGAGAGAGCACATCTAGCAAGCCAGCTTCCCAGGAGCAGTTTTAAAATCCACAATTCAGACCAGTGTCACTAGTCTTACTGTGGTGACGGAACAAAGAAGGTATTAACAGAGTGTTTATCTGAGAGACAAGGAAATAAATGTGTGGTAGATTATGCTGCCTGATCGTGAGGCAATAGACAAGAGGGGACCTGCCTCACCACTCTGTTCCATGTACAGGGGCTAACCACACAGAAAGATTATGATGTATTCATTGCTTTCTACCAAAAAAAATGTCTCCCACAGATTTATAAATATATAAAACTAGCAAACTCAAAGCCGGCACTTCTTGGGAATTCTAAAAAACCCCACAAAATCTGTAGTTTTGAAATAGGTGGTTAAAATAAGCACAGTTTTGAAAGGTTCAGTCTGCCATCTTGATTCAAAATGGCATCCGACTGTATCAACAGAGACACAAACCTGCTCCTTGATCTCAGGAACCACCATGCAAGATTTGGTTACCGTATCTTAAGAGGGGTCCAAATGCATAACAGACCGACAAGCAGCTTTACAAAATATAGATAGCGAAGAGTTTCTGAATCTTTTATAAACAAATACACGGAATAGAACGCCACACATAAAGGTATTTCACCAAACGACGACATGAAACTTTTAGAAGACATCTGAAGGCAGCCCTTTTTAGGGAAGCTTTTAATGTTTAATGTTTAATAGATTATTGTATTTTAATATTCTGTTGGAAGCTGCCCAGAGTGGCTGGGGAAACCCAGCCAGATGGGCGGGGTATAAATAATAAATTATTATTATATTATATTATATTATATTATATTATATTATATTATATTATATTATCATATCCTGCTACACCCCACGAAGAGGTGATCTCCACAAACAGCCCATAAATCATACTGCAGTACAACTTTAAGTGGTTTCAATAAATAAATAAATAAACCTGGGCAAACAGATGACAGTATTGGGATCGGATGCGTTTCTGTGGGGACAGCATGGGAGATGAGGAGCCAGCACAGAAAAGGCCCCTTCTCTCATTGCCACGATCTGCACCTCTCTCAGATGAGGCACACAGAGAAGGACCTCTGAATCCTGTTTCAACAATGGCAGCAGGATAGTATTCTCCAGCGCACCTGAGGCCAGCAAGCTAGTTTGGGGTGTATGACAAGTCTGGTGTCCGATGGGGGGGGGGAGGAGTAACTGAGGGGCATTCTTAAAAAGAAATGCTATGGGGAAGGCTGATACTGCTAACCCCCCACACCCGCCGCCTAAGACCACTGCCTCATTCTGCCCAATGATTGGGCTAACCCAGCCCAGTAAATCGCAAACTTATTTTAACATTCCTTACACCAAGGACTCAGCTGTACAGCTGCAAATAAAACATTTTAAGTGTGTTTTAAAGTGCATTAAACACAGGTGTGACACTAGATGGCGATGGTGAGCTATGGCAAATTCAATATATTTTTCCAAAACTTTTTTTTTAAAGCATTTTCACAACGTTTTTTATATGTGTCTAGATTCCACCCAAGTGAAATCCTCTCCTTCCAAATGTGGCTCATTTGAGTGACGTCTGGCTGGTGCATGGTCAAATGGGACTCATCTGACGTAATTAAAAGAAGGCACCAGATTCAAAGGTTCACATGGCAAGGTTAAATTCAACCCCTTCCTAGCCCTTAGGCCTCTACCCCAGCCATGCCTCATCCCTAAAACAAGACCCATCAATAACACTGCTCCTTGCACTGTTCAAGTGCTCTGGCCTATAAGAAATTCATTCTTGAGCTGTGATCATCAGTGGCATAGCGAGGGTTGCCAGCACCCAGGGCCATGCGGAGAGGGGGTGGGAGGAAGCAAAACAGTTGGAGTATGTATAAGTATTGCAGCCACAGAGATAATAAAAAAGAGTTCTTCCATTTTCTGGAAGGTCACTTCCTGGTTTGCACACAGAACCTGTTTTCAACAGAGCCCAGCAATGGAATCATGTGGTTGTATTGAGGCAGCACCGGATGTTGAAATTTTGTGCCCCTAACAATTTTGTGCCTGAGGCAACCACCCCTGTGCACACACCCCAACACTATGTCACTGGTGAAAATGCCTCTTGCTTGCCTGGAGAAATGCGTCTGTAGAAAGCCTTGATTTCTGCAGGGTTGGAATGTGGCCTTCAGTACAATAGTGAAAAGTCCCATCAGTTGTTTCCCCCCCCTTTCTGCCTCTGGCCTCACCCTCTGACAGCACATAGCCGCTGAAAAGTTGTATGTTGCCCATAGCTGTCAAGCGTCCCTTATTTGGCGGGACAGTCCCTTATCCCAGAGCCATGTCCCGCTGCTGTCCCTTATTGATGATGTCCCTTAAATAAGCTACTGAAGGTAATGGGGCCCTTTCTATGTCCAGCTGTCCTTTGTCAACAACAGATTGTTGCTTTTTTGTGTTGAATATATGCTATATGGTAATTTATGGACCTAATAGATATCTAAAGCCATTTGCATGCAACAAAATATGTATTTTATGAAAGTAATTGTTGATCCCTTATTTTGGCTGCTGATCCCTTATTTTTGAGGCTGCTGGTCCCTTATTTTCAAATCTGTAAGTTGACAGCTATAATGTTGCCCTCAGGCTGGAAAAGGTTCCTCACCCTTGATTTTAAGTATAGTACAGGGGGAGGGATTCATCTTCACCCCAGGGCAAGTACAAAATCTGGAATACAAAGGCCAGCGAAAGGGAGCCATGTCAAATATTGCTTTTGCAACCTAGGCGGGATATATTGTTTCTCAGCCCTACGTCAGATATCATTTTGACATTCATCAGATTTTGCCTCAGCATGTTCTTATCATTGAAACAACAAACACATTCACACATAAATATTACCTTGGCTGGACAGTCACCATTCATGGGAGGCTGATTATAGATTTTGAAACCAGCCCATATTGGGAGACAGATAAATGGGATACTTAATAAAGATGCAGGGCAAATTTTGGTTCCAAACTTGCCTGCAAGAAACAACACACAAAAATTAAAAATTATGACCTTCAATAAAGCATTTTACACCATGAGCCTAGGCATGTCTACCAAGAAATATACCCCACATGTGCAATCCTGTGGACATGTACCTGGAGGTAAATCTCATGCAACTTAAGAACCTCTTGCACATTAGATGTTGTTGGGACTCCAAATCCCATCAACACTAGCCAGCATGGCCAGTGGTCAGGAATGGTGGGAATTGGAGTTCAGCACCACAGCTTCCCATTACCGCGTTAAATCTCTTCCATGGAATGCTTGCAGCAACGCAGACCAAACGAAGTGCCAAGCCTACAAGGCCTTCTTTCTGCACCTTGTTGACCTCTGAGCTTTGATCATAACAGACCAATGCTTTCATTCATGCTCAATTAACATTGCACCTAATGCTTGATCGACCTGTTCAGCATGTAGCTCACGCCTTCGCTGAAGCACCTCATCAACTTTGCCTGCAAGTTTACACACATCTCTCTCGATACAATCTTCTACACTGCAGCATTTTCTGCCATCACACATACAAATGACTTGCTGCTGGGAAACAGAGGCTATATCTTTAGATGATCTTGAGCAAGCATTACTTTTTCCCAGGAGCTGTGTTCCCAGGAGTGCAAAGGCTGCTCTGTGTAGAGCAGTTTGAAAACATCTGAACAACCCTAAGTGAATTTGGTTTCAAGGCTGAAGTGCTAATGGAAAAAGAAAGGTAAGATTCCCACCATGAACACCTTGGATACGCAAAATAAAATGCCAAGTGTTGTGTAAAAAAGGTAAAGGGACCCCTGACCATTAGGTCTAGTCGTGACCAACTATGGGGTTGCGGCGCTCATCTCGCTTTATTGGCTGAGGGAGCCGACGTACAGCTTCCGGGCCATGTGGCCAGCATGACTAAGCCGCTTCTGGCGAACCAGAGCAGTGCATGGAAACGCCATTTACCTTCCCGCTGGAGTGGTACCTATTTATCTACTTGCACTTTTATGTGCTTTCGAACTGCTAGGTTGGCAGGAGCAGGGACCAAGCAACGGGAGCTCACCCCGTCGCGGAGATTCGAACCGCCGACCTTCTGATCAGCAAGTCCTAGGCTCTGTGGTTTAACCCACAGCACCACCCGCATCCCTAAGTGTTGTGTAGGCACAAATAAATGGTAGGGGTTTGAGTTTGGCTTCTGTTGACCATGTCCAGTTTTCCAGTTATTGCAACAGTACAGATACTCAACCAGAGGCATTTTGGCTCTTGCATTTATTGCAAGATCAAAATTCTGACAGCAAGCCAACTGTGGCTCTCCACAAAGCAAAATGGACTAAGTGACATGTCCTTACCCACAATGTTTCCAGGCACAAAGACAATGACGCTCATCATGATGGACCCCAGCCAATATAAGCCAATAGTCCGATAACTTTCCCTGCAACAGAAATACCCGGTTTTCATACACCATCTTCACAACTGGAGGCACACGTTATTGTGACAAAATGGTGGAGTGGTTAGACAATCAGACAAGGACAAGGTTCAAATCCCCACTCAGCCGTGAAGCTTCCTGGGTGACCTTGGGCCAGTCACACACTCTCTCAGCCTAAACTACCTCACAGGGTTGTGAAGATAAAATGGCAAGGGGAGACATATGTATGCCACCTTGAGCTCTTTGAAGGAAAAGTGGGATAGAAATTTAAAAATATATAAATAAACAGGTGCCAAGATTAGAATTTTCAGGTTAAGGTTAAACTAAAAAAAACCCCAAAAGGCAAGGTCATTTGATGCCCAGTTTGTAGGTAAAGCTAAGTATACTGTGAGGTGGTTTTAAAAAGAGCCGTGAAAGGTAAATTGTGCCAGTCCTGCTGCCCACAACCATTAAATCAACTTACTCCCATGCAATAGCTGCCACCATCAAGAGATACATCAGATAATGAACAGAGCCGTCCCAATAGCAGATCACGTGGCCGTAGGCCGTGTTCAGATAAGGTTCACCCTAAGGAAAACAAAAACACAGTGACAAATAAGATTAGACAGCATTTCTGAGGCAGCACAAATAAAAAAACAGCTTTGGAAAGGAACAAAGCTGGTAACATTAATTCAGTCCTGATATGAGCATTATTTCTAGAGGTCACATTTCAAGCATCAGTGTAAGAAACCTGCTATCCAAGATCAACCATCACAAAAAATGTGCCGCGTGAGGATCAAATCCAAATATACCAGACCAATCTGCAGGAAATTAATTGTCCTCAGCACAGTTCAAAGTACTGTATTTTTCTGTGTATAACACACCCTCGGGTATAAGATGCCCCCCTTTTTGGGGAGGGGACTCCAAATTGAGAAAATGGGGGGATACACTATCTGTTTATAAGATGACCCCCAATTTTTAACATAACTTTTAAAGGAAAAATCCTAGTCTTATACACGGAAAAGTACAGTATATTTATTCTAAAGAGTTCTGCTGAGTTCAGTACCCTAGTAAGAAACCAACAAGGTGCGATATGGGAAATCTACAACTGGAATCACCTGTGTGTGTGTTTAAGAAGTGAGGATTAGGGAGAGGCTGGGGTGACACTGGATGGGGGATTAACTATTCTCCCCCAACACCCCCATGCCATTTTTGTAATTAATGTCCTGCCCAAAATAACCCTACCCCAATTATACCACTAAGCTTTCTGCTGGAAGGCAAATAACTTTTGAGCAGAGGCAATCTCAAACAGGGAAATCTGTCTCTGATCTTTGGGGGTGCGGCAAGTTTTGTTTTTCTAGCGTTTCATGCCTTTGTGTCGTAATTTGTATTTAAATTGGTTTTTAGTTATTTATCATGAGCTGCCCAGAGAACTTTGTGTGGCGGCAAACAAATGCCGCAAACAAATTAATAGCTGTAAATGGCATAAAGTGGAACAGCGGGGGAAACATTTTGTCCATCCCGCAATGCTGTGGTCCTGATACAAGTTCAAACATTGCGTGTTTGCATGTTTTTCAAGACTGCTGTCACTCCTAAGCGTGGGTGTTCACACCACATCTTGCATGGCTCTAAGGCTGCAATCCTGAACCTGCTTCTGAGCCTGAAGTAGATGAGAAACAAGACAATGTTAAAAAAAAAATAAAAGTAGCCATGCTGATCCTTGAGGAAAACAAAACCCAGAATCCAAAATAGGGCAATATCTCTAAAAGGACCAATGCAGCCGCGTTGTGGCAACGTGAGGCCTGATTTTAGTCTGTTGTGATATAAATGATTCATTATTTGTACTTGCGGTTCACCGCCTCTGGAATCTGCTGAAGGGCAACCAGCAATTCTTTCAAATCCATAAATAAATATACCAGGATAAAGCTTCCTTCAGCAATCTGGAGTTGGGGGGGTAGGGAAGCCTTTTCAGGTCAAGGACCACATTCCCTTCGGTATAGCAGGGTACATTCCAGCCACACAAAATAATCAAGACACGCAAGAGAGATTTTCTGCTTTTCATCATGCAATGCCTTTTTCCACCTGCCTTGCCCTATTTTCCAGCCCTAGGAGCCTTTCCCAGACCATAATATTTTTTTTTAAAAAAATAATATTATAAGTTGTGTGTCCTTGTTTCTCGATTTGATCCTTTTACATGGTTCTGTATGTCTTGCGGCAATTTATGCATTGTGACTTGCCGTTATTTTTATTGATTGACAGTTTAATAATTCTTTACTGTAATTTATAAGTGTAAGCTGTTTATTATTAGCTGATATTTAATTTTACTGTTTACTATTATATTCCAATGGGTTATTGAAAATTGTTTATTTGATATAAGTTGTTTATTTTTAAGTTACTGTGACTTTTTGTATCGGATCAGATACTATTTTGGTGTGTACCGTAGTACAGAAAGGCGGTATACAAATTAAAAGTGAGATGAAATGGAATGAAGGGGCAATTCTAGGCAAGCAGAAGCACTTGAGGAGGGTGCAGAGCAGGAGCCAGGGAGGACTGTGGGCTGGGGAGGGCCAGACAGCGATGCCTGGAGGGCCACATCTGGCCTGGGGTTCGCCACCTCTGCTCTGGAGCCTCGCAAGTAAAAAGAGACAAGTCTTGGTTGTTGTGGAGGAACGGCACCCAAGCGCTGCCGAGAACGAAAATATCACAAAAGAGGAAGCAAGCTTTTAAGTTCTCCAGAACTCAGGGAGAATGTGGAGGAGGAACTAAAAGCACCCTTTGTTGGCGTCCATAAAGGCTCATGCAGCCTTCACCACCCTCCAGTCATCCGCCAAGCGGCTCCTACCTTGAGATCATCACCTACCTCTTTCAAGTAATGGGTCATGAATCCATCGATGATTCCATCATGCTCAAGCCCAATGATCAAGTTCACGATGCTGGTGAAAGCAAACACGGCATAGACTGCGGCAGTTCAAGAGGAGGAGGAGGAGGAATATAAACACATTAATAACTTGTAAGAGTGTCTTTTTCCTAATGTCAAGCTCAGCTAGACAGCCAGGCTGGCCTTCCCCACCGTGAGCCTCAGACTCATACACTCCCAACTTCTCCCCATACCCTAATAATAATAATAATAATAATAATAATTATACCCCGCCCATCCGGCTGGGTTTCCCCAGCCACTCTGGGCGGCTTCCAACAAAACACTAAAATACAATAACCTATTAAACATTAAAAGCTTCCCTAAACAGGGCTGCCTTCAGATGTCTTCTAAAAGTTCGGCAGTTATTTTTCTCTTTGACATCTGGTGGGAGGGCATTCCACAGGGCGGGTGCCACTACCAAGAAGGCCCTCTGCCTGGTTCCCTGTAACTTGTAGTAGTAGTAGTAGTAGTAGTAGTAGTAGTATATTATTTATACCCCACCCATCTAGCTGGGTTTCCCCAGCCACTCTTAAAGTCAGAGAAGCTTTTGATCTTAAACTAACCACAGTTCCCTGTGATCTGGACTCAGGGACTGTTTGTTTTTTTGTTTAGAGCACAGGCAGAAAACCTGTGGCCTTCCCGATGTCGCAGACTACAACTCTCATAAACCCTGACCACTGGCCATGTTGGCTGGGGCTGATGGGAGTTGGAGTCCAACAAAAACATCTGTAGGGCCGCAAGTTCCCCATCCTTGCAATTATCTAAACCAGAGGTTTTCAACCTTTTTGAGTCCACAAAACTACATCATTTCTGTTGGCACCCCTGTGGGGCTCAGGAGCCCAGTTATGGCACCCCTTGTCTGCAGAGCTGGCGGCCCCCATCCCTTTTCAAACACCCTCCCTTGTGGAGGGTTCCCTCAGCCTCCCCTACCTTCTCCTTGGGGCTGCCGCTGCCATCCCTGGTCTCTGAGCTGCCCCCCCCAGCCCCAAAGAGAGGTGCCCGCTCACACTGCCCCACAGAGGCCTAGCACTTGTCTGTCCATTCACAACAGCAAGCGTTGGTGGACTGGCTGGCTGGGCTCCCTCACCCACTTGCTTGCTTACTCTGAGGCTGCCTCCGTTCCTGGCAACCAGCACCCCCTGGCCAGCCCCAGAGGCACCATTCGCCTGTGGAGCTTATAGCCAGGGCTGCTGCAGCAAACAGCTGTGCAAGCCTTTGGGAGGCAGAGATGCGAGAGGGCATCAGAGGAGGGGGAGAGGAAAGAGGAATGGAGACCAGTGTTGTCCACGGCAACCTAGGGTGCCACGGCACACTGGTTGAAAACCACTGATCTAAACAATCCAGGTCTTGAAACCACAGCCTGATTCTGCCTTAACCTCAAATCACAATTCCCCAACTTCAGACATCACAGGCTAGTGTGGTTAGCTTTAAAATCGAAACCAGAAGTTTTCATTCTCCTTCTTGTGGGCACAAAAAGAGAATGGCAGGGAGCACATAAGCCCAAAGCTCAGGGAAATTTGTTCTTACAGTGGGAAACCATAATTTCTCATTAAACCAGGGGTCAGCAACCTTTTTCAATCGTGGGCCAGTCCAGTCAGACCATGTGGTGGGCTGGACTATATTTTTTGGGGGGAAATATGAACGAATTCCTATGCCCCACAAATAACCCAGAGGTGCATTTTAAATAAAAGCACACATTCTACTCATGTACAAACACCAGGCAGGTCCCACAAATAATAAATAATAATAATAATAATAATAATAATAATAATAATAATAATAATAATAATTTATTATTTATACCCTGCCCATCTGGCTGGGCCTCCCCAGACACTCTGGGTGGCTTCCATAGAAACCAAAAATACAGTAAAATATCACACATTAAAAACTTCCCTGAACAGGGCTGCCTTAAGATGTCTTCTGAATGTCAGGTAGTTGTTTATCACTTTGACATCTGCTGGAAGGGCGTTCCACAGGGCGGGCGCCACTACCGAGAAGGCCCTCTGCCTGGTTCCTTTGCTTCTCGCAATGAGGGAACCGGCAGAAGGCCCTCGGCGCTGGACCTCAGTGTCCGGGCAGAACGATGGGGGTGGAGACACTCCTTCAGGTATACTGGGCCAAGGCCGTTTAGGGCTTTAAAGGTCAGCACCAACACTTTGAATTGTGCTCGGAAATGTACTGGGAGCCAATGTAGGTCTTTCAAGACCGGTGTTATATGGTCTCGGCGGCCACCCCCAGTCACCAGTCTAGTTGCCGCATTCTGGATTAGTTGTAGTTTCCGAGTCACCTTCAAAGGTAGCCCCACGTAGAGCGCATTGCAGTAGTCCAAGCGGGAGATAACCAGAGCATGCACCACTCTGGCGAGACAGTCCGCAGGCAGATAGGGTCTCAGCCTACGTACCAGATGGAGCTGGTAAACAGCTGCCCTGGACACAGATTTGACTTGTGCCTCCATGGACAGCTGTGAGTCCAAAATGACTCCCAGGCTGCACACCTGGTCCTTCAGGGGCACAGTTACCCCATTCAGGACCAGGGAATCCTCCACACCTGCCTGCCTCGTGTCCCCCAAAAACAGTACTTCTGTCTTGTCAGGATTCATCCTCAATCTGTTAGCTGCCATCCATCCTCCAACCGCCTCCAGACACTCACACAGGACCTTCACCGCCTTCACTGGTTCTGATTTAAAAGAAAGGTAGAGCTGGGTATCATCCGCATACTGATGAACACCCAGCCCAAACCTCCTGATGATCTCTCCCAGCGGCTGCATGTAAATGTTGAAAAGCATGGGGGAGAGGACAGAACCCTGAGGCACCCCACAAGTGAGAGCCCAGGGGTCTGAACACTCATCCCCCACCACCACTTTCTGAACACGGCCCAGGAGGAAGGAGCGGAACCACTGTATGACAGTGCCCCTAGCTCCCAGCCCATCAAGACGGTCCAGAAGGATGTTATGGTCAATGGTATCAAACGCCGCTGAGAGATCCAGCAGAACTAGGAAACAGCTCTCACCTTTGTCCCTAGCCCGCCGAAGATCATCAACCAGTGCGACCAAGGCAGTTTCAGTCCCATGATGAGGCCTGAATCCCGACTGGAAGGGATCCAAATGGTCCGCTTCTTCCAGGCATGCCTGGAGTTGTTCAGCAACCGCTTGCTCAATCACCTTGCCCAAGAATGGAAGATTTGAGACTGCGCAATAGTTGGCCATTGTGGCCGCATCTAAAGATGGTTTTTTAAGAAGCAGTTTAATAACCGCCTCTTTCAGCAGGTCTGGTAAGGCTCCCTCACGGAGGGAAACATTCACCACCCCACGAAGCCCATCGCCCAGTCCTTCCCGGCTAGCTTTTATAAGCCAGGATGGGTAAGGATCCAGGAGACAGGTGGTTGGTTTCACTCGTCCAAGCAGCCTGTCCACATCCTCGGAGGTAACAGATTGGAATTGATCCCACTCAACTTGACTAGACAAAACTCTAGCACTCTCCCGCCCCGGCCCTGCTCCCATGGTGGAGTCTACTTCTTCCCGAATCTGAGCGATTTTATCTGCAAAAAACTTTGCAAAATTATTGCAGGAGAACATGTGGCCCGTATTGCAGGTGGTTCCGCTAAATTGTGAACCACCTGAAAAAGTCTCCTGCTGCTGTTTTCTGCAGATGCAATAGAGGCGGTGAAGAAATTCTTCTTCACCGTCGCTATCACCACTTGGTAGGCTCGACGTTGAGCTCTAACCTGTGTCCAGTCAGATTCGGAATGAGTTATCCACCACCGGCGCTCTAGCCGTCTCAACGATTGTTTTATTGCCCTCAGATCCATGGAAAACCACGGGGCTGTCCGGGCTCCATGCAATCGGAGAGGGCGCTTCGGAGCCAAACAGTCAATAGCCCTGGTTAACGCCACATTCCAGTGGGCCACCAGGGAATCAGCTGAAAGGCCATCAACATGGGATAAAACATCCCCTACCACTCTCTGGAAACCATTTGGATCCATTAAGTGGCGGGGGCGGACCATCCGAATTGGTCCCACCTCCCTGCAGAGGGGAAGGGTCGCAGAGAAGTCCAGTTGCACCAGGAAGTGATCTGACCATGGCACTTCTTTCGTTTCGCTTTAACTCAGTGTCAGATCACCAACATCCATAGAGGTAAACACCAGGTCCAAGGCATGTCCGCGGCTATGGGTTGGGCCAGACTTATTCAGGGACAGCCCCATGGAGGCCATGCTTTCCATGAAGTCCCGAGCGGCCCCTTGTAAGGTCGTGTCGGCATGGATGTTAAAATCCCCTAGGACAACCAAGCTAGGTGTCTCCAGGAGAACATCCGCCACGACCTGAAGCAGCTCAGGCAGGGAATCCTTGGTGCAGCGGGGAGGTCGGTACACCAAAAGGAATCCTGTACTGCCCCTATTGCCCAACTTCCAGAACATGCACTCGGAAAACTGGGTCTTCCCAATAGGACGCCTGGTGCAAACTAATGACTTCCTAAAAATCACTGCAACCCCCCTCCCCGCCCACATGACCTGGGTTGCTGTGCGTAAGAGAAACCTGGTGGACAAGCAGCAGCAAGGACAGGCCCATCTGCTTCATCCAACCAAGTCTCTGTTACACATGCCAGGTCAAGTCCTCCATCCATGATCAAGTCATGGATGGCAGTGGTCTTATGAATCATTGACCTGGCATTGCACAGCAGCACCTTCAGGTCATGTGGGTATCCCTTGCTGATTCTAGTATCCATCCGGTCAGGACCAGACCCGGAGGCAGGAATAGTCCTCAGACAACGACTAAACCTGCCCCCTCTGTAATGACATGGTCTAGTCTTAGCGTAACTCCTCCTCCTACCCATGATCACCGAGATCGGTTGTCCCAGTGCATCCCCTCCTGTGGAACATGCCCCAGCCATTTTGTGGGCTGGGGCCCACTCCCCGGCAGCCCTGACCCCTCCCCTTAAGAACAAAATAACACCTTAAACAAACAAACAAAACCAATAAAGCAATACAAACAAAAAACTGTAAAAATTACAAAAATAACCCAGAGATGCATTTTAAATAAAAGGACACATTCTACTCATGTGAAAACATGCTGATTCCCAGACCATCCGAGAGCCAGATTTAGAAGGCAGTTGGGCTGGATCCGGCCCCTGGGCCTTAGGTTGCCTATCTCTGCATTACACCTTAGTAAAAGCCACATGCTACCCTTAGAGATACTCCTGTTGCAGGGTACCGATACGTACCATAGAACAGTGGGTCTCGGGGTGGTTTTCTTTTCACCAGGAATCGGGCTGCTAGACCCACTAAGAACAGAATCAACAATCCAACTGCAACAGTGACCCAGGAGCTGCAGAGATTAAAACCAGGGGAGAAGTCTATCATTTCAATGGTTCCTCAACTGTATCAAGCAAATGGCGTACGGTTGCACACAACTCAATCTCTGAGCATCAACTACCGAAGCCAGAACATCCTTGTCCAAAGGGGGCATTGGTGGGTGACTAGTTGGTAGAAGGCATTCCACCTGTGCCTCCCTATCCAGAACTGGTTTGGCACCATTTTTCCAGGCGGAGAAACCACCTACTAACAGTGTCTGTCTTCTCTGGATTGAGTTTCAGTTTATTGGACCTCATCCAGTCCAATACCATAAACAGGCAATAGCGAATAAACATCCCTGCAAGGCAGCTTAAGCATTGCTACTGATCTTCCCCAGCACAAAATGCAAACACAACAAGGCCATGTTTGTCTTTTAAGCCCTAGAAACGAGGGCATTCTCTCCATTGTCAAGATTCAATCATATTGCAGCTTTAACACGTAATAATAAAGTAAGAAACTGCTTTGAAGGTTTGCTTGATTTTGCATTCTTCCTTTCTGCAAATGCAGGTTAGCATTCTGTGGTTAAGAATTTCTCAGACCTCATTTGGAAACACACTTTGTATCTCACTTCCTTTTTTTTTTTTTAATCACACAAGCAATCATGTCTTCAGAAAGGAGGGAGCAGCCTTATTCTTTTCGATTTAGTTGTTACATTTCACTGGCTTGGTCACAAGCAAACATTTTGCTACATAATTACATAAACTATAGTTTGTCAGCAGTGCACCAAACCATCATTAGCGCAACCCAAGCTTTGTAATGCTGTTTGGTCAGCTCATCGAAAGAAGTCGTTTGCAAATTGCAGATCCTTATGTACAGAACACCGTTTCAAAAGCGGATAGTTACGCAAAAACAAAACCCTTTCCGCTTTGACGGAACACTTTGCACGTATCGAGGAAATACGAGTATCTACCACAATCCGTCATAAAAACAGTGTGAGCCCTGCTACTTGACCCCATAGTCTTTAGCAAGAGAAACTATAACAACATCTGCCTTTGATTACATTACTAGTCTTAGTCATGCGCCAAAGTTCAGCAAGGAGGGCGCCTGTCTAATCTCAGTTGGGGAGGGGGTCCCACAGGCTCAGACCCACTACAATGAATGTGTGGCTTCTGGTAGTACATCTGAAGCACGAAGGACCACCTATAGAGACTCTCCCAAAGGTCTTGGTGATCAGGCAGGGATATAAAGGATTAGGCTGAGGTTAAAGAACATAGGAAGCTGCCTTATGCCAAAAGCAGACCATTAGTGCACCCAGCTCAATACTGCCCACACTGGCTGGCAGCAGCTCTGCAAACTTTCAAGCAAGGGTCGTTCCCAACTCTACCTGGCGATGCCAGGGTTTAAATCTTGAACCTTCTGCATGCAAAGAATGGGCTCTGCCACTGAGCTGTAGTCCTTTTCTAAATATAAAGAAAGATTCACATTCTCGTGGCACGGAACACAGGGCTGATTTCAATTAAATACTGGAACCTGCCTTATACCATGTCAGACCACTGCTCCCTCTAGCTCAGCATTGTCTACCCTGACCTGACTGGCAATGGCTCTCCATATTTTTAGACAGAGGGCCTTTCACAGCCCTGCCTGGGGATGCCAGGATTTGAACCTGCGACCTCCTGCATGCGAAGCAGATTCTCTACCACTTAGCTACAGCCCTCCTTCCATAGCTTTCCAGCTCGGAAGGCCTTTGTCCTCAAAACATGCCATGGCACTGGCAGTTTTCTTTTGATAAATGAAACCCCTGGCTCTTCCTTCTGAGAAGGCAGCTGGTAGCTATTGTTGTTCCTCTCTCTCTACACACAATGTCCCTTGCAGGCAGCGGAGCGCAGCTTCTAAAAATACCAACACAGATTATGCAAGCAGCCAATGGATCTCTCCGCCGCTTGCCCACTCGGCCCTCCTCTGACGGCTCCACTGAAACTGATGTCTCTAATGCAAATGAATCTGTAATATCTAGGAAGGCTGAAAACATACAGTCAAGATGTTTTCACACAGAGAGGAAGCAAGCAAGAGGGATCAAATAGCTGTGCAGGAAAATAAACTGTGGAAGGAGGAAAAGGAGGGTTATTTTCCCCTAGAGGGTCTGAACACACTGCATGTCTTTATGGCACAACCCTATACATATTTACTCAGTAGGGTTTAATGGCGCTCATTCCAAAGTAAGGCTGCAATATTTCACCCACTTTCCTGGGAATACTAACCACTTGGCTGCAATATTTCACCTACTTTCCTGGGAATACTCCCCACTTGTGATCCGCAGTAAGTGGCAGAAGGATCCTGCCTCCATTAGTGGTGGTAGAACTTAGCCCCACTGAAGAAGAAGAAGAGTTTGGATTTGATATCCCGCCTTTCACTCCCTTTCAGGAGTCTCAAAGCGGCTAACATTCTCCTTTCCCTTCCTCCCCCACAACAAACACTCTGTGAGGTGAGTGGGGCTGAGAGACTTCAAAAAAGTGCGATTGGCCCAAGGTCACCCAGCAGCTGCAGGTGGAGGAGCAGGGAATCAAACCCAGTTCACCAGATTACGAGTCCACCACTCTTAACCACTACACCACACTGGCTCCTGAATTCAATAGGTCCTACTTCTGAGTGTGTATGTTCAATAAATACGCACAGTGCTTTTTTTCTAAAAGAAAAGTTATGGGGTACTCTCATTTTGGCTCAAGAAAATCACCATTTCATAGTTCAAATTGGGAAAAATAAATACAGTAAATGGACAAAAGTACAAAGATTCACAAAATGTTTAGGGGTATGCGAACCCCTGCGTCATCGTCCCCAGAAAAAACAGCACTGGATACACACGTATCTATTTTATACATGTCTACTCAGAAGTAATTCCCACTGAATTCAGATGAACTTATTCCCAGGGAAGTGTATATAGAATTTCAGACTCACAGCAGAATTCTAAACATCTCTCTTCAGAAGTAAGCCCTACACAATTTGATGAGACTCACTCCCAGGTAAGTGGGTTTAGGATTACCGCCTCAGTCATAATTTTGAAGTGGGTCAAAAAGAATTACACACCAGTAAGAAAGGATGTTTTCCAGCTGGGTACTGAGATCAGCTTCAGCTTCTTCTTCTCTGGGTTCAGAGAATATATTTCTTCCACATTTTAATTGTTAAAAAACATATCGCTCGAGAGCATTTCTCAATATGCGTTGGCAATAAAGGATATCACCTTTTTAAAAACGCAGGTGCTTGTGATTGTTTTCGCAGATACCCAAGGCACCACTGAGCCTCCCTGTGCCATTAGCGCACATCTGAATTCCGTTAATGGGAGATCAAAAGCAGGAAAGTAGTTTCAAACTTGCAACACAGGACTTTATGAGTTCACAGCCATTTCAACCAAAGACTATGGTGGGCCTTCAGTTAATGGCCAGGAATCGTAGATGACCTATAGTATCTGGTACGACAGCTACGACCACAGGCCTGTTCACATTCAGGCAGAAGTAGGTCTCATTCCATTCCATGGGGCCAATTCTTGGCTATGTTTGCAACAAAAGCCACGGAAATCACTGGCTCAGGTCGCACATAGTGATAGTTCAAGGTATGCCACCATCACTCAGCCTGCAATACAGTGGAACCTCGGGTTGCAGACGTAATCCGTGATGGAGGCACGTCTGCAACCCAAAGCGTTCATAACCTGCAGTGCTGCGTCTGTGCATGTGCGTGATGCGATTTGGCGCTTCTGCGCATGCGCGAAGCACGATTTAGCACTTCTGCGCATATGGTGAAACCCGGAAGTAACCCTTTCCGGTACTTCCGGGTTTCCCACGGTCCGCAGCCTGAAAACACGTAACCCGAAGCATCTGTAACCCAACCCGAGGTACCACTGTATGGGGTAGTAATGAATGGCATCCATTTTGCAGACAGGAGGTCCCAGTTTCAGATTCCCACATCTCCAGGCAGAGCTGTCTAAAACCCCAGAGAGCCATTGCCATTTAGCGTGGATATCTAGATGCACCAATGATTCTGATTCCCTATGTTCTATGGCAATAATAATAATAATAATAATAATAATAATAATAATAATAATATATTTATACCCCGCCCATGTGGCTGGGTTTCCCCAGCAACTCTGGGCAGCTCCCAACAGAATATTAAAAACATGATAAAAGATCAAACATTAAAACTTCTCTAAACAGGGCTGCCTTCAGGTGTCTTCTAAAAGTCAGATAGTTGTTTATTTCCTTGACATCTGGTGGGAGGGCGTTCCACAGGGCGGGCGCCACTACCAAGAAGGCCCTCTGCCTGGTTCCCTGTAACCTCACTTCTCACAGGGAGGGAACCGCCAGAAGGCCCTCGGCGCTGGACATCAGTGTCTGGGCTGAACGATGGGGGTGGAGATGCTCCTTCAGGTATACTGGGCGGAAGCCATTGAGGGCTTTAAAGGTCAGCACCAACACTTTGAATTGTGCTCGGAAACGTACTGGGAGCCAATGTGGCTCTTTCAGGACTGGTGTTATGTGGTGTCCATTTGTTAGCTAAGCATGGAGGGCAATAGGTCAGCAGCGGAGCATCTTCTTTGCACATGGAAGGTCCTGGGTTCAATCTCTAGGTAGGGCTGGGAATGTCCTCTGGCTTAAGCCTTGAAGAGCTGTCAGTGAGGACAGTCCTGAGCTAAAGGGACCAGCAGTCTGATTCAGTATAAGGCAGCTTCCTCCCTTCCAACAGCTGTCCTCCCTTACAGCTTCATTAACACCCAAAAAGTTCTGAACACTCAAAAAGCAGGTTAGGTATGTGTAGGACTTCACTGGAAGAAGCTGTTAAGGCTGCAACACTCCAGTTAATGCAAAGTTCTGCGCACCTTCACCACACTGGTGCGGATGCCAGTGTAAAATTCTATGGCAACAGCACACTTGACCCGGGTGAATGTGCGATCACAAGGAACACATCAAGCACATTAACAATTCTAATGCACATTTAGATTTGCCTTCCTATAAACCCCTCAGCAGAATAATAATAAAAATGTGTTCCTAAGTGCAAACAGCAAAAAAAGAACGAAAGGCATTTTACTGCGATACTCTCACGCATGTGGAATATGACCCCTTCACTCAATACATATATCTTTTAGACGTACACACATAAGCTATTTTAGTGTACACCTAAACAGGTAAATGTGTGTATACCACATACACTGAATCATGCTGCTATGGTAATCAGGGAGCCAGGATTTGGCTGATTCACAGTGCAACTCTAGCCACATCTGCTAAGCCCTACAGAATTCCATGGGACTTACTCCCAAGCCAAGGGAGTTGGAACTGCAGCCTTAATGACATTCTGAGTATGTGCTGCCTGATGTGCAAATGGGGATCTTAAAGGCACCAGCGATTCCTCTGTCATGCTACTCAATCTCTGACTCACGGATACAATGAGTGCTCAAAGAAACCTCAACTTACAATTGAAGCTGCTGGAAGTTTTGCATTCAAGTTTATACCTACACTGATATAAGCTAGGCAAGTCCATTCAGCCCGATCCCCTACACGCATTTACTCATAAGCAGGCGCTATCTGTTTGGGACAGAAAGCACGCAGCTGGATCGCTCAAGACATCCCAGCAAGTCCCAATACAGTTTCTCCATGGCAGGCAGAGACCCTCAGCTTCCATTGCTTCTACAGATGGCAACTACTGTAGGTGGGTTGAGAGGGGGAAATGCCCCCCCAAAAAACAAGCAGCTTTCTCTACCCCCGACCCCAATATATTCCTTTCTTTTTCGGAACTCTAGCCTGTGTGGAACAAAGTTCGCCTCTCCCCCTGCCATGAATAGGTTTCACCGCCCCTGCTCTGCCCGCGCCCACTATTCCCGGAGCTCTCTCCCGCTCCTCTGCCTCCCAGACCGCGTTCACACGTGCACGCAAACCCGCCACCAGAGCGCACGTGGGAACGCGACCGCCCCGCTCTCGCTCACCCGCCGCTGGCAGCCAAGGCGTTGAAGAGGTAAGTGACGGGAATGGCCGAGAGGGACAACACGAAGACGCCCGTGGCAGCCGAGGCGCTCATCCCGGGGCTGGCTCGCTCCTTTCCCCGCCTCTCCCGGGGCGCCGCGCGGGGGACTCAGCGAGGCTCCGCGCCCGGCATCGCGCCCTGCTTCGGTGGGCTCCTCCGCGGCGCGCCGGGAAGCGCCATACGCGCCGGAGAGCTGCTGCCGAGGCGAAGTGGCGCCCAGCCAGCCGAGCCTAAGAGCGCCGCTGCTGCAGAAAAGGACTCCGCCCGCCGCGCAGCGCCGCCGAACGAGCACCCAGCGGACCTGCGCGCCAGCCCGCTTGCGCGCCGCTCACTCTGCGCAGCCCGCCTCGGCGCTCGCCTCTTGTACTGCGCCGGGGCTGGGCTGCCGTCGGAGGGATCAGCCCGCGGCCGCCGCTCCGCCTCCTCCTCTGCACGCTTCGGCGGAGGCAAAAGCGAGCCGGGCCCGGCGGATCGTCACTTGGCGCATGCATAGGAGCAGTGCCAGATTTACAGCGAAACAGGCTATTGCTTAGGGCCCCACTCTTTTGGGGGCCCCCAAAAAATTAAAGGGGGGGAAAACTAGATGTAGATTTCCAAAATTAATATACTTCTTCTTAATTGTATTTCAGTTCAACAATTGCTTTGATAAAATACATCTTTTGTTATGTGCAAATGGCTTTAGATACCTATTAGGTCCATGAATTGGGACGCGGGTGGCGCTGTGGGTTAAACCAGAGCCTAGGACTTGGTCAGCTGTTCGGATCCCCGCGATGGGGTGAGCTCCCGTTGCTTGGTCCCTGCTCCTGCCAACCTAGCAGTTCGAAAGGATGTCAAGTACAAGTAGATAAATAGGTACCGCTCCGGCGGGAAGGTAAACGGCGCTTCCGTGCACTGCTCTGGTTCGCCAGAAGCAGCTTAGTCATGCTGGCCACATGACCCGGAAGATGTACGCCGGCTCCCTCGGCCAATAAAGCGAGATGAGCGCCGCAACCCGAGAGTTGGCCACGACTGGACCTAATGGTCAGGGGTCCCTTTACCTTTACCTTTAGGTCCATAAATTACCATATAGCATGTATTCAACACAAAAAAACAGGGACAATTTGTTGTTGACAAAGGACAGCTGGGCATATAAAGGGCCCCATTACCTATAGTAGCTTAGGGCCTCATCAAACCTAAATCCAGCCCTGCATAGGAGCCAAAAAGGTGATAAACATCATGGGTGCCAACTTGAATAAAATATGAGGGGGTTGCATGATGCAACCTTTGAATGTTAATGCCCATCAACATTGGGGTGGTTGCTCAAATATTTTATTGGGGGGCCGAAGGGACCTCAGCTCCCTAGAGTTGGCTCCTATGTCCCCACCTGCAGTAGCACCTTGGAGACTAAAAGATCTGCAGGGTCAAATCCTAAATGCCCGTCTTACTCAGAAGAAAGTCACTGCATGCAATGGGGCTTCTAAGGCTGAGGTCCCTTAGCCCCCCAATAAAATATATGAAGGGGCTCCTCCCCAGTTGTTGGGCATTGCTATTCCAATGGTGTGTGTGCCATGTCTTGTGATTATGCAGGGGCAAGTTTACCTGGCCTCCCCCAATATTCAAGTTTGCACCCAGTGGTGAAACTGTGTGTTGGTGGCTTCTAGCTTGCTGCCTGTGATGCTGCCTTGCCCCATTCCAGGTCTCTAGGGGAGCACAGAATTTATTGTTTTGTCTAGGCAACCAGATGCCTCTCCTGTGTGGACAGGATGCTTGACCAGATGGGCAACTGGCCTGATTCTGCCAGGGCACCTTTTACATTCATTTTTTATATTTATTTTTCCTTACAGTTACCACAATCTCCTGGTGACTTGATTTGGCTAAGTCAGGGGATGGGCTCATTTTACAATGGTTCGTCTAGCCCCCCCACCCCATTTATTTGTTTGTTTGTTTGTTTGTTTGTTTGTTTGTTTGTTTGTTTTCACCCCTATTATTTATGTACTGGTGTGTGTGTGGTTCCCAGGCTGACTTCCCCCTTTGTGCTTCTCCTGCTGTCATCTACACTTGTTGAGATTAATTTGCTTGTGTGACATGAGTCCACAAAGGATGTGGACTTAACTTGTATCCATGGCTGCTTATGCCTCAGTAGACCAATTGCAGCACAATGCTGTGCGTTACTGACTCTGCATTCATGGAACTACGTCTGCAGAAAGTGCACAGGATTGCAAGCTCCATCGAACAGAGTAAGGCTGCAAGCCTGTACAATAAACTCTGTGT
This sequence comes from Podarcis cretensis, assembly GCF_951804945.1. Classification (NCBI taxonomy): domain Eukaryota; kingdom Metazoa; phylum Chordata; class Lepidosauria; order Squamata; family Lacertidae; genus Podarcis; species Podarcis cretensis. Next base: position 16,765,860 of record NC_137183.1, on the reverse strand, counting down.
GGCTTTCTTCTGGGTATGCATATAGGATTGGAACATTGCAGTGTTTTTTTTTTTCTGGGGAGACGCATACCCCTAAACATTTTTTGAATCTTTGTACTTTTGTCTATTTACTCTATTTTTCCTGATTTGAACTATAGAATGTTGATTTTCTTGAGTCAAAATGAGAGTACCCCTAAACATTTTTAAAGGGAAAAAAAAGCACTGGACCATTGCTCTTGAATAAACATACAAACACATTGTTATAGGAGGATTTTTGGTTTGTTTGTTTTTTTGCTACCACAACACCCTCTGCTGGTTTTGGTTAGACTATCCCAGCTACCCTTGTATTTATTTTTATTTTTAAAGAATTTTATTACATTTTCAATTACAAAATCAGAAATATAAAAAGACTTAAAAGAAAAAAACACAAACGAAAAAAGCCGAAGAAAAAGAAAAAGAAAAAAAAAATCCAACTTTCAAAGACATTTTTACATTACTAACTGGACTTCCCCACATCTCCCTCACCCTGCGTTCTTTACAACAAACATATCAGCAAATTATTACCTTGTTTCGTACCTTATTTATATCTTTCAAATATTATACTTCTAGATTTAAAGTACTTTTTATCAATTATTTATACCTTAAAGTAAAACATAGATTAACCTTAAGTTTCAGCTTTCTCTTACTTATAATTTAATCTTCTATTTTCCCAGTCTAGTTGCAGGAGCTAGAGTTTCCAAATCATGCAGATTCTTAACATTCATACAACTTATAATATTTTTGTAAATAGTCCTTAATTTTTTTCCAGTCCTCTTCCATTGTTTCTTCTCCCGAGTCTCGGATTCTGTCCGTCATTTCGGCCAATTCCATATAGTCCATCAATTGCGTCTGCCACTCTTCCAGTGTGGGAAGATCTTGTATCTTCCAGTATTTTGCAATGAGTATTCTTGCTGCTGTAGTTGCATACATAAAAAAAGTTCTGTCCTTCTTTAACACCTTTTGGTCCACAATGCCCAAGAGGAAGGCCTCTGGTTTCTTAGGAAAGGTGTACCTAAACACCTTTTTTAACTCATTATAGATCATTTCCCAGAAGGCCTTCACTTTTGGACAAGTCCACCAAAGGTGAAAGAATGTCCCTTCAGCCCCCTTACATTTCCAACATTTATTATCAGACCGGTGATATATTTTTGCAAGCTTGACTGGGGTCATGTACCACCTATATATCATTTTCATAATATTTTCCTTCAGGGCGTTACATGCCGTGAATTTCATTCCAGTGGTCCATAACCTTTCCCAGTCTTCAAACATAATGTTGTGCCCAATATCTTGAGCCCATTTTATCATGGCTGATTTGACTGTCTCATCCTGGGTGTTTCATTTAAGCAGCAAGTTATACATTCTCGAGAGTACCTTAGTCTTAGGTTCTAACAGTTCTGTCTCTAATTTTGATTTTTCCACCTGGAATCCTATTTTTTTGTCCAACTTAAAAACCTCTTGAATTTGAGCATAATGAAACCAGTCTTGCACCCTATTCTTTAATTTTTCAAAGCTCTGCAGCCTCCAGTTGTCTCCAATTTTTTCTATTATTTCCCAGTATTTCGGCCAACCGGCCTCCATATTGGGTCTTTTTCGAACCTTGGCCTCCGCTGGTGATAACCACCTCGGGGTCTTACCTTCTAGTAAGTCTTTATACTTTGTCCAGACCTTAAATATAGCTTTCCTGACAATATGGTTTTTAAACATTTTATGAACCTTTACCTTGTCGTACCACAAGTATGTATACCTGTTGGTTTCTGCTCTCTTCACTGTGCAGCGAAATGCTTGTCACAAGACAATGTTTACATTCCAGTCAGAGTTGCTGTTGGAGTTTCTCACGGGAAAGGAGACTGGATGTGACGTACACTGGTTTCCTGTTTTTCACTGTTCACGCAGTGTTCTCTCCGTGCTTTAGAGGAGAGAGGATGCTTTCTCTGCTCCGGCAGAGGCAAGATGTTTTTCTGTAATCTACCAGCTTTGAAATCCAAATAAAGTAATATAGAGTATGTGGCACGTACTCCTCATCATTCCGCTGTGCACGGGCTACTGCAAATTCAACAATGCCATCCAAAAACATTGTTGTACCCTTCCAGATCTAGGACATCAGTGTTCTCAAGAAGTAACCAATCTTTCATCCAGCAGAAAGCCGCAGCTTCATAATATAACCTTAAATCTGGCAGGGCAAACCCCCCTCTCTCTTTTGCGTCAGTTAGTATTTTAAATTTTATTCGGGGCTTTTTGCCCTGCCAGACAAACCTAGAAATATCCTTCTGCCACTTCCCAAAACATTCCACTCTGTCCACGATCTGTAGGGTCTGAAACAAAAATAACATCTTCGGCAATACATTCATTTTTACAGCTGCAATTCGACCCAACAAGGAAAGTTTCAATCTTGACCAAATCTCTAAATCTTTCTTAATTTCTGACCAACATTTTTCATAATTATCTTTAAATAGATTCAAGTTTTTGGCTGACAAGTTTACCCCTAGGTATTTTACCTTTTTAACAACATTTAGCTCTGTCTCTTTCTGAAACCCCTCTATTTCCAAAGGTGTCAAATTTTTCTCCAGAACCTTAGTTTTTTGCTTGTTCAGTTTGAACCCCGCCACCCGACCAAATTCATAAATTAATTCTAAAACTCTTTTCGTACTAGATTCTGGCTCCTGTAATGTTAAAACCAAGTCATCTGCAACCAGCTACCCTTGTAGAATAGTTTTGCTTAGGTAAGCCTGAGTTGAAACTAGATCCAAAAAATGGATGGGAGGCTTGTATGTACAGTATGATTGCAACCTACCCACATGTAACATGTGCAATTTCAGCTTTATGCAGTTGGAAGCTGGTCAGTTGGAAGAGCAGAAATTAAATCCATGGAAGGTAAAGGTAAAGGGACCCCTGACCAGTCGTGACCGACTCTGGGGTTGCGGTGCTCATCTCACTTTATTGGCCAAGGGAGCCGGCGTACAGCTTCCGGATCATGTGGCCAGCATGACCAAGGCACTTCTGGTGAACCAGAGCAGTGCACGGAAACGCCGTTTACCTTCCCGCCAGAGTGGTACCTATTTATCTACTTGAACTTTGACATGCTTTCGAACTTCTAGGTTGGCAGGAGCTGGGACCGAGCAACGGGAGCTCACCCCGACGCAGGGATTCGAACCGCCGACCTGCAAGTAGATAAATAGGTACCGCTCCGGTACTGTACCCGGAAGCTGTACACCAGCTCCCTCGGCCAATAAAGCGAGATGAGCGCTGCAACCCCAGAGTCGGCCAATACTGGACCTAATGGTCAGGGGTCCCTTTACCTTTACTGCTCTCAAGTTTTGTTATGGTTACTATTACATTCTCATCCTGCTTCCCCCCAGAGCCAAAGGTCGCATACTTCTCAGACCCTCCAAGTGTCCCTATTTTTCAGGGACGTCTCTGATTTAGATAAGCCATCCCGGTTTCTGATTTGATCCCGGAATGTCCCGCTTTTCCTTAGGATGTCCCTATTTTTATTGGATGGTTGGAGGGTATGGGGTTATCCAATCCCCAAGGTGTCTGAAGGCAATCCTGTATAGGGAAGTTTTTTAAAAAAATAATGTTTGATTATTTTTTTATATAGGTTGGAAGCTGCCCAGAGTGGCTGGGGCAACCCAATAAGATATGTGGGGTATAAATAGTAACATTATCATTATGGAATGGGACGTCCTTATTTTCATCGGAGAAATGTTGGAGGGTATGACTTCTCCTCCCCCAGTTTGTCATTACAACAACCCTGTAAGGTAGGTTAGGCTGAGAAAAAGCGAAGGGCCCAGGGATACCCAGGCGGCTTCATTCCTGAGGTCTGCCCTGCCAGCTTTATATCAGGAGTTTTCATGTTTGATGTTGTTTCTTGGCATATGAGTCTTTGTGCCAGCTGCTTCCGAGCCTTCGTTGTGTTTTATAATTGCTGCAGATGGGGCTTCAAGCCTACAGTACAATTACTACTTACTCAGAAAGCAATTGATCGGGGAAAAGTGGTACTGTATTGCCCAGAGGATCTAGTACTGTATATGTTTGGGAAAACAGAGATGATTTTCAATCACTCTCTGCTGCTCAGCCAAGAATTTAGTGCTGCTGCATATTTCAAGATGCATACTGCTCTTCATGTGGGGAAAAAACTCAGGAGAGAACACATGCACTAATACCATCTACTGGGGTAGAATATTTACTGAGGGAAAATAGAAATAGGTGCTAGCTGTGTGCTTTATGGCACTAATTTTGAGCCAAGGGAGAAAAGCATCATCATTTGTAAATCCCCTGAATGTGAGAGTACACCTATCACAGCCTTCTAGAGCAAATGCTTGTGGCACAATAGCTAAATGGGGAACCTTTATTTTCAGAAACACTAAACCTCTGCGTACTAGATGCTGGGAAGCAGCAGCACAGGAAGACTATTGGTTTCAATCAATCAATCTCTTTATGACGGTCAATGGCCAGTATTAAAAAACAACAACACGTGTACAAATATATAAAGTAGTACCAAACAAAACACAAAACCATAAAAAATAAAATTACTAATAACTGTATATTACTGTTATTAGTTTGGGTGCCAGAGTTTGTGGGTGCAGGGAACCCATAATTTCTGGATTTGGTAAGTGTTAGAAATTAATCAATGCTTGGAGTATTGAAATAGGCTGACAGATGCTGGATTTAGTAAGTACAGGTCAGACCAACTTCCTGTGCCAGATAATTGCTTGGGGAGATGGACCATTAAAAGGGGACAAAGGGAAGGGGCAGAGCTATTAAGGAAGCAATTGGCAAAGCAAAGACTCTCTGCCTGCTAGCGGTTGGGTGGAGCTGTTGTTGGCATAAAGATGGCCGGTAGGCCAGCTGGCTAGCCCCAGCTGGTTCCCTTCCTGCTGTGAAGACCATCACTTCTGTTCCGATGTAATCAGCGACCTGGGCTTACTCAGCCAGGGCACACTATCAGCAGATTGAACTGTGCACACAAAATAGGCGTGAGGCTTGTGGAAGCATACTACAACTATAGATTTATTAATCATAAATCAGGACAAGGAAACATGTCATCTCTCTCTCATGTCGTCTCAGAGAGAACAGCTAAAAGCAAAAGCTATACACACAACGGAAGTTCCCAGCATAATGTGCTGGAATATAAACAGACATGTGACACGCAACAATTCCACACATCTGCTCCTTAAGGTGGAACTGGATTCTCAACAGGAGCCCCACCCTGAGCTCTGAGACAGTGATTCTGAAGACAATGCCAGTGCATTTGTTAGGAGGAAGTTTTAGGATTTCAGTGGGCTGTGGTGTGATCAAGGGGGAAAGGTGTCAGTCTGTTAAATGCAAATAGCTGTCGAAGGAGGCCAAAGCACAATGTGGGCTGCCTGTTTGAATGGAAGGCTGCAGCAATGGGAGAGACTCTTGAAGTGTAATGCTTTGAACCCCTCAATCATAGGCCCAGGTTGTATATATGTGTAAATAAACCATACATCATAAAGACACCACAGTCTCTGCTGTGCCTCATTTCCAAAGGAAACATGAACGCCAGGTAAGTGGCTAGAACCCCTGGAGTCTCGCACTACTTGGACATCGGTGTGGTGTGTAAAAGTACTATAAAACACCAAGCATAGAAAACAGTGTCATCAACCAGGTAAAATCAGTCCCTGGTGAGTTGTGAGAGCCAGTGTGGTGTAGTGGTTAAGAGCGGTAGACCCGTAATCTGGGGAACCGGGTTCACGTCTCCACTCCTGCACATGCAGCTGCTGGGTGACCTTGGGCCAGTCACACTTCTCTGAAGTCTCTCAGCCTCACTCACCTCACAGAGTGTTTGTTGTGGGGGAGGAAGGGAAAGGAGAATGTTAGCTGTTTTGAGACTCCTTCGGGTAGTGATAAAGCGGGATATCAAATCCAAACTCTTCTTCTTGTACATGCAGCAACACAAGTTAGCCCCCTTGGAATAGAGAGATGTCTCAAAAAACCGAAAATGGCTGAAATGCATTCAATTGTCCTAGTTTTTTTTTAAAAAGAGTTGAATAAAAATCTTACATATATCACAAGAAAATGTGCAACACATAAGAACATGAGTTATCAATTCTACATCTCCAGATTCACAGGCACAGTAGGCGATTTTTTGGAACCTCCCCTCCAGAACTGTTGATGGAAGAACATTTACCAGAGTAAAAGCTCTGTGGTGTTTTCGAACAGGGAACTTGCGAAGGTACTGGTAGTTTGCTGGGTTTATAGGACTGTAGTCCTCCATCAATTTGCATGTTATTTGAGACTAAGCCTCAATCATATTGGTGTTCAATTTCTGCAGCATGTTGCCCAAGTATTGCTCTGTCCAGTTTGTCTCCCATAGGGATAAGGTAACCTATGTAAAGCCCATAACATTGCAGCTTTGCAATCAAATATTTTTTCCAGGCTGACCGAAAATCAATGCGCAAGGTTAAAGGGGCCAGACCCACTAGGAAGAACACTGGCTTCAGACAGAAACTAAAAATGGCAAGCCAAACCCTAGTTTCAATCCTAGTGTCAACCTTCTAAACAAGGTCACACTTGAAACTATTGAGGACTATTGATTTTGTTTTCTCCTTGCTGACTTCCTGGAGGCCTCACTTTTTATGTTCTTATGTATCCCACTCCACAATCTTACCTTCCTTAAAGCCAGCTTAATACAAAGCCGTAACAAGCACTGAGTGAGACCCAGTAAAATTGTCCTTAAATAAATAATTTTATCATTTTCTGATAACACAGAGTTCACTCTAGGGGAAATGTCAGCCGTGTGCCCCAACAGCATGTTATGCTGGCAAAACACATTTATGTTTCCAGTTACAAAACATTTGGAACAGCAAATAGCTGATAATTCTCATCCCTCTTATGCTGTATCCATCTTTTAAAAGCTGCTAAAGAGAATTCTGAATAGAGCATTGGACATGCATACAGTGATATCCAGTGGTGACTGTCTGCTGATGGAATGGAATCTGTCAGCGGAACAGGGCGCATGGGCGTAGTCAAGGGGGAGCTGGGAACAGCTGCCCCCTATCAAGTAAAACAGAAATACCTAACAAACTGATCAATCACTTTGGTTCTGGCCCCCCCCCCCAAGAAAAATCCTGGCTACGCCCATAACAGGGTGGGATGCAATTTTCAGTGATCTCCCCACTGTGCCAAACTGCCCCCACCTAAATCTGCTCTGAATGTTTGCCCAACCCTCTGGAGCAGATTTTGAGGTGGTGCAGGTCACACTGCAGGGTGGGGTGGGCTGCCAAAAATTTCTTCTCTCCCTGTTCTGCTGTCAGTGGGCATAGTCAGCAATTGGGTAAAGGTAAAGGGACCCCTGACCGTTAGGTCCAGTCGTGACTGACTCTGGGGTTGCGGCACTCATCTCACTTGACTGGCCGAGGGAGCCGGCGTACAGCTTCCGGGCCATGCAGCCAGCATGACTAAGCCGCTTCTGGCGAACCAGAGCAGCGCACAGAAACGCTGTTTACCTTCCTGCCGGAGCGGTACCTATTTATCTACTTGCACTTTGACGTGCTTTTGAACTGCTAGGTTGGCAGGAGCAGGGACCGAGCAATGGGAGCTCACTCCTTCGCGGGGATTCGAACCTCCGACCTTCCAAGATCGGCAAGCCCTAGGCTCTGTGGTTTAACCCACAGCGCCACCCGCATCAGCAATTGGGTAGCACCACACAATTTCCCCTTTATTTAACACAGACTTTGATAGATCCTGATAAATCTGAAAATGATGCATTATAACAGTGTCCATGTATATCAAATATCCTGCAATTGCAAAATCACTCACATTGTTGGTCAGAGCAAGTGGATTAAAATTCAGGCATGGCTCAAAATGATGGCTGGTGAACTTCCTACTTTTGCAGATCACCTCCCCCCACCCCAAAGTAGCATATAGTAAAAGGTAAAGGTAGCGCCACCTGTGTCCCTAGCATATAGTAAAGGTAAAGTGACCCCTGACCATTAGGTCCAGTCGCAGACGACTCTGGGGTTGCAGCGCTCATCTTGCTTTATTGGCCAGCATGACTAAGCCACTTCTGGTGAACCAGAGCAGCGCACAGAAACGTCGTTTACCTTCCCGCCGGAGCGGTACCTATTTATCTACTTGCGCTGGTGTGCTTTTGAACTGCTAGGTTGGCAGGAGCAGGGACTGAGCAATGGAAGCTCACCCAGTCGCGGGGATTCGAACCGCCGACCTTCTGATCAGCAAGCCCTAGGCTTAGTGGTTTAACCCACAGCGCCACCCGCATTTAATTTCTTGTTGCTACTCTGTGTGAGGCGAATGAGGTGCCACTTGTAACCTGCTTTAGAATTGCATTTGCAATCAAGAGCATGTAGGGAATGTTTTAAATAAAGAAATAACTTAAGATCTGTTTTAGTGCCTATAGAATCACGTTTAACTATGTCTGAATATTATCCTCCTTCCCAGGAGACAATTTCACTTTACCCTCCCAAGAACCATAGCCGTCAACGTTTTCCTTTTTTTTAAGGGAGATTCCCTTATTCCGAATAAGATTCCTCGCAAGAAAAGGGAAAAGTTGACAGCTATGCGAAGAACCCTGTGCGAAGCTGGAGATGCTCCCATTCTGATTCCGAGCTTGGAAAAGTGTCAGGCTACCAGTGGATTAGTTCGCAGGGCCCCCACTGGCAATATGGGAATAATGACTAGGGATGAGCATGATTTCTTTTTATTAACGCTGAGGAACCAAAAATTAAAATCAACAATAAAACAAAACCTGAATAAGAATGTGCAGAAACTCTCCACTGGGCAACTCTATTGATTTCTGCGGAATACAAACGCCCACCCTCCCTTTCCCCAAAGTGAACCACGAAACGACCCACTCGCACAATGGAATGCTTCTCTCCCATTTTAGCTCTGTGAGTTGTGCGCAGGCGCTTTCGCCCCGGGCGCGCCAAGCTGTGCGTCGCCGCCCTGCCTACGTAGCGCCGCGCCGGCGCAGCTTGGAGGAAGGGGGCCACCCATTGTGAGCCGAGAGGCGGCGAGTGCGCGTGCGCCGGCCTGAAGAGGGTTCGCGATGGCGGCCGCGGGCGGCCCTGAGGCGGCAGCGTCGTCGGGGCCCTCGGAGGCGGCGGCGGCGGCGGCTGGCGTCGCCGTGGCGGCCTCGTCGTCGTCGTCGTCGCCGGCCGTGGCCCCCGTGGTGGTGCAGCGCGAGCCGGTGTACAACTGGCAGGCCACGAAGCGGTCTCTCCGGGAGCGCTTCGCCTTCCTCTTCGCCAACGAGCTGCTGAGCGACGTGCGCTTCGTGGTGGGCAAAGGCGGGCCGAGGGCCGGAGGAGGCGCGCCCGGGCCGGGCCAGCAGCGCATCCCCGCGCACCGCTTCGTCCTGGCCGCCGGCAGCGCCGTCTTCGACGCCATGTTCAACGGCGGCATGGCCACCACCTCGGCCGAGATCGAGCTGCCCGACGTGGAGCCCGCCGCTTTCCTCGCCCTGCTCAGGTCCGTCGAGGAGGGAGGAGGAGGAAGGAAGGAAGGGGGGGGGGGGTCGCGACGGCGGTGGCTGCTGGATATACGCCCCGTGCACGAGGCATTGTCAAGATGTGGCCGCGTCCACACCATCCTTCGAAGCGTTATGATACCGCTTTGAAAACAGTCCTTGGGCTTCTCCCCAAGGAATTGTGGGGCTGTAATTTGTTAATTGTAATTTGTAATTGTAATTTGTTAATGGGACGCAGGTGGCGCTGTGGGTTAAAGCCTCAGCGCCTAGGACTTGCCGATCGAAAGGTCGGCGGTTCGAATCCCTGCGGCGGGGTGCGCTCCCGCTGCTCGGTCCCAGCGCCTGCCAACCTAGCAGTTCGAAAGCACCTCCGGGTGCAAGTAGATAAATAGGGACCGCTTACCAGCGGGAAGGTAAACGGCGTTTCCGTGTGCGGCTCTGGCTCGCCAGAGCAGCGATGTCACGCTGGCCACGTGACCCGGAAGTGTCTCCGGACAGCGCTGGCCCCCGGCCTCTTAAGTGAGATGGGCGCACAACCCCAGAGTCTGTCAAGACTGGCCCATACGGGCAGGGGTACCTTTACCTTTACCTTTTAATTTGTTAAGGGTGCTGAGAGCTCTTAGGAGACCCTCCCCCTTTCCATCAGCTGGATAGCTCAGTGGGTTAGAGGTAAAAGGTAAAGGACCCCTGGACGGTTAAGTCCAGTCAAAGGCGACTATGGGGTTGTGGCGCTCATCTCGCTTTCAGGGCGAGGGAGCTGGCGTTTGTCCACAGACAGCTTTCTGGGACATGCGGCCAGCAGGACTGAACCGTTTCTGGCACAATGGAACACCGTGACGGAAACCAGAGCGCATGGAAACACCGTTCATGTTCCCGCCACAGTGGTATACCTATTTATCTGCTTGCCCTGACGTGCTTTCAAACTGCTAGGTTGGCAGGAGCTGGGACAACAGAGTAACCGGAGCTCACCCTGTCGTTGGGATTCGAACCGCCGACTTTCTGATCGGCAAACCCAAGAGGCTCAGTGGTTTAGACCACAGCGCCACCCACATCCCTAGTGGGTCAGAGCATGGTGCTGACAAGGTCACAGGTTTGCTCCCTGTGTGGGATGGCTGCATATTCCTGCATTGCTGGAGGTAGGACTAGATGATGATGATAATAAATTTATTATTTATACCCTGCTCTTCTGGCTGGGTTTCCCCAGCCACTGAGCGGCTCCCAACAGCATAATAAAAACACGATCAAACAGGGTCCCTTCCAACTCTATGATTCTATGATTCTATTCCCCTCCCAGAGGTGCAGTTCCCAGAGTTGTTGGGGGATTGTAGTTCTGGAAAAGGAATAGGTAGGTCTGCTAACAACGCTCAGTGCCCTTAACAAACTACAGTTCCCATGATTCTTCATGAGGGGAGCCATGACCGTTTAAAGTGGCATAGTGCTTTAAATTTATGGTCTGGGTGTTGCCTTAGGTGGCTATAAAAATGGGGTTGGGCAGCCAGTAGTTTGTGGCTAGCATGATGGCTATGTTTCCCAGTATTGCACACAGTATGCTTCTGACTACCAGTTTGCGAGGAACAACAATGGGAGAAGGCTATTAATCCAGTAGGACCCTTTTCATGTTGTTATGGTGCTAAATTTATATTTTATAGTATAAATAAATAGCATGTTTTATTGAATAATTTATATTTATTCATAGTTCTTTTATATAGACATTTACATCCCAACTTGCTTGTGGCTATGCAGTTCTTAGAGTATAATCAACAAAAGTAGCTGGACTGCCATAAGCTATACCATACCACATACCTCCTATACCATAAGTATAGGAGGGAGTGGAAACTGTCCTTTCTACAGCAGCATTTTAAGAAAACAAGAACCATCCTATTGGATCACACCAGAGGACCAACTTGTCCAGCATCCTGTTTTCCGCATTGGCCAACCAACTGCTTATGGGACAACAACTAACATTCAGATGCATACCTCCTCTGATACTTGAAGGAATATACAGCTATCATAACTTGTAAGCTATTACCCTTAATGAATTTGTCTACTTCCCCATTTAAAGCCATCTAAGTTGGTGGCCCTAACAATATTCTAAGGTAGCTAATTCCATAGTTTAACTTTCTGCATATATTTTTCTAAGCTGGATGTGATGGACGGGTTTTTCTTCCTCTGACAGCTTGCTTGATTCATATTATTGGGTGCCAAAGAGGGATAGAGTCTTCCATCCCATCTCTGTCACTGCACTTGGAACTCCTTGTCACCTGTGACCATCAAGGGACCGCTTAAATTCAAGACTGACATATAAATCAATGTTATGAATAAACAAATTAACCTGGTCTGTGGAATGTGACCTTGGAGGCTGTGGCACAGATTTTGATTTCCTGAAAGACCCACTGGTCAGTGGCTTAGTGAGGGAAGATTTGAACCAGGGGCTTACTGTGTTGGGTTTTGCTTCACTTAATTATGCCAGTTATGGCAATCCTGGAATTGCTTCTTCCAGGTATTGTGTAAAAAGTCATGCTGCACAAGATTTAGTGTACACTCCCTCTGTGAGTGCATTGATAGATGTATTGGTGAAGTCTCACTCTCTGTTTGAAGGACATGGATAGAGGTCTTGTGGTGTCAAGCAACTGGCAGTGCTTGTTCTCTGCACAAGATGGTATTGCAATCTTGAGTTTTTTCTTTTGCACGGCAGAGAGAATTGTCTAGTGCCTGACCTTTTATGTTAACTCCTCATTCAAACCAGTTATTGTGGATCAGAGTTTTGGTGTGGATTTTGAATAGAATATAGATTTGGGTGTGGAGATGCTGCTGTGGTGTGTATGATCTGGAAGATGCAGCTTAAGAGCCCAAGATGAAAATAGTTGGAAGTCAAAATACTTGAATCTGAGTTTATATCTAGTCAGTAACAAAGAAGCTCTAAACCATTCTTCTAGGAATGTAGTATTTCTGGTCTGTTTTTGCATCGTAAGGCAATCTCTGACTTTTCAGGTTTGTAAAGCTGCTGACTTTCTGCAGATAGTCAAGATTGTCCGTTAATATTTGGGGTAGGATTGCCTGTCATATGCTGTAGAACCAGCTCTGCAGAACAAAGGATATTAGGATCTTGAGTGACTTTCAGCTCAGTGCTATGTGTATGTACTTCAAAGTAAGTTCAATGGGCCTTTCATGTTATAAAGGGTGGCTGCCTTAATTGTCATCAAGCACTGTTCTCATAACTTGCTCTTCTTTGATTCCTAGGTTTTTGTATTCAGATGAAGTTCAGATTGGTCCCGAAACCGTTATGACCACTCTCTACACAGCCAAGAAGTACGCTGTCCCAGCTTTAGAAGCTCATTGTGTTGAATTTCTCACTAAGCACCTTCGGGCAGACAATGCCTTTATGCTGCTTACTCAGGTAACCTGCTGACTTGCATACTTAATGAGCTAACTGGAAATATGTGTCTGTTACTTCCCTAATTGCGTAGATCTGAGCACGTCTTACTTAGAAACATGTACGCAGTAAAGCAGTTGTGAATGATGCTGGAATATGGAAATTATGATAACTCACACATTTGAGTAAGGCTTCCTGCTCATGATCCTGATTCAACCTCTGTGTGTGTGTGTGTGTGTGTTGTAAACAACACTGTGGAAAGACAAATTGCTTAGCATTCAGGACTGTTTTATAAATACAGCATGAGCTAGTGATCAGTTGTTAAGTTTTTCATCTTTTGTTATTGGAAGAAAATGGCGTGAAGCTTGGTGGTTTCTGATATTCAGTGTTATCAGCCTCTGGTGTATCAGAATCAAATTCATCCTCCTATAACCTATACGAGTTACAATGTTTAACAGTTCTTAAAGATTGGTGCCTATCAGGCACTGTTCCATTAGACTCACTGAAAATTAAGCATGCATAGGATTCTGTGTATGCCCCAGAGCTAGTTCAGAAACACTTCTAACTGCAGTGAAGACCTGGGAGCCGGTAGGGAAATCTTTTCTACCTTAATTGTGACTATTTTTCCCCACCACCCACAGTTAAGGCTGCTTAGGGTAACCAGTTGCTAAGGGGTTGAAGCCAGCTCATAACCAAATTTTAAACTGGTATTAAATGGGAACCCTGATTAGTCATGCTTTGTGTCACTGTTGATAGAAGTAAGGCAAGCAAGGATTGAAGGTAGTAAATGGAGTTTTGTTTACAAAACATATTAATGTTGGGAGCAGCAGTGTGAAATTAAGGTTGGTTTTGTAGAAACTGTTTTTTGTTATTTAATGTTGGAAACTGTTTCTATTAGCTGTCAAGCCTATCCTGCAATACAGAATTTGCAAAATAATTCTAAGTAAATCTCTCTTGCATAGGCTCGTTTATTTGATGAACCACAACTAGCTAGTCTCTGTCTTGACACAATAGACAAAAGTACTATGGATGCAATAAGTGCAGAAGGGTTCACAGATATTGATATAGGTAAGTAGCCCTCTACTTTTTTTCGAAGGACTAGGCTGAGAACTTAACTGATAGTATTTTTGCTATCCCTTCTCACATGTTGATCCAAAAAGATCCACATTCTTTGTTAATGGGTGATTTTAGTTGGGCATTTAACTTTCCAAGCTAGCCTGATTGTCTTGACCATTTTAGGGGAGATTAGTACTAGATTTTGCACTCCAACTGAATGCACATTCCCACTGAGTTTCTTTTTAATTAGGTCCTATGTAATCTGTGTGCGGGGGATTATTATTTTTGTTTGTTATTATGATGTGCATTTTTTGTTTTATATTGTAAACTGCCCTGTAATCTTCAGATGAAGGACAGCACAGTTTTTTTAAAAAGTTTGTGTCAACTATATTGTCAAATTAATTTAAGGAGTATAGGCTGAGAAAGCAAGTTTATGTAGTAACTTTAAAAGGCATTCAATAGCAGTGAATTTTCTGGGCAGAAGTGGGGAGGGGATTGAGTCCTCAGTTTGCAAGTAACTTCATTCTTCTTCTTCAGACACTTTGTGTGCAGTATTGGAAAGAGACACACTAAGTATTCGTGAAAGTAGACTTTTTGGAGCTGTTGTTCGCTGGGCTGAAGCAGAATGTCAAAGACAGCAATTGCCTGTCACATCTGCCAATAAGCAGAAAGTGCTTGGCAAAGCCCTCTCCTTAATCCGCTTTCCACTGATGACTATTGAAGAGTTTGCAGCAGGTAACTGTATGGCTGGCTTCATTGTTGCAAAAAGTGAAAGGTTCTCTATGTTTTTAGATATAATGTCTAAAATATGTGCTACGGTTCCAGTTCTATTGGCCCTTTTACTAGAGATTAAATCATCTATGTTTAACAACATGGTCATTGGTGCGAGAAAAGTAGCAAGAAAACAATACAGTATATTTTGTTTGCTCAGAAATCTGACTTTTTTGTATTTTTGTGATGCTCTTGCAGCTTGATCCAGTGATGTTTATGTTGAAATAAGCCTTGTTGATCTCAATAAGACCTGCTTCTCAGAAAATCTGCATAAGACTGCAGCTTTATTCTCCAGATTTGGTTAAATCATATTTGTAATGTTGCTCATTCATTTTTTGTTTAATCCCTGCAGTTAAGATGTTAGCTGCCAATAATGAGAATTGCCTGTGGGAACAGTTATCCTCAATTATTTTAATCATTTTTATAGTGGAAGACAAAATTTGTGCCTCATTGACAGGCTGTCTGCTTTCAAAAATGGGAAGGGTCTCTTGTAGGATGGAAAGCAAATGTGTGCGATACATCCTGCAGTAGTTAGATCCTGTAAAAAAATGGAAAGTAGCTTGCACTAAAAGATACAAACCATCCACAGATAATGGCTTATTTACCTGGGAGCAAGTCTCATTGAACTCTCTGGAACTTACTTCTTTTACAAGACAATTTAGTCATGTCAGAGGTTGAACATTGGATGAAGCACTTAAAAACAAATCTGTTGCCTTCATGTGTTGTTTTCACTTGGGATATTTGCCTTAGGCACAACAAAGGACCATAATTATGATGTTTCAGTTTTTTAAAAATTACGATGTTTCAGGGTTGTTGTTGTTTTTAAAAAACACCTTGCATTTAAAGTTGCATGTATTTAATTTTATATATTGTAATAACTTTGTGTTTTATATTTCTGATTTAACTGGTTGAGAATCATATATAAAACTAAACACCTGGTTTTACCTATTTCACAAGTCACACTGCTAAAATGGTTCTTTTGTGTGTGTGTCTGCAATATACAAACCAGTTAAACCAGAATAATTAAGTGTTTCATCCTGTTTAAGTCTATTGCCAATGGCAAATTTGGCAGCGTGAACACAGATCTATAGACCATATATCATGGAAAATAATCACTCATAATACAAATCTTAATTGCCAAAGTACTACTAGTACAAATAGTTCTCAAGTCTAACCTGTGTGTTGTGGAAGAAGTCTTATTCAGTAAAGCTACTGTGGCTAACACAACATATTTCAGACTAGCTGAGGTGGACATTCAAACCTTTTATCCCAATGCTTATATTAATTTTATCTTAAAAAACATTAGAGCTTATGCTAGCAGATAACAAGCTTGATTCACAAGCTATTTTTTGGTTGGAGTATTTGGATCTTGTCAGCCTTCTCTTGAAGCATGTTGGTCTTTCTCCGTTTATAGCCCAGATTAGTTAATCCAAGATAAACAGCTACAATCTAGCAGTGGGATTGCTGTAAAAAAATAGGCTTATAAAGTAATAGTTGCCTCAAGAACATTTCTCAGTCGGCCTCCTAGTATATAGAATATATTCAGCTCAGTTGCACTGCCTTTTTTTCCAGGTCCTGCTCAGTCTGGAATTTTGTCAGATCGGGAAGTAGTAAATCTCTTTCTGCATTTTACAGTCAACCCTAAGCCTAGAGTTGACTATATTGACCGACCAAGATGCTGTCTTAGAGGAAAGGAATGCAGCATAAATAGATTCCAGCAAGTGGAGAGCCGCTGGGGTTACAGTGGAACAAGTGACAGGATCAGGTATTGGTCCATTTTCAGGGGAACTCGTGTGATTAGCCTATCACAATTAGGAGAAACCTTCCAAAATATTATTGCTCAGTTAGCAACTTAGTAGCTGGCCATGAAGGCATGTATTTTCCCTGCCATCATAGACACATTAAAGAAGAAAGCATGGCTAAGGATGCTTGTTCTGCTGTTTGGCTTTTCACACAGGATTGGATAACTCATGTAGGGAATCGTATGGCAGCACATTGATGCTCAAATAAACACACTTTGGGCTATGACATGGAAGGTTTCTCTTGTGGCTTTGGGATTGCATGGAGACTAGGTAAAAGATGCACTGTTCTGCCTATAATAAATGTTCTTCTTATTGGGTGTAAACACTGGCTGATAGGTTTGGGGTCAAATTCATTAAGGCTGTGTGCATGTAGTTTCATTGGCCCTTAGTCCGATTCAATAGATTATTATTTGACACTCGGTTTGTTCAATATATATTTACTTAATGGTGGCTGGGACCTAAAGAGCTACTAGGGGAAACATGTTTTTGCTTTGTAAGCTGTTGAGCCTACCCTGCAAAATACCATGCCACAACTGTTGTGGTACGGTTGAAAGTACCCTAAGTTTCAAAAACAGCTTGCCATGTGGCATGGGTGGCTGCTGTTTAAAAAGGAAAAAGAAAGCCTAGTGCCTCTTTTGGGTGCATAGGACTGGTTATACAGCTCTCTGAATCCTGGCCCAGGTGCTTACAAAAGCACAGTGAGGTCTTCTTCAGAAGAGACTGCTTGAAGCTTATGTTCAGCACACTGTGCTGTTGCACCATATGCTCTTGTGTATTGACTTGTAGTATTTCACTAAAGATAATGGGGATCAGTTAAATAATACTTGTATAAAAGAGCATTAAAAGAAGGGCCAAAGCTTCTAACATTTAGGCAAGTTCAAGAGGTTGCTTACAATACCAGGTTAAGTACCATGAGATGAGATGTTTTGTCCCTTTTATTATTGTTGTTCCAGTGTTGATTTTGTTAATTTGTATTGGGAGGAGTTGGTTTTATACAGACTAATTACTATTAGAAATATTGTTTAAATGTTTGTGTAAGTACCTTGGGTATTGTTTTGAGAAAGGAGTCTAAGAAATGTAAATAATAATGATAGCAGACACTGGAATAAAACAACTCCTGAATTGAATCACTAACTCCCCCCCAACTGATAAAACTACTAGCAGCAAATCAAATAGTTCCTATTTTTCTTTTTAAAGTAGTCTATATTGCCCTCTGAATCCCTGATGAAATAAGCATTTTAACTTCATTTTCAGAAGATGAGAACAGAACTGACTTTGCAAGTCTTTCTGGAGAAGGGGATTCAGAAGGGGAGGGAGTCCTGCTGGGGGGGGGATTATGCCCTTTGCCCCTATTTGTCAGACAAACAGAAGCCTGAGCTTATCTTTTCTGGAGATCTTGGCATATGATGAAGCTGGTGAGGGAGAAGAAAATCTGTTAGGTAAATATGGTCTCGTTTGACAGTAGTTTGGCACAGGTATCTTTTTAAGCATGTGGCAGAACTGGAATTTGTACACTTCTAGCTTATTCCAGTGCAAAATAAAGGTAGAAACAACTGTAGTTTAGGAATTCAACCCTTATTTGGAAATTTTAACACTAGTCAATTACATTTTTCTCTTCATATTTCAAATACATTTACTTCCCTCTATTGTCTATGGGGTCACAAAGAGTCGAACACGACTAAACAACAACAACAACAAATTCTTTATTTTCTCTTTTTAAGGTTCACCGTTAACAGAAGGATTTCGATAGTGGGATTTGGATTGTATGGTTCTATTCATGGACCCACAGATTACCAAGTTAATATACAGGTACCATCATGCTTTCTACGTGCTTAATGAGTGACACATTTTCCTTAGACTCCAAAACGTGTAAGTAGTTCATTAATTTAACTAAATTGGCCAGGGATGGTCTGTTCAGAGTTTCATCATTTTGGGATATTGGATCAGTAGATTACTGAGGCAGGGTTTCTTACTTATGGTCCTGTGGAACTGGCTTTCCACTCAAACTTGCCATGTTGGAACTTGCTTGTGGAATACACCTACCCACCCACTTTGAGTATTGCTATCTTGATATAACTGGAGTGTTTCAAGGGGAGTACTACCTAGATTACTGAACTGTGTGTGAATTACGTTTTCAGATCTTCTGTTAAGGTACTACAGGGCTTATGGAGAAAAAAAATGTGCTTGGCAAAAAAAATATGTATGCCAGTACTTGAATAAATAGTTATCAAGAAATCCAGAATATTTTAATGGATTACTTTCAAAATCAATTATCATCATTATCATCATCATCATCATCATCATCTTATCATAAATATTTATTAAATTTGTATACCACCCTTCCTCCATAGATGACAGGATGGTTCACAACATAAAATTACAATATGAAAACCACAAAGCAGATAGTAAAAATAAGAACAGCAACAAACCAATAATCTCCCTCCCACAACACATTGACAAGGGTTTTGGATGTCAATCAGCTGAAGGCCTGGTTGAAAAGGAATATTTTCACTTGGCGCCTAAAGGTGTATAATGAGGGCGCCAGCTGAACCTCCCTGGAAAGAACATTCCACAAATGGGGAGCCACCACAGAAATTTAGACAAAGCTGATTGGGGAAGGCATTCCAAAGACAGAGCAAAACCCCTTTTGTCTTACCTATGACAGAAGGAGCATCTGAAGAAGAGCTTCTGAAGTTGGTTTTGATTGTTTTGAACTATGCCCTGAAACAAACTATTAGTATAGATCTTGTATTAGATTGTGTATTAATTACAGGTGCCAATTAGAGCCCCAATTTAAGCATTATGGGTTGTGAAAGCTTTGCTTGTTGAAGCCCCAGGCTGTGGTTTCAGTTTCAACCAGAAGCTGGAAGAGTGAAACAGGTTCCAGTGGCAAAAATCAGGTTCTGGACATCTTAATAAAATGTGTAGGAAGTGGTTTCTAAAACAAAAAATCACAGGGTGTTTTCTGTTTTATTTCTTGTCATGCTGTCTTACTGCAGATAATTGAATATGAGAAAAATCAGACGCTAGGGCAGAATGACACTGGATTTAGCTGTGACGGAACTGCCAATACATTCAGAGTGATGTTCAAAGAACCTATAGAGATTCTGCCAACTGTATGTTACACTGCTTGTGCAACCCTAAAAGTAAGATATTCTCAATTATTTTGTAAATATTTTAAACATGAGCGATGAGAAAACTGGACTGTATGTATTGATTATGTGTGGCTTATATAATATAAGCCTCTTCATTACTAAAACAAGTATCTCTGCTGTAGCATATATTTCCTGGTATTGTAATTCTTTGCCACTAATTTACTTTACTGCTTACTTTATAAAGTATTGTAAAGAAGAAGGAAATAAACTTATCTTGTTATTATTCTTTAGGGCCCTGATTCTCATTATGGCACAAAGGGATTGAAGAAAGTAATCCACGAGTCCCCCACTTCAAGCAAAACCTGCTTTTTCTTTTTTAGTTCACCGGGTAACAACAATGGTACATCAATAGAAGATGGGCAAATACCAGAAATAATATTTTATACGTAACTTCAAATAACTGAGAAGTAAAACTTTGCATTGACTCTTGATAAAAAGGACAGATGGAAGATACAGAATACTGTGAAGCATTGTAAATACATAATCTCGGATGTGTTATGATGATACTGAAGTATTGTACATGGAAGGTACTAAAACCTAGTATTCACTACTTCCAGTGGCAGTTTGCAGCCAAATTGTTCTTGAACTAAAATATTCTTACCTGTACATAAGTATTTAACTTGATCACTTTAAATATACTGCCATCGTTACCTGAAAGCTGGAGCAGAATATTTGTATTTTTTTCCTGAAATATACATGTTGCAAATGATATATCATTTGTGGATGGTATGATTGCGTTCCTGCACAATACACTTGCATTCTTAAAACTGAACACTTATGAAGAGAAGCCGAATTAAGGTTGATACAAATTGCCTCTGTAATTGTACTCAGTACAGTATACATAAAATTAAATCTGTTTTGCTGGGGAAATATTATTCAGAAGTCAGTTGTATGAAGCTATCCTTGAAATAAAGTGAAGAGTGGAAGCAATTTTGTATAGTCCCGGAATACGTTACTTAAAAATAAATCCTGAACACTTTAAACTTACTTGTTCATACATATGCAAGCATACTGAGTAGTTCAGTATATATATAAAATGGAGTAATTAAGAATATTGTTTAAAGTAGCCTAGGCATATATTTTAAGTATTAAAGATACTGGCTAGGTTCCAAAGGATCAGAATACTTAGTCTCACAATGGAAGTTGTTCAAAACATCTGGAGGGCACTAGGTTGGCAAAGGCTGGTGTACAGGTGGAATACCCCATATAAAATCATGCAAGCCCATTTTAAGAGTCTGAAATGCTACAACTCAAACACAAGTCTTATCACCTCGGTAAGGTATAGCTGTTTGCTAGGATCTGAAAAGCTTGTCACTTTAATCCTTACTCTAAATTGCAAAATCTACTTTAAAAATACCATTGTGCTGAGTAATGGGCCTTTTTCAGAGGTAAAAAGGAACAGGATTGCAAAGTTCCCTTGGCCTCAAAAACTAGTTCCATGGTGATTTGATTGGAAGCTGCTGTCACAGCAGCATTTTTCAAAGCTGCTTTGATGATTAATGCATGCCTCTGCTCATTCAGTGAGCTATGGATCAGGCTAGTGAAAAAGACAGAGGTGACTTCATCTTTGAGAATATCTCATTGAAAATGTGCCACAAATGTCTGTAATGCATACCTCATTGTGTGAAACTTCAGCAAAGCAAGCAGCTGCTGTATTACATATCACAAGTGTCTGAAATGCTGCCTTTTCTGTTGAGGTGGTTAGTACCATATGTGAAAAGTGTCAGCCCCAGAAAAATCTCTGCGTACCTGGATTTATGACTAAATCATATGTGACCATACTACCATAAACGTTACCCAGTTGTGGAAGCTAAGCAAGATTGGGCCGGGTTAGGACTTGGATGGGACGTGGGTGACGCTGTGGGTTAAACCACAGAGCCTAGGTCTTGCCAATCAGAAGGTTGGCAGTTCGAATCCCCGCAATGGGGTGAGCTCCCGTTGCTCAGTCCCTGCTCCTGCCCACCTAGCAGTTCGAAAGCACGTCAAAGTGCAAGTAGATAAATAGGTACCGCTCCGGTGGGAAGGTCAACGGCATAGTCATGCTGGCCACATGACCTGGAAGCTGTACGCTGGCTCCCTCGGCCAATAAAGCGAGATGAGCACCGCAACCCCAGAGTCTGTGACTGGACCTAATGGTCAGGGGTCCCTTTACCTTTACCTTTAGGACTTGGATGGGTTGGGAGACTGAATGCTTCTCATCACCTTGTGCCTAGACCCTTAGAATGTTTTGCCATCAATTTTTTTTTTTTTTTTTTAAATTAAAGTAGAAAGGATAGAAAACAGACTTCCTCCATCAGCCCCATCAAGCATTGTGAAGAAAGCTGGGAGTTGCAGACCAACAACATTAGGTGGGCCATGGGTTCCCTGTCTTTCTGGTTTACACCTTAAGATGTTTTTAACACCATGGCTTGGCTTGCACATCACGCTAACTCAAACCTTGCAGGAGAGACGCTTGCAACTACTTTGCTCCTCTTCCCAGGTTATTCTTGCCCCCATGCTACTCTGTACTAAGATAAGGTTTGGCCTGGAGCATGGTAGTGCAATGCAAAGGCCAAGGGCCACATGCAGCCTTCAAGGTTTTTTTTGTGGCCGTCAACCACATTTGACTCCCCCCGCCCCCAGCCCTTATACTGCCTTCCCAAAGTCAGGTAATTGAGGTGCTGGACTTTGGGAAGGGGGCATGGGGCTCGGATAGGATCCTAGACTCCTCCCACCTCCTTCCCAAACCGCAGTTAGCATTTTCCCAGCTTTGGGAAGAAGATGGAAGGGCTCTTAGGACCCTTGCTCCCCTTTCCCCATAACAAGGCAGTGTGTGGCCCCACTGTTTGGAGGTCCTCTTGCAGCCCACTTGCTTTGAAAAGTTGGACTGCCCTGGCTTAAGTATTGCCCAAACTGGGGCTTATGCTAAAGCTGTCTGCCAGACTTGATTTGCAAGTCTGGAGAAAGAAAGCCCAGGTTTAACAGTGCAGCATGGCGGGGAGAGGGTAGGTGTAAACTGCTGTGAGCTCCACTAGCTACTGCACTGATGCCAAGCGCAGGATGAGCAAACTAGGGCCTCTTCTTGAAGGAACTGGTGTTTAAGCAGCAAAGGACTGGGGGTTTTTTTTTTGGGGGGGAGAGAATAAATCTACAGTGGCAGAGACATTATTGGAAGAAGGTGTTTAGATCACATTCTGGAAGATGGCATGAAACACTGATATTTGCATAAAGGACTTTTTAAAAATTATCATTTTCATTTTTACAATTAAAACAATAGATAATAATCCAAGTGCCAAACGCACATTTAGTTTTGACTCCCCCCCCCCACTTTCCATGGTTCACGTCATTATTTTCTTTTCCACTACATATTCTAATGAATCCCTATCTTTTCATTTCCTCATTTTTATATCTCAATGATTGCTACTGCTGAAGTTACTTCATTACTGTTAACTTTTTAATACGCTTGCAATTCTCTCTCCCCCCCCCCAAAGATCTACAAAACATTTCCAATCTCTCACACCTTACCATTTCTACACATTCTATTAGTTTCATCTGCCATTCTTCCTTTGTTGGTATTTATTTATTTATTTTTTATTGAGGTATTTTAAATTAAAAGAAATGAAGCGATAGGGGGGGGAGGAAAAGTGAGGGGGAGAAAAAAGAACAACAAAGATATGTGTGTGATATATATATATATATATATATATATATACATACATATACATACATACATATATATGCATACAAAAAATGCAATATAAGATGCTCCCATACATTTCTATATAAATTTATAAATTGTTATTATTTCGTAATACTTATATATTGGTACTGTGTCCTCTTTCCACACCTGGGCACCTACCACGTGTAAAGGACTTTTACCCTGAAGGGTTGGACTAGATGACCCCGGGACGCTTCCAGCTGTACGATTTCATAAGAGGAAGGGGGTGGAATGCCCATTTCTGCCTCAGCACGAAATGCCCTCCTTTTCACTCGGCCAATCAGCGCCTCCCAAAGTCTGAACAGTCTCCGTCGTTGTCTCTATCTGGGCAGCTGCAGCACATGGAGAGCGCGAAGAAACCCGCCGTTGAAAGGCCTGATTATCACTCTAGCCTTTTTCTTCTTCTTAGCTCTACGAGGAGAACGGGCTGCTCTGTTGCCGGAAGTGATGTGCGGGGATGGCTGGGTTGGCCCTTCTCGCTTCCCGTCGGGGTTCGCGGAACCTTCCCTGGGCTGCTGCGGCCGGTGGGCTGAGGGGATACGGAGGCGGAGGCGGCGCCATGCCTAAAAAGGTCGGTCGGGGGGCGGCGGAGAGGGCGGAGGCTCCGAGCTCCCAGACTAGCCGCCCTGAGAGTCCGAAGGTTGAAATGGAAAAGACGTCGTGTCCCTCCAGGGGGCGCACGAGGGTCTCTCCCTTCCTCAGCCCAAGCCTCACAACAACCCTGTGAGGTAGGCTAGGCAGAGAGCGAGGCAGGGACGGGGCAGTGAGCTTCGTGGCCTCCCAGGGCTTAGTGCAACCCTCGCCTTAGATAGGGCTGCCATACGTCCTGGTTTCCCAGGATATGTCCTGCAGTTCGCCTCTGAAAATGGAGTCCTGAATTATTTTTCGGAAACCGGACAAATCAACATACAGTGGTACCTCGGGTTAAGTACTTAATTCATTCCAGAGGTCCGTTCTTAACCTGAAACTGTTCTTAACTTGAAGCACCACTCTAGCTAATGGAGCCTCCTGCTGCCGCCGCGCCGCCAGAGTCCGATTTCTGTTCTTATCCTGAAGCAAAGTTCTTAACCTGAAGCATATGTAACTTGAAGCATATGTAACCCGAGGTACCACTGTATATATAAATAATATAGGAAAAGGGACCCCTCACCATTAGGTCCCAGTCGTGGCCGACTCTGGGGTTGCGGCGCTCATCTCGCTTTATTGGCCGAGGGAGCCGGTGTACATCTTCCGGGTCATGTGGCCAGCATGACTAAGCTGCTTCTGGCGAACCAGAGCAGCACACAGAAACGCTGTTTACCTTCCTGCTGGAGCGGTACCTATTTATCTACTTGCACTTCGTGCTTTTGAACTGCTAGGTTGGCAGGAGCAGGGACAGAGCAACAGGAGCTCACCCTGTCACAGAGATTCAAACTGTCAACCTTCTGATCAGCAAGCCCTAGGCTCTGTGGTTTAGCCCACAGCGCCACCCACGTCCCTATAAATAATATATATATATTAATAATAATAATAATATATGTACATACCCCACCCTAGACCCAGAGATCTCAGGGCAGTTCACAGAACAACAAATGTCCTGGAAAACCTGCAACAGGGGTTAAATTGTGCTGAAAACGTATTAAAAAAGCTCCAAAACTCAAAAATTCTTTTTGTGTGTGTATGTGTGCGTATAATTTTTATTAAATTTTCTGCTTTGCAATTTAGAATATTCATTTAAACAACCTTAAAATGTCAATGACTTCCCTTCTTCTCTTTACATGGTTCATTTTGCATACCATAAATCCCTGCATATTTTACATAAACTAAACCATTCAGTATTCCATTATTACATTCATCAAAACTTGTTTACATTGTTGAATTTATCTTAATGCTGCCAACGTTTTCAAGTGTACACCATTCCCCCACATGGATCCTCAGGATCTTTGCATTGGGTCAGCCCAAATTCACCATCAGAGCACATAGCATGTCCATGGCTACAGCCTGCCCCCCCAAAAATCACGCACCCACTGTTGCCTGGGGCTGCAATGGTGCAAAAACGTGGTTACAAAACATGGATCCTCAGGATCTTTGCATTGGGTCAGCCCAAATTCACCATCAGAGCACATAGCATGTCCATGGCTACAGCCTGCCCCCCCAAAATCACGCACCCACTGTTGCCTGGGGTTGCAATGGTGCAAAAACGTGGTTACAAAGCATGGATCCACAGGGATTCTCAGGATTTTTGCATTGGGTCAGCCCAAATTCACCATCAGATCACATGTCTGTGGCCACAGCATGAAGCACAAAAATGATACATCCACTGTTTCATTCAGAATGTTTTTTCCCTTGTTTTCCTCCTCTAAAAACGATGTGCGTGTTATGGTCAGGTGCGTGTTATAGAGCGAAAAATACGGCGGTATTTTCTTTAAACCTGCCCTCCTTGTCTTTGTGAACTTCTGGGAGGAGATACATTTGGCAGAGATGAGTGAATGCCTTTGAAACTTTTTGCAAGCCATTTGATTCAGCAGTCTTAATATCGTAGTTGTTTCTGATATGCTTAAGCTGCCTTTCAAGGCAGACTTTGCAAGGCAGCATATGTTATAGCAATGTTTTATTTTTTAAACGACATTATACAATTCAAATCACAATGATACAGCCTGTTTAAATATTTATTGTGCAATAAAATGCAGTAAAAATTAACAAAACCTATACAATAAAATATTTACATTAAAAGCAAAGTAAAACGAGGCTTTTTCAACTTTGCTTCCCCTGCCTGCACTCTCTGGCTCATCGTGTTTCTCTGTTCTGTTTTAAGGGAAAAGCACAGAGTAAGGATATAGCAAAGTCTTCGGTTCCTTCAGGCCCTGTGGCAACAGATAAAAGTGGCTCCGTTACCATCTCTGTCCATGCCAAACCTGGCTCCAAACAAAATGCTGTAACAGGTATGTTGGAAGTTGGAGGGGATAATGTTTTTTTAATTCCTTGTTATGGGAAATTTTCTTTGTGCAAATCCTGGGTTGGTTCCTGGACTCCTAAAACTTAGATGTGGACTGGATGCAAAAGGCCCTCCCAGCAGCCAGTACTCAGCAACTCATCCGAGGTTCCATTTACAGTGGTGCCTCGCAAGACGAAAAGAATCCGTTCCGCGAGTCTCTTCGTCTTGCGGTTTTTTCGTCTTGCGAAGCAAGCCCATTAGCGGATTAGCGGATTAGCGCTATTAGCGGCTTAGGGGCTTAGCGGATCAGCTGTTAAGCAACTCAGCGGATCAGCTGATAAGCGGCTTAGCGGATCAGCTGATAAGCGGCTTAGCGGATCAGCTGATAAGTGGCTTAGCGGATCAGCGGATCAGCTGTTAAGCGGCTTAGCGGATCAGCTGTTAAGCGGCTTAGCGGATCAGCTGATAAGCGGCTTAGCGAATCAGCTGATAAGCGGCTTAGCAGATCAGCTGTTAAGCGGCTTAGCGGATCAGCTGATAAGCGGCTTAGCAGATCAGCTGATAAGCAGCTTAGCGGATCAGCGGATTAGCGCTATTAGCGGCTTAGGGGCTTAGCGGATCAGGTGTTAAGCGACTCAGCGGATTAGCTGATAAGCGGCTTAGCGGATCAGCTGTTAAGCGGCTTAGCGGATCAGCTGTTAAGCGGCTTAGCGGATCAGCTGATAAGCGGCTTAGCGGATCAGCTGATAAGCGGCTTAGCAGATCAGCTGTTAAGCGGCTTAGCGGATCAGCTGTTAAGCGGCTTAGGGGATCAGCTGATAAGCAGCTTAGCGGCTTAGAAAAAGGGGGGGGGAAGGGAAAAAAACCCTCAGGAACTCGCAATACATTTTCGTCTTGCAAAGCAAGCCCATAGGAAATTCGTTTTGCAAAGCACCTCCAAAACGGAAAACCCTTTCGTCTAGTGGGTTTTCCGTCTTGCGAGGCATTCGTCTTGCGGGGCACCACTGTATTGGAAAAGAAGGAGTGGGAGGGTGAGCTGTCTTAGAGCTGTTACATGTGTTAAAGGGGGCAGAAAAGCACAATAAAAATTCTCAATTATTTTTGTATGATAACGTATGTGAAGCTAATGAAAACAACACATCCATAAAACAGCACCAAAGGTTTGTACATAAACTAGGATAAAACAAAATGAATCAGGATGGTTTAAAAGCTTGGGGGAATGAAAATGTTTGTGCCTGGTGCCAAATGGGATTAAAGTTGATGCTAGGCTAACCTCTTTGGCAAAGGCATCTCAAAGATGGGGTGCCGTTGCTGAATAGGTTTTCCTCCTAGTAGCCAACACACTTCACATAGTGGGGTACCCTGAGAAGAACCTCTGATGATGCCTTCAGTTTATGGGTAGATACCCCAGATTCAAGCTGTAAAGGACTTCAAAGGTCAAAACTAGTACTTTGAATTGGGTCTGTAAATTGACCAAGTTCCAGTGCAGTAGACAAATCTCCACTATAATATCATCAGTCCCAGTTAGTCATTTAGGAGGTCTGTTCTGAAGTAACTTCGGGTTCCAGATTACTGTATTTTTCGCTCTATAAGACGCACTTTTTCCCTCCTAAAAAGTAAGGGGAAATGTCTGTGCGTCTTATGGAGCGAATGCAGTGATGGGCTGCCCTTCTCCCTCCTCGGGGAAAAGCCTGCAAGCACTGCACAGATGCTCCACGCGGCTCGTGAAAGGGAGTTCTGGGCAGAGCCTGGGATGCATACAGGCTCTGCTCAGCGCTCCCTTTAAAGAATACTTATTTTCCTTTAAAGAATACTTAAAGAATACTTATCTTCAGAGGACAGCCCCATGTAGAATGCATTGCAGTAGTCTAACCTTGAAGCTGCCAGAGCATGGATCACTGAAGTCAGCCTATTTCAGCTTAGATAGGGATACAGCAAGTGAACCATCCTAAACTGGTAAAACTGGAACGTTCTTCACAGGGAGTGTAATTCGGCCTCAAACAGGGTGAACTCCACTCATCTAGTGTTTTATCTGGGTAAAACCTTAAGCTTATTAGCACTTATCCAGTCCATAAACTGTAGTCAATGCCAGTTGCTGGGGAACACAAGTAGAGAGAACACTTATGTCAGCTTCCTGGCTGTTTGAACACAGTGAGAACAGGATACTGTAGCAGATGGGCCTTTGGCCTGATTCATCAGGGCTCATCTTAATATCTCAGTCAACACCAATTTAGCACTTCAACTTGTTCTTTACAATGTGTGTTCACCCCAGATCACCAGATGACCTCACCCGCGAGTTTCATGTTGTTGGTATATGAAAGTTTCAAAAGAAGCGTTTTACGGTTTGAACGTCACAAAAAGCTTAATGAGTATCTGAGTAATAAAAGCCTTAAAATACTCCTTGCAGATGTGACGACAGATGCAGTCGGTGTGGCCATTGCTGCTCCTCCATCCGAAGGGGAGGCCAATGCAGAGCTATGTCGCTACCTCTCTAAGGTCCTTGAGGTTAAGAAGAGCGAGGTTGTGTTGGAGAAGGTATTCCATTCTCTCTCTTTTTAATATGTTATATTTGGGGCTCTTGAAACTTATTCATGCTGATTAACCGTGGTAGGTCACTTTTGCCAACTTTCATTTTACCAGCATGGGGGAACGCTCTTAATCCAACTGATATAAAAAGTAGGAGGGGACCAATTCCGGCAAAAGGTTGTCTTGAAGAACTAGAAATGGCTGTCTAACCACAGGCCTTGGAAGAGATGTTGATGGACGTAGAAGAGGAGGAGATATGATAGCTATCTTCAAATATCTAAAGGGCTGTCGCATGGAAGATGGAGCAAGCTTGTTTTCTCCTGCTCCGGAGGGTAGAACACAAACCAATGGCTTCAAGTTACAAGAAAGGCAATGTTAGAAACTAATATATGAAAGCTAGGAGCTAAATGGCACCTTAAACCAAAGTTATGGGTGCAACAACGGAATGTCTAGGCATGCTTTTTTATAACAAGAATTCAAAGCTGAAAATGAATGAACTGCAGCTGAAATATTATGTTCATTTTTCACATGGTCTAGTCCAGGGGTCAGCAAACTTTTTCAGCATTGTCCCTCAGACCTTGTGGGGGGCCGGACTATATTTTGAAGGGGGGGGGAACGAATTCCTATGCCCCACAAATAACCCAGAGATGCATTTTAAATAAAAGGACACATTCTACTCATGTAAAAACACGCTGATTCCCGGACCGTCCGCGGGCCGGATTTAGAAGGCGATTGGGCCGGATCCGGCCCCTGGGCCTTAGTTTCCCCTGCCCACCCCCTAATATTCTTAAGAGGGTCTTCTGAGAGTAGCTGGAAGTGGGGAGGCAGAAAAAGGTCCTCCTTTCCTTCCACTCTGCAGTTTTAATCTGAAATCTTAGGCGCAGTACTGTGCCCAGAGCTCAGAAAGCACTCGTGCTAATGAAATTCCCTGTCACAAAACACGTCTGGAACAATGGGAGTTTCAAACACTGAAGAAGGGAGATTCCAACTGAACATCGGGAAGAACTTTCTGACAGTAAGAGCTGTTTGACACTAGAATGGACTCCCTCAGAAGGTGGTGGACTCTCCTTCACTGGAGGCCTTTAAACAAAGGTTGGACGACCATCTGTCATGGACCATCTGATATTCCTGCAAAGCAGAGGGTTTGACTAGATGACCCTCATGACTCTTTCTAACTCTACAATTCTCTCTGCCATCAGCTCCAGCAAGCATGGCTAATGGTCAGGAGTGACCGGGTTTGTAGTCCAATTCTCTGTTCGTTATTGTCATTCACATTAATTGATCCTTTAAATATTGTCCATAACTTTTTCAAACTCTTTAAGGAGTCCAGTGAGTGCCTGATAGCAGCTGATGCTGTAGCGTTGCTGTAGCTAAGCAGGCACAGAAACTTGGTCAGAAACCTGGATGGGAGATGACCAGGAGTCCCATGTAGAAACGTTGTCAAAATATGCAGGTGTTAATGTGTGAAATCATCTTAAAGTTATTTGCTTTTTTATTAAAACAGGGAGGCAAATCTCGAGAAAAAGTAGTGAAGATTTTGGCACCAGTGACTCCCGATGAAGTTTTAGAGAAGCTGAGAAAAGAAGCTGCCAGCTGAGCCATTTCCAAAGCAATAAATGAGCAAAGTTGTCTCAGCAGGTCGTTTTGCTGAAGGTGAAGGACAAAGAAGGCTATACACAGGAGAGCACATTTTAAAAGGTGGCAGAGAAGCTCAACGTGCATCCGTAGACAACCGCAAAGATGAATTTAAGAGCGAACACAAGTTGTGGATACACTAATGTCAGAACACAAGGTACAAAAGCTAATGTTATTTGAGAGAGCCTCAGGACTCCAAGACTTCATTAATTGGAAAAGATGAAAATTGTGGTCTAATCGATATTATTTTATTGCCAGAATTTATATACTGCTTAATTGATGTAAACCTCCTAAGTGGTTTACATTGGACTATAGCAACTATTCATTAAAATCACCAATAAAAACAAATGTTAAAAACCAGCTGACATAACATTGATGAAAATATAAATAAAACCAACAGTTTTTAAAGCAGATACACATAAAAAAATGATATTCAAATTACATGTCTGGGTAGGTAGACTCACCTAAAGTGTGTAGCGGGTGCTGAAATCAACACAGTGAAGGCACCTGTCTAACATCAATGGGCAGGGAGTTCCGAAGAGTAGGTGCTACCAAACTGAAGGATCAGTGACTTGGAAATGCAGAACAAGCATTATGTGGCACTTGTAAAAGTGGCAGTTCTGCAAACTGATGTGGGCAAATGAGCACATCAGGCAGTGCTCTCTTTTTTATATTGGGGGGGTGCCGGTACTCACCATGAATTGTTGCAGTAAGTGCCGGTACTGCATACCCCTGGGTACCTTGGCATGTGGGCCAAGCCTGCTGGAAGTTCTCCAAATAGCACTCTATATAATCTGCCTGGAAGCAGATTACTGTTTTTGGAAGTGTTAAAATGTTGGACTTTGTTGCCTGTGGTGTATGCACTCAACCCAAGAACGTCTCTAGAAAATAGGTTTTGCAGGTTGTCATGGTTTAATAATTTGTAAAAACTGTTTAGCCAAAGACCACAGTGGGTGAAAAAGAAATGCATGGCTACACCAAGGGGAACAATGCCTCTGTCCATTCTACTTGCAGTTCCCTTAGAAATGATTATCTGCCTTCAAGCTCAGTGCCTGAAAAACATTTGGAAGACCCATTTTGTTCTCATGTTAGTAAGAATCTCTCTCCCGTAGTATATTAGTATACTTGCTGCCATTTGGTGTGGGTAAATATGCATTGATACTTCATATCTGAGGAGGATATGAGGAACCATTGCCAGTCTCCCACCTGTACCTATTACAGTGAAGATACAACTGTATGAACCTTTTCTCCCCCTGCTGTTCCCCATTCACAAGCTAGGGAGAAACATCTCATAAGAGAATGTGAATTCTGATCTTGCTATGTTCTGCCTTTCCAGCTCTCCTTTGGCATTAATGGTTTCTGACTGCATGTTTCAAAACTGGGTTTTCTGGTTCTTTGCTTTCGCATCATATTGGGTTTCCTGCCTTGTACATACATGGCCAAGGGTGCCTTAGGTACTGAGGCGCTCATTTCAAAATACAGTAGGCCTGACACGCTGTCAGCTCGATGATTTGTGTCTGTCAGAGACTCCCACTTATACCACTGATTCCATGGTTTGTCAAATAGCAGTGTAAAGCCAACGGGACTTTCTGTGTGGCCATCAAGCTGGAGGATATTCACTCCTTTGGCCTGTACTGGAAAAGTAAGGGGCTTTCCTTGAGGAAATGCTGTGAGCAGGTGGGGAGTGCTGCCTGTGATCTTGGAGACAGTGGGAACTGGGATATGGCAGCAACTGGCCTTTCTGGGACTTGAACTGAGAAAAAAGCAGCTTTCAAATCTTCCACCAATCAGTGTATTCCAGTCTCAACTAAAACCCAGCTTGATCATCACCTCATTAGTCTCTCTTGGTTTTATTCATTTATGTTATTTCTCATATTCTCTGTGTCTCAGTGGCAGCAATAACTCTGATATGAATTACTTATCGTTTTTCCATGCTAAGGCTGTCTGAAAGTCTGCTGCAATGCTATGTAAGTTCCCTCAGAAGTCAGTCCCAGCCTGTGTTAGATGAGGTTTACTTCCAGGAAAGCGTGCATAGGATTGTGCTTTAGCTGATTTAATTGCCTGAGTTTTGATTGTCCAATTTACTTTTCCTCTTGCACTATTTAGGCAGGCTTCCCTTTTAACTTTGTAGTTCACCTTAAATGACTGTGTTCATGTTCTTCTTCTTGCTGAGTGGTGCAGTTAAGTAATTTTAGACTTTGGACTTAATGGTCTTTAGATGATTAATGCCCATGCCATCACTTATATCAAGATGTAGTTAAACCGTCCCTGCTGCCTCCTGCTCATTCTTTTATTTGAGACCCTGGACCAAAGTCCTGTATTGACTGCACCACTGTTCCTTCCTACTTAAAAGGATTCACTTATTCCCCCAAATGCTACCCTCTTCATACTCTCTGAATCAGTCTTTCAGCTGCTTTCATTTGCATCCCTCTCCACCTTCCTGCACAAAACCTCCCATTGCACCTTTTTTTTGCTCTCCTTCATCCATCTTAATCAGCCGTTGAAATTGACATCCTTTTCAGTAACCCACAGCTGCTATTTTACTGGGAAGTAGTAAGCTAGGAACTTTGTCTTCATTATGTCACCTTATTCTTATTAGTTCCTCTTTGGATGCCTTTAAAACAGCCTTGACCAGCTGAGCTTTGGTTTATTTCCACTTCCTCTGTTCCGCATCTTAAAAACTTGTCTTTTCACGAGATTCACTGTTCTGTTTGCATACTTTCACACTAGCTGTTTGGTCCCTTGTCCAGGAGCACAGTCACTTACAAACAATTTGTGCTCCAAAAGGTTGCAAACTGGTAAGTCCAGAATAGCCCTTTTGGCACTGGGAAGCAAGGAAAAACCTGGAGTCATTTAGTTGCAGTTCCCTGTGAAAATGAGCCCTTGGCGCCCTAACCCGCGGGGTCACAGTTTTGCCCAAAACCTGACATCGTCCAATTCACTTGAAAATAGTGCTAAACACTGGCAAATGCCCCCCTGCAACGTTTGCCAATGCAAACCCCACGTTTCACAGTATGCCATAAAATGAGCTCTCGGCGCACTAATAAAGGCTTCATTTCAGTTGGCAATGAAGACTAAGACATATGCACCAGGGCCAGGCTTTGGGGCAGAAGTCTAGAACTCAGCTAGATAGGCAGGAGGGCCCCAAATGTAGCAGGAGCAGCTTGTTGTACCGGTAAGTGAAGAAACATATACAGTGGTACCTCGGGTTAAGAACTTAATTCGTTCCGGGGGTCCGTTCTTAACCTGAAACTGTTCTTAACCTGAAGCACCACTTTAGCTAATGGGGCCTCCCGCTACTGCTGCGCCGCCGGAGCACGGTTTCTGTTCTCATCCTGAAGCAAAGTTCTTAACCCGAGGTACTATTTCTGGGTTAGCAGAGTCTGTAACTTGAAGCGTCTGTAACCTGAAGTGTCTGTAACCCGAAGTACCACTGTATTACCATCTGAGGATTACCACCCTTTGTAAGAACATTAAGTGCAGAGTCTAAAATTGTCTTAACTGCACCACTGGGAGCAAGGAGCTACATCACCCACTGGAAAGCTTTTTCTGCTGGCTTCCTGCCTTCTGGAGTTTCAGTTAGCCATGCCCACCATTTCTTTGTAGCCAGAAGAAGTGGGTTTTATGGATTTTTCTTTTAGCATTTTCAAAAAAGCAAGCTGAGTTTTTGTATGTCATTTCACACACCGCATTCTGTGCAAATCACTGCTGCATACACACAGCCCCGCTGTATTTCCATGAAAAAGTTTTGTCTCTCCCTGAAACCCAGACTCATGCATCTAATGTAAGTCTGCAAGCATTCTGTCTGTTGAAGGGTCTCTTGGCAACCTGCAGATTCAGAAATGGCCCTTTTTGCCACCTGCACCGTCAGCAGAAGGCCGGCTTGCCTTGACTTTTAGAACTGGGCTGGGGTTTTGCAGCTCCCCGCTAGCATTTACCCTTTTGCAAAGTGCACATCTCAGGGCTTCTAATGCATCTGACAGCTCAGAATCTAGAGTACATCGCAGGTCTCGGCTGCTCACCAAATGACATCCTGCTGGAAGCGAAATTGCAGTGAAACAACTAGAAGGCACTTCCCCTTTCCCCCAGAAGAGAATTGTCAAGCAGTCTTTGGCTGCCTTCTCTCTCTCTCTCTCCCTCTCTCTCCCTCTCCCTCTCTCATTATTAACAAAGAAAGTGCAAGTCTGTCCCTAATAACCTGGAGCTCTTCCTTTTCGCTCTAGAAACCCATTACTGAGCCAGCTACTGACTGAGAGACATCGACAGTTGCTTTGCACATGGGGCTTGTTCGGCCAATTTGATTCAGCTAATTTCTGCTTAATAAGGATGCTCCATTTTAGCCTAGTCATCTTGCTTCTCAAATCAGGTTATCACTCCTGCGAGGCCATTTAAAAGCCAAGGACAACTAAAAGTCAACACCGCACTTGCAGAACACTCTTCTGAAACAGGGAAGGGCCAGCTAATGGGCTACAGTCAACTTCTGGAGTAATGGATGGGGACCACGGTAGCTCAAAGGCTGCGGTCTTCCATGTGGTCCTCTCAGCATGCTCCACTCATTACCTGAGGCCCTCCTTACACAAAGCCAGTATCAACTGGACTTTCTCCTGCTGAGGCACCCATCCTGTGGAACCCTCCGCCAAGCAAGGTGGACACCATTGTGTCTTCTCAGGCCCCCAGGCAAGACACAATGTCAGGGACTCGCTGGACCCTGAGGAGTGGTGGCTGGATCCTGATGAATGGGTTGCCGAACCAATTAACCAACTAGAAGGATTACTGTTAATAGCACCAGTTTTCCTATACTGTAACTTGATATAGCTGAATATGAGCAGGCTTATGCACATGAGAAAGCAGGGGTCGGAGGCTGGCTTGGAAGATGGGAGCAGTGAACTGGGGTAGCCTGCAACAGCCAGAAGATGAGAGTCAGAGGCAGGAGAAGTTGCAGGATTGGAGAGTGAAGAACAGGTGGAGGAGGGAGAGAGAGAGAAGTTGGGCTGGTTAAGAGTCAAGGGGTTTCAAACCTCTTCCTTCTCCTCTTGCTTCCACCTCTCCTTCTCTGCTGTCTCCCATGACCCGAAGAGGACTGAAGCAGGGGGAGCAGAAGGCTACACACAGGTGGAGTCTTTGCTTGCCTGCCTGCAGCTTGGTTGGGGGAGATACATAAGCTGTTTCGCCAACTGCCTCATTGGGTAGCTGAGACATGCCTTTCCCTAACTTGTAAGTGCACTTTAAAGAGTTAATTCCTTACTCAGGGCATTCCATGCCTGACCTCTTTGACACATGCATTTGTACTAAGGCTCCCAGTACATTTCCAAGCACAATTGGTGCTGACCTTTAAAGGCTTATATGGCCTCAGCCCAGTATACCTGAAGGAGCATCTCCACCCCCATCGTTCAGCCTGGACACTGAGGTCCAGCTCTGAGGGCCTTCCGGCAGATCCCTTCCCTGCAAGAAGTGCAGTTGCAGGGAACCAGGCAGAGGGCCTTCTCGGTAGTGGCGCCCACCCTGTGTAACGCCCTCCCACCAGATGTCAAGGAAATAAACAACTATCTGACTTTTATAGGATATCTGAAGGCAACCCTGTTTAGGGAAGTTGTTAATGTTTGATGTTTTATTGTGTTTTTAATATCCTGTTGGAAGCTGCCCAGGGTGGCAGGGGAGGCCTGGCCAGATAATAAATAAATTATTATTATTAGGCTCATGAAATAACTTTTATGCTGGCGTAGGTAATGTTTGTTTTAATGACTCCTGGATTTGTCAGTTTGTGTTTTATTGGCTAGTGTGTGGTTCCTTTCTTTCATGCTGTGCTATTATTTAATAAGAACTTGGGAAGCTGACTTGTACCTAACCAGACCCTTGGTTCATCCAACTCAGTAGTGTCTACACTGACTGGCAGCAGCTCTCCAAGGTCTCAGGCAGGGTTCTATCCTAGCCCTACCTGTAGATGCTGGGGCTTGAATCTGAGACTTTCGTCATGCAAAAGAAGTGCTCTACCACTGAGCCGTCTTCAGCTTCCTTGGAGAATAAGTTGGAGTCAAACATGCAAAAAATGAAAACAACAGTGCACCAGAAAATCAAGAACTGCAAGAATGATTCCACTGTGACAGCAAATTTAATAGTAGGAGCTGCTGGTACCACTACACTACAGGGAGTAATCACTACACCACAGGGAGCCAGTGGTAGACTCGTAATCTGGTGAACCGGGTTCGCTTCCCCGCTCCTCCACATGCAGCTGCTGGGTGACCTTGGGCTAGTCACACTTCTCTGAAGTCTCTCAGCCTCACTCACCTCACAGAGTGTTTGTTGTGGGGGAGGAAGGGAAAGAAGAATGTTACCCACTCTGAGACTCCTTCGGGTAGTGATAAAACGGGATATCAAATCCAAACACTTATAGTATACCAGAAACCCAGCAGTGTCCCAATACTATGAAGGTAGCAACATTACATCTCCCTTCAAGGCCGTTCAAAGAGTTTCACCTCGGTTACAGATCTTCTAGAATCAAGCCATTGCAGCCATTTCTGCAACAAATCAAGTCAGTCTGAACAGAGGTTTCCTCGGAGGACCACTGTCCCTTTGGGCAGCAGCTTAGTCTGTGATGCTATTCTCAGTCTCTTGCAACAGCCTTCTTAATAAGACAGGGATGGGGAGCCTCTGGTGCTCCAGATGTTGTCAGACTCCTACTCCGATCAGCCCCAGTCAATAGGCCCAACAATGGGGGAGGGGGAGAGTCATAGGCCAACAACATATGGAGGGCCACAGGTTCCCCGACCCTGTTGTAAGGCTTCAAAAGCAAGGAGTCGAGAAGTTGGAAATTCTCCCGTGATGGTACTCTTTCTTTCCCCCTGCTTCAATTTTGTATGTAACATCTCGGCTCTTTCTCTGTGCTTGAGCTCCAGGATTGTAAATCTCTATACTGCTAGAATGGCACCCAACTTAGCATTGAGCCTGCTCATCTGAGAGGTGGTCCATTTGTGCGTGAGAAAAGCAACAATCTCTTGCCTCCCAAATAGTTGTCTGGAGAATTGAATGGTCCTTGAGACTATGGAAGTGTTCCTGTTCTAAATGGCAATCAGGCGGTGATAGGAGACTTTCTGGCCTAGACAATTTCCCCAAGGACTCTGCTGGCTGCCTCTTTACTGCAGCATGGAGCGGCTTTCCTATTAACGTTTCCGCTTTGCAGAATTGCTGTTGAAGGTAATGAGTCTTTAGTGTGAAATTGGAGCACTGCAAATGTTCCTTGGGCTGCTTGGAACTAGTTTAGTGCTCTTGGGGGTTATAGCACCTTCCCGACATCCAAACTTTCACAGTGTACTTTACACAATATATATCATACACTGTCTTCCTCGAGATCATCTCCACATAGGAGCAATAATGTCTCCTGCGAAATGGTCCATAGACAATGCTGGACCCAAGCCATTAGAACCAGCTGCTGCAGTTGCTGGACAGATGCTTCAGCAGATTATCATCAACTAATGTTAAAGGACGGGACGCGGGTGGCGCTGTGGGTTAAACCACAGAGCTTAGGACTTGCCGATCAGAAGGTCGGCAGTTCGAATCCCCGTGACAGGGTGAGCTCCCGTTGCTCAGTCCCTGCTCCTGCCAATCTAGCAGTTTGAAAGCACGTCCAAGTGCAAGTAGATAAGTAGGTACCACTCCGGCGGGAAGGTAAACGGCGTTTCCGTGCGCTGCTCTGGTTCGCCAGAAGCGGCTTAGTCATGCTGGCCACATGACCCGGAAGCTGTACGCCGGCTCCCTCGGCCAATAAAGCAAGATGAGCACCGCAACCCCAGAGTCAACCACGACTGCACCTAATGGTCAGTGGTCCCTTTACCTTTAATGTTAAAGGACACCTTGAACCTGAGCCTGGAAGCAGCAGCAATATCTTTTGAGTGGCCCTATCAGAAGGTGCTTTAAGGACGCAGGTGGCACTGTGATCTAAACCACTGAGCCTCTTGGGCTTGCCGATCAGAAGGTCGGCAGTTCAAATTCCCACGACAGGGTGAGCTCCTGTTGTTCAGTCCCTGCCAACCTACCAGTTCGAAAGCACGTCAAAGTGCAAGTAGATAAATAGGTACCACTCCGGCGGGAAGGTAAATGGTGTTTCCGTGCGCTGCTCTGGTTTTGCCAGAAGCAGCTTAGTCATGCTGGCCACATGACCCGGAAGCTGTATGCCAGCTCCCTCGGCCAGTAAAGCGAGATGAGCTCCGCAACCCCAGAGTCGTCCTTGACTGGACCTAACGGTCGAGGGTCCTTTTACCTTTATTAGGAGGTGAATCACCACACTGACACATCTGCAGCTCTCAAGGGCAGCCCCCAAAGCGCCTGGAGTAGTTGTCAGCTTTTGAACTTGTTAGGCCCAAACCTGAACACGTAGGCAGTGTCGCCATGCTTTCATAGGAAAACTGAAAAGAAAAAAAGCGGGCAATGGTCGCCAACATCTTTAAAAGGCAGCCTTTATAACCGGTGGGGTTATAAAACAAACTTGAAAGTTGCAGGGCCTAGGGCTTGTGATACCCGAGAGGCAAACGGATTGCCAAACAAAGTTTTCCAGCAAAACATCGTGTGTCGTGGGGGACAGAAAGAGAGATTTCAGGGCAGGCTTGGTGTCGGCAGCTGGCATCTTTGGGAAGTTACTAGAGCCCCAGCGAGCCCCACATGGAAGTTAAAAGGGTACCCCCCCCCCCACATACACACTTTTAAATTCCCTGCAATGCACCAGGCTGGTGCTATGTCAGGTGTCTTTGGATAATTAAAATAGTGGACAGATACATAGATTGCAGCACTGCTGTTGCTATCTTCCACCAGCAAGTAAGCCGGGGAGGGGGATCTCCAATGTAGAAGGGAACCTTCCCTCACCAGTCCCCCTACCTCAAATCTAGAGCTGGCCTAACTTCTTGGGCCTCCCCAAGAATGACAAAATATAGTGTTCTTATTTTGCGTACCCCTGCAAACGTCATGATTTTGTGTGATTCATTGAGGTTGCAAAATTCAGCTCCTCTTGCTGCAGAGCTTGCATTTGATTTATTTAGCACGGGGTACGCAAGAAGGCCCCAGAGTGTGCAGCGCTGCTTTTGGAACGAGCCTGCCGTTCAAGCAGCGGCCACTGGGTGGCAGAGTGCTAAGCTGTCCCCTGCCCGAGCTTTTGCATTTATCTGGGAGTTTTAATATTAATCCTGTATTTAAAGCTGCCATCCCGCACCGAAAGGAGGTAGTGAGCAGATCCATTAGGAAACTGTCGCTTTTGTGCCTGAGCTCAGTGAACCTGTCTCTGTCCTGCTGGGAAGTAATGCAATGGTGCACTTAAGAGAAAGGAGGTGGTGGGCGAATAGGGAGAAGGCTCAAAATAGAACTGTGTCTGTGTGTTATACTATTAAGTATCAGGCAGGATAGCTGGACGGCGCAACATAATTTTCTGCCTCAGCATGGACAGAACCTAGGACGTAGCTGTATCCTGGGCCAGACCATTGGTCTATTATTATTATTATTATTATTATTATTATTATTCGTATACTGCCCATTATCTGAAGATCACAGGGCAGTTCACAACGTAAAAATACAAAACGAGAACATGAAATACATAGTAAAAGCAAAAAGGTGTTTGCTTTTGCTGCTTCAAATGCACCATAGTATTTCTTTCTCTCTGCTCCTCACAGCAGTCATTTCTCCTCTGGTCACTGTTGTAGATGCACGTATATCCAAGGCACAATGTAAAGACTGGTTATTTTGATGTAATTTTGCCTGTATATTTCTGCTAGGTCCTATTTAATGGTCATAGTACCTTTGGCTGTAGGAAAATCAGGATGATATACCATTTGCAAATCCTTCTGAATTTTGCATCGAAATTATGACACACTGTATTTCCTGCATTTGAGGATAATTTATTGCTATCACATAACTTGCTCATGATGTATTTATTAATTTACTAGTGTGTTTGTTTGTTTAGAAATTTCTATCCTCCCAGTGCCCATGCAGGACTGGGGCAGCTTACAACAATTCAAAATCCCAATGTCGCATAAAACCGTATCTGTACATTTAAATCACAACAGAGGCAGTGCGCACAAATAAAACATATGCTTATGTAAATGGATATTTTATTAGCAGGCAAAAGCCTTTCTGGAAACTGAATTGGCTGGCTGTAATGACCCAAATATGAATGGAGCTTCTATCACTGGAGGTAAGAATATGGTGGTCACTTAAAGGTAAAGGTACCCCTGACCGTTAGGTCCAGTCGCGGACGACTCTGGGGTTGCGTGCTCATCTCGCTCTGTAGGCTGAGGGAGCCGGCGTTTGTCCGGAGACAGCTTCCGGGTCATGTGGCCAGCATGACTAAGCCGCTTCTGGTGAACCAGAGCAGCGCACAGAAATGCCGTTTACCTTCCCGCTGGAGTGGTACCTATTTATCTACTTGCACTTTGATGTGCTTTCGAACTGCTAGGTTGGCAGGAGCAGGGACTGAACAACGGGAGCTTAGCCCATCGCAGGGATTCAAACCGCCAACCTTCTGATCTGCAAGACCTAGGCTCTGTGGTTTAGACCACAGCGCCACCTGCGTTCCTCCAATGGTGGCCACTTACAAACTGCAAAAAGAGAGGGCAGAAGAGGACACAGATTTGCATTGAAATTGTGTATGCTATGCAAACCAATGTGCATAGGAGCAACTTCTGAAATAGTGATAGTTTTAATAGAAAGACACTTCACCATAGTGGAGAAGACTGTGGCCAAGCGACCTGTGTGCTTGCTCAGTGTGCTGCCTCAGTGGAAGGCCCACAGCTCAGTGGGAGTCAAGCACCTATTGACACCCAGAAGTTCCAAGGTTCAGTTCCCAGCATCTTCAGGTAGGACTGGGAGTGAACCCCGCCTTCAACTTTGGAGAGCTGCTGGCAGTCAATGTAGACAATGCTGAAGACGGACTAATGGTTTGATTTGCAGGTTCCTTTATTCCGAAGATGCTACTGTAACCACTGGTGGACAACGACAAGGCCATCACACTCATTTTTTATGGTTCTTTAGGCCAGATTCAATGAAATAGCTACACTAGTGGAGCCAGCGTGAGTCTGGCTTAGCACAATGGGGCTTTCCTGCCCCTGTTCCCAGCACCCCAAAAAAATAGCTGGAAGGGAGGAATGGGAAGAACCACCAGAACAGCTTGCAGGGGGAGGAGAGGAGAGATCATTTGATGGAGCAATCTCCTTAGCGCTACTTTGAATTCCATCCTTTACCTCCCATCAGAAGGAAGGTTGTGGTATTAAGACTCTGAAATAAGCAAACAGGACTTGGACCAAGCAGATCTTCATATCCTCTGTAAAGTAGGACACTTGGCCTTCCTAGCTGACAATATTCAGCTTCGCGTAGCTGCTTAGTTCAGCGCTGCAAGTTAATTTGGGTGTGCCTTTTAATCCATCTAGATATGCAACCGTAGGCACGTAGCAGCACCTAACTAGGCAGTTCTGCCTCGACTTTTGTTCATAGCTGATATGATGCAGCTGGGTGGCATGCCTTGAGAGTAGGCTGAACAGGAGGTAATCTCTAAAGGCAACATTCGAGGCAGTGGTGTGGCATCAGTTGCTGCTCGCCGGGGAGAGCACATGGGTGTGTGCACTGGGTGGGCATCAGCCCAGCAAAGAGGGGCCACTCTGAGCCGCCTGCCCACCCACACAGGGAAGAGCCCAGCTGGCCAGCGCTCTGAAGCCTGATCATTCAGCTTCACCTTTTCTTCTGGAATGATTGGATGATCCAAGCACAGCTGATACAAAGGAGAATTACCTGCCCCCAGCAAGGGCTGTTTGAAATGATGAAAGCCCAGAGCAGTGACTCATACAGAGATACAGCAGGCAGCTGCTTTGGGCTCTCAGACTTGACTGTTTAAAAATCAAATCTGTTTCTCATGGCACACAGAATGACTGCCTTAACCTCTAACAACTGAAAACGGTCCCTCCCGATTCCCGCCCAGAATATCTCCCACTGAAGTAGGGCATGTACTTCATAGGTTACATTTCTTAATCCTGATGAGAAGAGCCAATAACTTGTTTTAGGTCCTGCACGGTGACAGATATCTGGAGCAACGAGATATGTGGATTTATCCATGCCCCTTCCCGCTCCCGCCCCCAAATAAAATGAATATAAAGACATGCTTCATTTAAATTAGGCTCTGTGGATTCCTCCATAGCTCCCTGTGTCATTGAGCTCTTAGCAATCCGGTTTGGCTTTTTGGAAGTAATTTTTGTAGCATTTGCTACATGTCACCGTGTCTGTGTTCTACCAAAGGGATGTTTTGCAAAGTGCATGACGAGAGCACATTGAAATGCCTCCTGGCAGCTGGCTTTCAGCTCAAGCACTTGTGTCAGAACAGGAAAGGAAGGATCTGTGATGGGGATATTGTTGGTTTTCAGCAGACTTGTACATCCAGATATTCGTAGGAACATCTAGCAGATTGCTTTTGTACATTTCTCTTCCGCCATTCCCCCAGCCTTCATTTCTGAAGAGGAATGACCACAACAGCTCTCAAAAATGCCCTGCAAATCACCCCAAGGAATAGCTGATGAGTGGATATCACTGGTGTGTTGAGTTTGTTTTTCCCCTTCCCTAATGGGCAGAACATCCTGATCAAAACGCCACATTTCAGCTTAACAAAAAAAACCACACACACAACCCACGGTTTTTGTTAAGACCTTAAGGCTTTTGTACATATGGACAGACAGTTTGTGGGATGGAAGATCCTATTAGAGTATATTGGGGAACTTAAGCGGCTAATCCCTTCTGGACAGCTAAGAGACATCTGTGCCTTTGAAAAGCTTCCTGAGCTGAGAGCGCAGGCAGGAGAATAAGGTGAAAAATTTAAAAAAAAATAGAATTAGCAGTGGCGAAGGCTCAGTGGGCAGATCCCATGCTATATATGCAGGACTCCAGACTCAATCCCTGGCAGCTATAGGGCTGGAATTGCCCCCCGCCTGAAATCCTGGAAAGCCTCTTCCAGTAGAGACAATACAGAGCTAATTGCCCAGTGTTCTGACTTCCTACATTCCCCAGTACAGTATCAGGTTAAGATGCTGGCTCTTCTCTGCGAGTGCAATAAGTCCATCTTTCACGTTTCCAAAGAGCTGCCATCATACTGGAAATTTTGAGTGCCTTCACAATAATGAGGTGCCTGTGCTTCTTGTTCTTATTTGTGCTTGCTCGAAACCCCCTTGCAGGATGCTTCATTTATTCTTGTTGTTTATTATTTTTCTTATTTATTAAATTTATAGACTGCCTTTCGTCTGAAGATCACAGGGCCATTTACAACATGAAAACACAAAGCATATAACAGGGTAACAAAACAAAACAAAACTAAAACCACCCCAACACATGGGATTGCTTAATCAGCCAAAGGCCTGGTTGAAGAGGAATGTTTTTGTCTGGGTGGCGCTGTGGGTTAAACCACAGAGCCTAGGACTTGTTGATTAGAAGGTTGGCGGTTTGAATCCCCACAACGGGGTG
Source organism: Podarcis cretensis (assembly GCF_951804945.1). Lineage (NCBI taxonomy): Eukaryota > Metazoa > Chordata > Lepidosauria > Squamata > Lacertidae > Podarcis > Podarcis cretensis. The sequence continues at coordinate 16,721,989 of NC_137183.1, read as the reverse complement.
AGCTTCCATTGCTCGGTCCCAGCTCCTGCCCACCTAGCAGTTCGAAAGCACATCAAAGTGCAAGTAGATAAATAGGTACCGCTCCAGCGGGAAGGTAAACAGCGTTTCCGTGCGCTGCTCTGGTTTGCCAGAAGCGGCTTAGCCATGCTGGCCACATGACCCGGAAACTGTACGCCGGCTCCCTCAGCCAATAAAGCGAGATGAGCGCCGCAACCCCAGAGTCGGCCACGACTGGACCTAATGGTCAGGGGTCCCTTTACCTTAATGAAGGCGCCAGGTGAGTCTCCCTAGGGAGAATGTTCCACAAACTAGGAGCCACTGCAGAAAAAAGTCCATTATTGTTTGCCACCCACCAGACCTCCCATGGAGGGGGCCTCAGTTGATGATCACAGAGTCTGGGTCAGTTCATATGGGCACAGGCGGTCTTTGAGGTATTACAGTCCTGAGCCATTTAAGGCTTTACAGGTCAATACTAGCACTTTGAATTGGGCCCAGAAATTAATTAGCAATCCATGTAGTTGAGCCAAGATTGGTGTTACATGCTCAAACTATCTTGACCCAGTGAGAAACCTGGCCACTGAATTCTGCACCAGCTGAAGTTTCCAAACTTCATAGACGTTTCATAGACATAGAAGTTTCATAGACAGCCCCACGTATAATGTGCTGCAGTAATCTAACCTAGAGGTTACCGAAGCTTAGATGACAGAAGTTAGGCTATCCCTGTCCAGATAGGGGTGCAACTAAGCCACCGAGGCCACCTGAGCCTGTAAGCTACAAACCTGCTCCTTCAGAAGGAGTGTAACCCCATCAAAAGCAGGCAACCTCCCTTCCATCCGGTCTAGGGAACCCCCTACTAACAGTGCCTCCACCTTTTCTGGATTGAGCAAGGCAACGGTCCAGCACATCCATTGCCACACCTGCAGATGTAAGGGAGAAGTAGAGCTGTGTGTCATCAGCATATTGAAGACAACATACTCCGAAACTCCAGATGACCCCACTCAGTGGTTTCATGTAGATGTTAAACAGCATGAGGGATAAAATTGAACTTGAGGAACCCCACATTGAAGGCTCCATAGGGCCAAATGACATTCCTCAAGCACCGCTTACCAAAAATGACCATCCAAGTAGGACCAGAACCACCACAAAGCTGAGATGCTCAGGTCCAATGGATCTATCAAATGAACTTGAACGAAGAAAACTTGCCTTTCTGCCTGAGGAACCAGCTTCTTCTGTCCCTGCTAAAATAGTCATGTGAAGAATCATCTTGAGACGACCTCGACTTTTTTAGGAATAGAAGAAAATTGGCCACATCTGATGAAATTAAAGGGAGCCCCTACAAAAGAATTCCATCTCCTGCAACCTTCCCACATGCACACACATCTCCCAAAATCTAATTAAATCCATTTGATTCATCAAAAGCTCTTGGTATTTGCCAAGTTCTGATCATTCCCACCACAATGTGTGTGGGGGACACTTATCTTTTGCAGTGAGGCAAAACTAACACCCTGTCATTACTGTGAGATGCTGGCAGAGTCTCTCTGCCATACAAGCCAAACAAAGAGGCAAAGTTGGGGTGGGGTGGAGGTGTCTTCAGCTAAATGTGAATGCAAAGTGTGGCAAATTCCCATTGTGCTAAATTGGTAACTCCATCAGAAGAGTTACCTGCCGTCATCTTCTCTTGGATAATCGTACTACCTCCATAAGCACTGGTTCTGTTCAAGAAGAGGCAGGATGATGACAGATTTTAGGGGGTCGGTGGGGGAGACTGCTATAAAGAGGAGGGCCTTTTATCATTAATACTGGAAAGCCAAATTTTAATGCCTAAAATGAGGGCAGGCAGCAGGCAGCCCTCTAAAGCGGTGGTCGGAGCTGTATAGGCCATGGGTAGGCAAAATAAGGCATCGGGGCAGGATCTGGCCCAATCACCACCTCAATCCGGCTCACAGACGGTCTGGGAATCAGCGTGTTTTTACATGAGTAGAATGTGCCCTTTTATTTAAAATGCATCTCTGGGTTATTTGTGGGAATTCATTCTCCCCCCCCCAAAAAAAAAAATATACAGTGGTACCTCGGGTTAAGTACTTAATTCGTTCTGGAGGTCCGTACTTAACCTGAAACTGTTCTTAACCTGAAGCACCACTTTAGCTAATGGGGCCTCCTGCTGCTGCCGTGCTGCACGATTTCTGTTCTCAACTTGAAGCAAAGTTCTTAACCTGAAGCACTATTTCTGGGTTAGCGCAGTGTGTAACCTGAAGCGTATGTAACCTGAAGCGTATGTAACCTGAAGCGTATGTAACCTGAGGTGCCACTGTATAGTCCGCCCCCCCCCACAAGGTCTGAGGAACAGTGGACTGGCCCCCTGCTGAAAAAGTTTGCTGACCCCTGGTATAGATACTTATTCACATCTTGAGCGTGCCAATTTGTGCTTTCTAATTATGCATTTAGCATCACTTTTGTTAATGATGATAATTACCCACCCTTCACCCTAAGGTCCCAGGATGGATTTTAAAAAGTGGTCAACCAGAACCCCATGAGAAGCACACAAACACAAGTGCCCTGTCCACTCTTGTAATTCTCAGCAACTGGTAGTTAGAAGCATTGCTGCCTCTGAAGAAGCAATGAGCTGTGCAGGGCACTGAAGGTCAACCCTAATCACTTTTAATTTTATTCAGCAACCCCTCTGGCTTCCAAGATTTCAGCAGGCAATGCTTTCAAATCGCATTCTCGAGTACTGTGTATCTTTGCTGTCCTAGGGGCTAGGAAAGGAAAGAATTCTCGAGAATCTGAATTCTATGCCCAATACCACATGTAGTACTTATTTCCCAACCACCAGCCCACCCCGTGTTTCTGCAGAATCACAAATTCACACAGGCCTGATTGCGGCTTCCTAGCGCATGACAGTTACAGAGGTCAATTATACAGCGTGCTCCTTCCAGCTTGTGAAGGAGCAACCTGCACTGTGCAGGATCGGTGCATCTGCTGAACAGCTGTTGCATGATGGAGGCACTGATCATTTGTTGTTTTGTTGTTTAGTCGTTTAGTCGTGTCCGACTCTTCGTGACCCCATGGACCAGAGCACGCCAGGCACTCCTGTCTTCCACTGCCTCCCGCAGCTTGGTCAAACTCATGTTCTTGGCTTCAATAACACTGTCCGACCATCTCATCCTCTGTCGTCCCCTTCTCCTTGTGCCCTCCATCTTTCCCAACATCAGGGTCTTTTCCAGGGAGTCTTCTCTTCTCAGGAGGTGGCCAAAGTATTGGAGCCTCAGCTTCACGATCTGTCCTTCCAGTGAGCACTCAGGGCTGATTTCCTTCAGAATGGAGAGGTTTGATCTTCTTGCAGTCCATGGGACTCTCAAGAGTCTCCTCCAGCACCATAATTCAAAAGCATCAATTTTTTGGCGATCAGCCTTCTTTATGGTCCAGCTCTCACTTCCATACATCACTACTGGGAAATCCACTCACCGATCATAGTGAGTGCTGTTTCAGGAATGGGATAGCAGACGTGAAGGAGAGTCAGGCGGCATTGCCTTTTATCTTCTCCAGGGAAGATACAGTTGGCAGTCAGGTTGGTCTTGCCTGCCTCTCCTTGCCTGACAGCCCTGCATTGCTCTGAGCCATCTGACCCAAAGCCATTCGTGGCTATCTCAACCCATCTCGACCCAGTTTGTCTTGGATCTCGTCCAAATGTGGTGCAGAGCCCTAGCAAATGCGGTTGTCCCATAAAGGAAAGGCTTGTGTAATAAGTTACATGACGTGCTTGGAAATTCCTGTGTGGCAATGTTTTCTGTGCAGGTGATTCGATTTGCGACTTCTAGCAACCACAAGTTTCCCAATCTATTTTGATGACTAGAGTACAGGTGTTCCCCAGAGGCTATTATTACATCAGGATGTTTACGAGAGATTTTCCCTTGGGGAAGAAGAGTTTATTCCCATCATTCCCATCTCCCCCACAGAGTTTCCATCCTAGCAACAAAGCAGGCACAGGTGTATCATGGGATATGGCCCCATGTGGCTGTGCTTTGGACATGATAAATAGAAAAGTAGGACTAAGATGGTGGCAAGGAGAATAGTGAGCATGGTAGCTAGAACTGTGAGCCATTGTGATCCAGGGGGTCCCTGACTCAAATCTTGAGCTGAAAAATTAAGGGTGCCTCCTGGCGCACTGTTCATTCTTGATTATTTGTGCTTGTAATGGTATCGAGGTACGCGATCCTGCTTTCAATATTATTTGAACCTGCAATGTTTTCAAGCCAGTCACACCCTTTGTTTTCCAATCAGTGTGTATTATTCTGCAGCTTCTTGATGAAATTGCATAACTTTTCATGCCACAAATGTTCAGGGATTTTTTTTACCGTCCCGCTTTTATTGTGCTACAGCCCTCCTAGACAGCAGTACTGTGGGAGCATTGGGAAAACATTTGTTAAAAGTATTGTTGTTGTTGTTGTTGTTGTTATTTATTATTATATTTATATTCCACTTTTCCTCCCAGGTGTTCAAAAGGGCATGCATGGTTCGCTCCCCATTTTATTCTCACAACAACCCCTTGTGGTTGGTAGGTTAGGCTGAGAGATAGTGACTGGCCCAAGGTTGTGGGCTTCATGCCTGAGCAGGAATTTGAACCTTGGTCTCCCAGGTCCTAACCCAAAATTCTAACCACTATACTGCACCAGTGTGTTGCAGAACAGCTTAACAAAGCAGAATAAATCAACTACTAATGCATTAAGCCGCCCAGAGCCTGGCCTTGGCTGGGGAGGGTGGGGTATAAATAAAAATTATTATTATTATTATTATTATTATTATTATTATTATTATTATGCCCAGAGCATGTTGGAGAATACAGGCAAAATAAAACACTAACCATTTGGAAACATTATGCTATTATAAAGCTTGCTACTGTAGTCTATATGAAACAATTGAGACCTCCAATGTAAAAGTGTACGTTATCATAACTATTAGTGGTGGCACTGTGCTTTGAAGAGCAGCTTTGATTCCAGAGTTATGAAGAGAGACTGAGAAATCTCTGATCTTCCCAAGAACATTCATGACAAACACATGCAATCTGGACTGGGTTTTGTGCCAAGGGGGAAAAATGACGCCAGTTCTTCTTGCTTCCAGCTCTCGTCACCCGTTTGGGCTTTGAGATGGGGTTTTATTTTGCCTTCGTTTGATTTCATCTGCCTTATTGTTCACGCACTTTCTTGGCTCGGGAAACAGCTTATTAAAATGCACTCTTGCATGTTGTTCCTAGAAACGGGGAAAAAGAGTGCCCCCCTTTCTTCATTTCCACACTTTCTTCTTCTCTATCTCCTGGAGCCAATTTACCTTTAATTTTGTTAAAAGTAGATTCTCTCACCCACCCACCCCTTAACCAAGATGCATCGGAGGCCGGACCATTGGGACAAATGGGGTGCTGCCCTACCAACCTGTTTGCTCTCAGCCAGCCCCCACCTCCCTGCTTCTTTCCTTAAAACAGGACAGGCTGTTCATCTGTTGATCTCCCTGACTTCCACCCTTCTATTCCCAATGGGCACCAGTCACCACTGCCAGGCTTGCTTCCTCGCAAGGTGGTCACCTGGGGGGAGGGAGGAAAGGTAATGGGTTGTTAAGAGATGAGAGGAAAGGGTTCGGAGCTAGCTGACCTGACAGGAAGAAGCCGCGACCAGAAAGAAGAGGAATACCAAGAAGATTGGAAGAAATTTAAGGACTATTTGAACAAATATTGTAACATTAAAAATTAGAAATCACTTGAAAGTACCAAAGAGGCCTAGGATTAGATTAGGATTTATTAAATAAATGGGGTTCAGAATAGTAAGAAAAGTGAATAAGTTAGATAATAACTGGAAATATCTTTGTTTAAGAATGATACTGGAAAGCTGTTACATACAGATACAAGGAAATTCAGAAGGGAGGGATTAGAGGAAGTCAATTAATATGTAAACAAGGTTGGGTTTTAAGGGATTAAGATTATTTATGTTGTGGTTCTGGTCATGTTTTTTCTTGTAATGTATTGTACTGTTTCTTCCTTTGGTATGTTTTTTCCTTTTTTCTTTCTCTCTTTTGTTAGGTTATATGTGTTATAACTGTGGAAAATTTAATTAAAAATTTTTTGGGGGGAAAGAGGACAGAGGAAAGGGGGTTCTGTGCTCGATGACAAATTTGTGGGGGCCCTCCTCCCTCTCTTAGAAAGTTAGTAGCACAAAACAGGAGTTTCAGGGTAGAGTTTGTGGTTATGCGAGCGAGAAGCTGGAGAAAAACTAGCAAGCAGAGGGTCAGAGAGTAATGGCTGATTTCTGCAGAAAGCCAAGGCTGCAACAATATGCTTTTTGAGCTCAGCCAAGGCAGGTTAGAGCTGGGGACTTCAATCTGGCACTGACATCCAGAAAACAGCTTGTGCAAGTGCGCTCTGTGTGGTTATCTTATTTTAGCACTGATTTGCATATAATTATAGACAGTAGACAAGTCCAACTCCAGGACTTTGTCTCAACGCCCCCACCCCAGTCCCTAGCCCCTGTATTTATATTATTTTATAGTCTTTCACTAAGAACGAAGAAGCACAGTGTTAAGGCTATTGGAGGGTGGAAGAGACCAGGGCTCCATTTCTGCCTCTCAGCCGTGAAGTGTCCCAGGGCCAGTCGCCATTTCTCTGTGCCTACTTCTTAGGGCACTTGTGAGCATCAAAGGATATAATCCCTTGTACTGAGTAAGATTAGAAGAAGGCAAAGCTACGCATGCTCTTAATAATCTCTCTTTCACTTCTGAAACAATTCATTGCTTTATTCATTACAGTGCTACCTCGGGTTAAGTACTTAATTCGTTCCGGAGGTCCGTTCTTAACCTGAAACTGTTCTTAACCTGAAGCACCACTTTAGCTAATGGGGCCTCCTGCTGCCGCTGCACCGCCGGAGCACAATTTCTGTTCGCATCCTGAAGCAAAGTTCTTAACCTGAAGCCCTATTTCTGGGTTAGCGGAGTCTGTAACCTGAAGCGTATGTAACCTGAAGCGTATGTAACCCGATGTACCACTGTATTTGTTTTTATTATTTTCATTATGCTAGTTGTTGGATCAGGCCCTGTGAGACTGGGCTTCAAATCCCTGCTTAGCCATGAAGCTTGCTGGGTGACCTTGGGCCAATCTCAAACTCTTGCCCTAGCCTACCTCCCAGGGTTGTCGTGAGGGGAAAAAGTGGGGGAAACTACATACATCACTTTGAGCTCCTTGGAGGAAAGTTGGGGTGCAAAATGTAATACTGAAATACTGCTAGGACATTTTGAAGAGCTATAAGACCCCCTTCTATCCATGATTTGGAATCTCTGGAACATATTCCAGAAAAAGCAATGAGCAAGTTCATCCTTCCTTTAAAAGGATTTCAGATATTCGGCAAGAGTATTGTTAGCCCAGAAATGGAAACAGGAAGAAATTCCGACGAAAGAAGAATGGCAGACGAAATTAATGGACTATGCAGAATTGGACAAAATGACAGGAAGGATTTGAAACCTGTGAGACCAGAGATTTACAGAAGATTGGAAGAAGTACCGTATTTTTCGCCCCATAGGGCGCACCGCCCCATAGGATGCACCTAGTTTTTTGGGGCAGGAAATAAAGGGGGGGAAATTATCTTCCCCCCCCCCAGGCGCGGGGCTGGCGCAGGGGAAGCCCGAGCTTCACCCGACCCCAGCCCCGAGAACAGCCTGCTATCCACTACAGTGGAAAAAAGAATAATCTGGGACGCAAGTAAAGCAGTTATGAGGGGGTTTCTGATACAGCAGAATGCAATAAAGAGGAGAACCCAAAATGAGAAAAAAGACAAAATTTTGGAAAAAATAAAAGAAGGGAAAAAAAGTTAAGATTGAAACCCAAGTCGCAGGAGATTTTGAGAGAAATTAAACTCTACCAAGTACAATATATGAAATTAGTAAATAAAGAAGTTGAATGGAAAATTAAACAAATGAAGCAGAAAATTTTTGAATCGGCAAATAAATGTGGAAAGTTGCTAGCATGGCAGCTGAAAAAAAGACAGAAGTTGAATACGGTAACCAACCTTGAGATAGAGGGGAGAAATATACAGAAACCTGAAGAGATTAGAAAATGTTTCCAGAGATATTTTAAACAACTTTACACGCAGGGGCCGCAAAAAGAGTTTGACATAGACTAGTTTTTAAAGACTAACGGATTACAAGAGCTATCTCAAGAAAATAAGATGATATTGAATTATGAAATAACAGAACAGGAGATTGAAGGTGCTATTCGGAATATGCAATTGGGCAAATCTCCAGGGCCGGACGGGTTAACCTCCAAATATTATAAGATGTTGAAAGACTATTTAATTCAACCACTAAAGGAGGTGTGCAATGAGATAATGGAGGGGAAGAAGGCACCGGATTCGTGGAAAGAAGCTTTCATCACGCTTATACCAAAATCCGAAGCTGAAAAGACACAACTTAAAAACTACCGTCCCATATCCCTGTTAAATGTGGATTACAAAATCTTTGCAGACATTTTGGCAAATAGACTGAAAAGAGTGTTAAATGAATTATTTCATAAGGACCAAGCAGGCTTTCTCCCTGGCAGGCATCTGTCTGACAATACAAGAAACATCATTGACATATTAGAGTTATTGCAGACAAATATAAATACAAAAGCAGTGTTAATTTTTATTGATGCGGAGAAGGCCTTTGACAACATTTCTTGGAGTTTTATGAAAAAAAATCTTAAGGGAATGGGTGTGGGACGAGGGTTCGAAAATAGCATAGAAGCAATTTATTTGGAACAAAAAGCAAAATTGATAGTTAACAATGTGGTGTCAGAAGAGATTAAAATTGAAAAAGGAACGCGACAGGGGTGCCCTATCTCTCCATTGTTATTTATTTCGGTCCTGGAAGTGCTCCTGAATCTGATTAGGAGGGACCAGTTGGTTAAAGGGGTTCAGGTCGGAGCCAAACAATATAAACTTAAAGCCTTTGCAGATGACCTGGTTTTAACGTTACAGGAGCCAGAATCTAGTACGAAAAGAGTCTTAGAATTGATTCAGGAGTTTGGTCAGGTAGCAGGATTCAAATTAAATAAACAAAAAACTAAAGTATTGGAGAAAAATATGACTTTAATGGAAATAGAAAAGCTTCAGAAAGAGACAGATTTAAATGTGGTGAAGAAAGTGAAATACCTAGGGATAAATATGACAGCTAAAAACCTGAATTTATTTAAGGACAATTATGAAAAATGTTGGTCAGAGGTAAAGAAAGATTTAGAAACATGTCAAATCTGAAACTCTCCTTGTTGGGCCGAATTGCCGCTATAAAGATGAATGTTTTGCCGAAAATGTTGTTTTTGTTTCAGACTTTGCAGATTGTGGACAGAATGGATTGTTTCAAGAGGTGGCAGCGAGATATTTCTAAATTTGTCTGGCAGGGCAAAAAGCCCAGAATAAAATTTAAAATATTAACCGATGCTAAAGAAAGAGGGGGGTTTGCCCTGCCAGACATGAAGCTTTACTATGAATCAGCAGCTTTCTGCTGGATTAAGGACTGGCTACTTCTTGAAAACACTGACATTCTGGGCTTGGAAGGGTTTAATAATGCGTTTGGATGGCATGCATATTTGTGGTACGACAAATTAGACAAAAAGAATTTAAGAACCATATTGTCAGGAGAGCAGTTTTTAATGTCTGGATAAGATATAAAGACTTGCTAGAAAATAAAACCCCAAGGTGGTTGTCACCTATGGAAGCTAAGGCTCTGAAAAAGCTCAATATGGAGGCCAAATGGCCGAAATATTGGGAGATATTAGAACAGGAAGGAAACACATGGAAATTGCAGAGCTTTGAGAAGCTAAAAGATAGAGCGCGAGATTGGCTACATTACTACCAAATCAGAGAGGCTTTTAACATGGACAAGAAACTAGGTTTCCAGGTGGAAAAATCGAAATTAGAAACGGAATTGTTAGAACCTAAAACTAAGACATTGTCAAGAATGTACAACTTGCTGTTAAAATGGAATACTCAGGATGAAATGGTTAAATCAGCTATGATTAAGTGGGCACAAGACATTGGTTATAATATTATGTTTGCTGACTGGGAACGGTTATGGACCACTGGTATGAAGTTTATGGCATGTAATGCCTTGAAAGAAAATATTATGAAAATGACTTATAGGTGGTACATGACACCAGTCAAGCTTGCAAAGATATATCATTTGCCCGATAATAAATGTTGGAAATGTAAGGAAACTGAGGGAACATTCTTTCACCTCTGGTGGACGTGCCCAAGGGTAAAGGCATTCTGGGAAATGATCTATAATGAGTTGAAAAAGGTATTTAGGTATACCTTCTTGAAGAAACCAGAGGCCTTCCTTCTGGGCATTGTCGATCAGAAGGTGTTAAAGAAGGATAGAACCTTTTTTATGTACGCAACAACAGCAGCAAGAAGACTCATCGCAAAGTATTGGAAGACACAAGATTTGCCCACTCTGGAAGAATGGCAGATGCAATTGATGGACTATATGGACCTAGCAGAAATGACTGGCAGAATCCGAGACACGGGAGAAGAACAAATAGAAGAAGAATGGAAGAAATTCAAAGAATATCTGCAAAAACATTGTAAACTATATGAATGTTAATATGATGCAGGATATTGAGACAATGTGGCATTAGTGACAAAGCTGAAGGAATGTGCAAAGATGTTTCATTAGTAACAAATAAGAGAATCACAGTTTAGTTAACCTAAGGATGGAAGATAAAAAGATGAGTGGATAGCAGCAGGAATGGTTAACTTTAAAAAAAATTAAGACATATTAAATTGGTTAAAATAGGGGGGAAATCTGCTGAAACTAAATTGGAAATTTGAAAACAGAAAAGGGAGATGTGAGGAAGTCCGGAAAGAAAGCTATCTGAAACCAAGAATTGAACCTTTTAATTTTGTTTGATTTTTGTTTTGTATTGTTTGTTGTTGTGATGTTTTGCTTTTTGTGTTATTATGAAATTTGTTGAAACTTTAATAAAAATTATTTTTTTAAAAAAGAGAGAACAGCCTGCTATCCGCAAGCCTAGGGAGCCCGGCGGGAAGTCGCACCAGTCTCCCCAGGTTTGCGGAGAGCTGCGGAATGCAGGCAGCTCTGCGCAACCCTTGGGAGACCGGCGCGACTTCTGGCGCACCGACCCCTCTTGCTCTCCAGGCTTCAGCGAAAGCCTGCATTCGCCCCATAGAACGCACACACATTTCCCCTTCATTTTTGGAGGGGAAAAAGTGCGTCCTATAGGGTGAAAAATACGGTATATGAATTATTTGAAGAGCAACTGTAATCAGCAAATTACACTAGTAGGACAACAAGAAGTTTTGTAAGGATAAATATACGAAGTGTTACAAAGTAGAAAAAGATAGAGATATTGGTTATGAATTTGAAATGTAATAGGGAAGATAAGAAATGCATACTAAGAGATTAGATTGGAAATTTTTCAGACAGGATTGATGGAAGTCAAAAAAATTGAATAAGATGTAAAAGTATGTTTCATTACTGTTGAAAATGAGATGTTAAAAAACATATATATATATATATATATATATATATATATATATAGGATTTCAGATAACCAAGAATAAAACAATAAATAATCTGCTGTTGGAGGCTATAAGAAATCTTTTGACAGATAGCAGCAACATGTTATTAATTTGACAAGTATAAATGGATGACCTTCAAGACATGTTTATCTACATCTTTTCTTCCCTTTGACAAATAGATAGGTTTGGCCCAGAGGAAGGTGAACAGGATATCTTTGTTCATAGCCTTGTGACAACTATCCTTATGAAGTTCATGCCCCTGACAGCAATGATAAAACGGCAAGAATTTACTAATTCTTGAGATCACAGCTGCAGATGCTGGGGCCATTATTTCCAGAAATCTTCAGGCAAATACTTGTCTTTCCTGAAAAATGCATCACTCATTTCCTAAGTTTGTGTGCGAACAAAATTCACTCTCCATCATAAACTGCCAAATGTCCCATGTCTTCCCGGCCCATCAACTTTACCATATTGGACTCTTGCATATTCAAGCCTGATCCTAAAACATCAAAAGCCGCTCAATTCATTTTTAATTGTGACCACCTGACGATTTATTTCCAAGATATTCCACTTTCCCCTTTTGCATTGCTGCCCATCTCTGACACATTCACACCATACATTTAAAGCACAGGCAGGGCTTGCCCCCCAAAGAATTCTGGGAACTGTAGTTTATTAAGGGTGCTGAGAGTTGTGAGGAGACCTCGGAGCTACAGTTTTCAATTCTTCACAGGGCTTTTGGAAATTGTAGCTCAGGGATTAGAATGGGGCCTCCTAACCACTCTCAGCACCCTTAACAAACTACAGCTCCCAGAATAACTGTGGTATCATGGTGGTTTAAATGTATACAGTGGTACCTTGGTTCTCAAACTTAATCCATTCCAGGAGTCTGTTCGATTCCTGAAACGGTTCAAAAACCAAGACACAGCTTCTGATTGGCTGCAAAAGCTTCCTGCACTCAGTTGGAAGCCGTGGAAGCCATGTCAGACATTCAGCTTCTGAAAAACATTCGCAAACCGGAACACTCACTTCCGGGTTTGCGGCGTTCAGGAGCCGATTTATTCGGGAGCCAAGCCATTCGACTACCAAGGTACCACTGTAGTGTGAATGTGGCCTCTGACTACAGAGTATTCAAGGCGTTGCCTCACATTTCGCACCAGCCCTAGTCAGCATGGCTAATGATCAGGGATGGTGGGTGGACGGTTGCTCTACGAATTATAATGGTGATGAATTCATTCTGCAAACACAGCGTTTATCAGTGTGCTTTGTTGCCTTGGCGCCATTTATGACTTCCATGTAGCTTGGGGACTGCCAACTCTTAGATAAGCAGAGGTTGTGCTTGCCCCTGAGGAGCTAAGTGGGTTTTTCACACTAGGGATGCTCAAAGAAAGAGTCTATGCGGCGGCCGAGACCACATAACACCGGTCTTGAAAGACCTACATTGGCTCCCTGTACATTTCCGAGCACAATTCAAAGTGTTGGTGCTGACCTTTAAAGCCCTAAATGGCCTCGGTCCAGTATATCTGAAGGAGTGTCTCCACCCCCATCATTCTGCCTGGACACTGAGGTGCAGCTCCGAGGGCCTTCTGGCGGTTCCCTCGCTGCAAGAAGCCTAGTTACAGGGAACCAGGCAGAGGGCCTTCTCAGTAGTGACGTCTGCCCTGTGGAACGCCCTCCCACCAGATATCAAAGAGAACAACAACGACCAGACTTTTAGAAGACATCTGAAGGCAGCCCTGTTTAGGGAAGCTTTTAATGTTTGGTGTATTACTGTATTTTAATATTTTGTTGGGAGCCGCCCAGAGTGGCTGGGGAAGCCCAGCCAGATGGGTGGGGTATAAATAAATTATGATGATGATGATGATGATGATGATGTCAGGTGAAAAGAGAACAAGCATCGCCTCCTCAAACCAGCAGGTTTATGTGACCAGCAGGAATGAAGGGCCATAGCTCAGTGGTAGAACAGCTGCTTTGTACACAGAAGGACCTGGGTACAATCCCTGGCATCTCCAGGCAGGCCTGAGGAACATTCCCTGTCTGAGACGCCAGAGAACTGCTGCTAGTGTAGACAATACTGAGCTAAGTGGACCAATGGCCTGACTCAGTTGAAGGCCGATTCCTATGTTTGAACCCCACGATTTATTCAAATATCTATTATCATGGCAAAAACTTTAATGGACTAGAGACCACCACTAGATGCATGAAGTGATATCCTCTGTTGGTAGCTAGATGGTGTGTGTTTGTGTATATGTAGATTAAAAAATATAGTTTTTAGGACCAACCGTATTTGTATAATTATTTGTATATTATTATTATTTGTATTTGTATAATTATCAAATCCCCACGACGGGGTGAGTTCCCATTGCTCGGACCCTGCTCCTGCCAACCTAGCAGTTCAAAAGCACGTCAAAGTGCAAGTAGATAAATAGGTACCACCCTGGCGGGAAGGTAAACGGCATTTCCTTGTGCCGCTCTGGTTCGCTAGAAGCGGCTTAGTCATGCTGGCCACATGACCCGGAAGCTGTACGCTGGCTCCCTCGGCCAATAAAGCGAGATGAGCGCCACAGCCCCAGAGTTGACCACGACTGGACCTAATGGTCAGGGGTCCCGTTACCTTTACTTTATTTGTATAATTGTTTTAACCTGTTTTTAATAGTGTGTTGTAATGTTCTTGTAATGCTGTAATCCACTCTGGGACCTTAGAGTGAAGGGCATGTAAATAACAACAACAACAATAATAATAGAAGAACAAAATATATACACATACCACCAACCACTCTACACACAGAGGGAGGTGTGTATTGTAAACTGTGAGGTCAAATGCCAACACGCTACAAGAAGTCTAGCCTGTGACAATTCTCTGTAAAGACCTATCCGATACTGCACTTTTCGCCTTTGTTGTCATTTGACCTTGCAGGCTGCAGCGTTCAGCTCCCACCTGCACCCCTGTATAAAATCTGCCAATTCAGGAGAACACTTTATACATATGTGGACAAGACTCTAGTCCATGAAATCTGAAGCCATAATTTATCTGTCATTGAGGTGCCAGAAGCCTCTTTCTTGTTTTTGCTGCCGCATACAAACACAGCAGCCTCCCTGGAAACAATTATCAACCGAGGCGAGGAAAACTATTAATGCTGACAGTTGGCAAGGAGGGGGCGGGGAAGGAAGGATGAATTCTTAACAAGTGAAGACTCCTCAGCTTCTGCATCTCTCTTCCAGCTGCAAGGGAAGGGATGCAGCTTTGCATGTATACGGTCTTTGGTTCAAACCCTGTCTTCTCCTGGTAAGGCTGAGAATATCCACTGTCTGAAACCTTGGAGAGCCTCTGAAGATCCATGCAGACAACATTCAGCTAGCTCAGGCATGGCCAAACTTGGCCCTCCAGATGTTTTGGGACTACAACTCCCATCATCCCTAGCTAACAGGACCAGTGGTTGGGGATGATGGGAATTGTAGTCCCAAAACATCTGGAGGGCCAAGTTTGCCTATGCCTGATCTAGAGGACCACAGGTCCCTGATCCTTGGGGGTAGTCATGTAGTTGTTGTTGTTGTTGTTGTTGTTGTTGTTGTTGTTGTTGACCCTTGGGGGTAGTCATGTTGTTGTCATGTTGTTGTCATGTTGTTGTCATGTAGTTGTTGTTGTTGTTGTTGTTGACCCTTGGGGGTAGTCATGTTGTTGTCATGTTGTTGTCATGTTGTTGTCATGTTGTTGTCATGTTCTTCTTCTTCTTCTTCTTCTTCTTCTTCTTCTTCTTCTTCTTCTTCTTCTTCTTCTTCTTCTTGTCATCTACCCAAATATTCAGAAAGGGATGACATGTCAGAACCAGTGCTTTTTTTTTCTAAAAAAATGTTTAGGGGTACAGTGGTACCTCAGTTTAAATACTTAATTCGTTCCAGAGGTCCGTTCTTAACCTGAAACTGTTCTTAACCTGAAGCACCACTTTAGCTAATGGGGCCTCCTGCTGCCGCTGCGCTGTCGGAGCACGATTTTTGTTCTCATCCTGAAGCAAAGTTCTTAACCCAAGGTACTATTTCTGGGTTAGCAGAGTCTGTAACCTGAAGCGTATGTAACCTGAAGCGTATGTAACCCAAGGTACCACTGTATTCTCATTTTGGCTCAAAAAAATCACCGGGAAAGGAAATGAAGCTCCCATCGGAGGTGGTAACAACAAAATTAACCAATCACTGTGCTAGATTCCAACTCCTACTTCACACATTAATGGACTGATGTTCTGACTCAGCAGAAAGCAGCTTTCTGTGTTCCTATCTAAAAAAAGAAAGAAAATAAAATCCCGAGTAACAGAGGAAACTCAATTCTAGTCATCCTTTTACCATTTCTCATCTCTGTTTTGTTTATACAGAGGTGTACCCCTGTCATTCATGACGTGGCTTCACAGCAGGGCATCTTGGTATTTATTTCGGGGCTGGCTGAGCTGTTTATGCAGCCTGCTGGGGAACTTCTAAGAAAATGGCATGAAATGGCCTCCTCCTTCCCACAAGAGGAGCTTATCAGCCGAATGGTAAAACCGAAGGATTTCTGCCTCTCACCCCCACGACTTAAGTAACTCATCTGTTGTCAGCCAGGTTCCTTCGCTTGAGTTTACAATAATGGCCTGGTTCCCACTGCTTCACCTCGAAAAGGATAAGGTGGAGCTGGAAAAGGTTCAGAATAGGGCAACCAAAATAACAAGAATAATTTTATTATTTATACCCTGCCCATCTGGCTGGATTTCCCCAGCCAATGATCAAAGGTGTTAAGTTGTAGGTGAACATATCTGACGACACAGCGATTCTTCAAACAGCTCTTGTTTATTCACAGGCCAGAACAGAACTGAACTGAAGGGTTCAGCCAGCCTGCTTATACAGAGCTCCACTGCAACGCAACAGTAACCACTTTCTGTAACTATCCAATCACTGAACGTCACTTTCAATCCCTTATTTGCATATGTGGACCTGAGTGAAAACTATCTACAGTATCCCCCTGCTGGCCCAGGGTGAAAACTTCAGTACATAACAAAAGGGGTAGAGCTTTTTAGTTTAGAGAAAAGGCAAGGACAGGGAGACCTGGTGGAGGTATACAAAATTATGTGTGGCATGGAGGAAGTGAACGAAGAGAATTCTCCCTTCGTCTCTCATATCACGAAAAGAAAACTCTTCTTCCCACAGTGCAGAGTTAAACTATGGAATTAGCTCCCACAAGCGGCAACGATGGCCACCAACTTTGCAGGATCAACAAATCATAGAAGATGGAAGGGACCACGAGGGTCATCTCACCCAACCCCCCTTTTCACCTGATGTGGGGCTCGAACCCACAGCCCTGAGATTAAGGGTCTCATACTTTACTGAGTGCTAGTGTCAAAACTGGGTGGAAGGGGATGTGGGGGCTTGTTGAGTGGTTTCTTTAAATTTGAAGGTTCATTATTGTTCCACAAGATGTGTGTTTCTTTAAGGGCCAAAGCAAATAACATGGCCTAGTTTTACAGCTGTGAAGCAGGTGCTGTTAAAGGTAAAGGTAAAGGTATCCCTGCCCGTACGGGCCAGTCGTGACCGACTCTAGGGTTGCGCGCTCATCTCGCTCAAGAGGCCGGGAGCCAGCGCCGTCTGAAGACACTTCCGGGTCACGTGGCCAGCGTGACGAAGCTGCAACTGGCGAGCCAGTACCAGTGCCGCACACGGAAACGCCGTTTACCTTCCCGCTATAAAGCGGTACCTATTTATCTACTTGCACTTAGGGGTGCTTTCAAACTGCTAGGTGGGCAGGAGCTGGGACCGAACGACGGGAGCTCACCCCGCCGCGGGGATTCGAACCGCTGACCATACGATCAGCAAGTCCTAGGCACTGAGGTTTTACCCACAGCGCCACCCGCGTCCCCAGCAGGTGCTGTTAAGGTCTGGTAATTAAGCTGTTGGGTATAGTATATAAAGAGCAGCACCTAGCTCTCTCAGTACCCTGGTGGTTAGGTTGGTGAATGGGTCATGCTTATTGATATATTATAATTAATGTAAAAGGAGTTTTTTTAATTAAAACCTAGCTAAAGTTTTTTTACGTTCCTTGTAATGTGTGGTCTCCCCAGCATGCCTTCTGCAGCGCAAGTAATCTGCAAATAGCCAAAAGTAAAAGGACAAGGAATAAGGGAAAGGGTCCATGTGTTCCCATTCTCTAAGTGCCCTTGTCTTCTCTGGCATTCAGGAAGCCGCCACCCCCCCCCACACACAAAAAAAAACCCCAACAGTGGTGACCTTTTTCTCCTTGAAAAGTGCAGTTTTCTACACTTTTCAAGGCTCAATATTATTTCTACTCGATCCAACCCAGCTCTGTTGGATAAGTGAAATGTCTGCACTCTCCCTCTCTGAATATATAGGGGGAGAAGCAATTATGCAGTGGCACCTACAGCACTCACTCAAAGATCCAAAGGCCCTAAAAGTTTGCCAGCCCCTACTCTTTGGCAAAGGGACGTGGGTGGTGCTGTGGGTTAAACCACAGAGCCTCAGGCTTGCCGATCGGAAGGCCGGCGGTTTGAATCCCCACGACAGGGTGAGCTCCCGTTGCTCGGTCCCTGCTCCTGCCAACCTAGCAGTTTGAAAGCATGAAGTGCAAGTAGATAAATAGGTACTGCTCCGGCAGGAAGGTAAACAGTGTTTCCGTGCGCTGCTCTGGTTCGCCAGAAGCGGCTTAGTCATGACCCGGAAGCTGTGCGCCGGCTCCCTCGGCCAATAAAGCGAGATGAGCGCCACAACCCCAGAGTCTGCCACGACTGGACGTAATGGTCGGGGGTCCCTTTACCTTTACTCTTCGGCACTTTCGATTTTAACTCCTAAGTGAGCCTCGACACCTTTTGTCACACTTAGGCCTGAGACAGCACTGCTAGGCCCATTCTGGGAAGCTTCACGGAGAATTCTTAAGCCCCACCGTGTTTCAAGTTTTTAATCTACTTCACCTTGGCCCGTACGCAAGGCTGTGCCCCAAAACACTGAAGGAGATAATAGGTTAAGCAATCTGTGGCACATTGTACATGCTTCTTCTTGCGTTCAAGATTACCAGGAGCCAAAGAAAGGTTGCCAAGACAACCACAGATTATTTCTGTAAAGACGACGACACTATTTTAATTAAATAGCCAACCTAATTGGAATGGAGAGGAGTGAGGCCAAGTGTCCTTCATCTACACCCCCACCCCTTAAAAAGGTTTTAAACTAACTCAGACCTTGTCTCACTTCGGAAAGACATACAATGGATTTCGGAAAATCAAACAGAAACAAGCTGTTCTAAAATAAATAAATAAACATAATCTTGTGACACCTTAAATTTTATGTTGTGGCATAAGTCTTCCTGGATGAAAAAAGGTATTGGCACAATAAATCTGTTAGGCTTTCAGGTACTGCAAGGCTCTGCAATAAAGCTGCTACTCTGGAAGTTGTTATCCGCATCAGAAGGTACACATGTCCTCTCCTCAAAGGGATGTTCTAGACTTTCTTGTGGATTTCTCATATTCTTGAGAGAAGCCTTGGTGCATGAGTCACATATCTGACCTTGGGCCACTGTGTCCAAGAGTATATGAAAAAACATTGTTCTGGAATAAATATATTGAGATGTGAGGAATGAAGTTTGTAGGCTTGAGGAAAGGAAATAAAGGCATAAAACTGGAAGTAATAAGTGTGTGTGTGTGTGTGTGTAACACAACAAAAAAGAAAAATTGAAAATTGGAAGTCACTAAAGGATGGAAGGAAGTCAAAATGTATGTATATGCGTTTGGTTATGTTTTGTTATAGTAGTTGTTTTCTTTTATGGTTTTCTTTTATTCCTTTTTTCTCTTTGTATTGGTTTTCTGATTGTATGGAAAGGTGGGATATAAATGCAATAAATCCTCATAGTTTCCTGTGCTTGGTTCATAGGTTGCTGCTCTACAACTCCCCTCAGCCCCCAGCTAGCATGGCCAATGGCTATAGGAGCTGTAGTTTGGCAACATCAGGAGCGCCAGTTTTCCCACATCTGCCCTAAGTGCTCTCCTTCCCTTGAAACGAAACATTCACATGCACGTCCACAATTTTCATTAAACCACTGGATTTTATTCCACAGTGTACAATCAGAACAGTCAATTTAACATGGGAAATGATCAGATGAATGGCAGGAAAAACATATTCAAGAGGACACCATTTAATCATGATGAATCTTGTGGTGGCGTTTCTAAAAAGCAAGCAAACCCAAGTACTGCATCTTTTACATTTCCTGCTTATTTTGACATCTTTGCTCATCAGTTATTAGTGAGTTTAAAAGGAAATTAAACCAACGACGCTAAAGGGGCTAAAAAAAAAGTTTCAGAGTAATCAAAATGAAAACTGCTAAACCTGCTTATTATCAACAGCCAGCCCCATTCCCTGCAACCTGCACATTCCTCTGCCATGATGCATTGTGAATCTTAATTGTTTTTCTACCCATTCGCAATGAAATAGTATGAGTCAGAATTTCTGGAAGAACAGCCTTTTTTTGCTGAGGGTCGCTGCCAAATTCTTCTGATGCAAAGCAATCCCTCCTTACCCCCAAATTATTACATATTTGTACAGGCAATACGTTGAAGGGGAAAGGGAATGTAAGGTAACAAGTTCACCCTTTAGCATTTGTACATCACTTCCACGGTGGCCATATTGGCATGATGGTATCTTGACTTAATAAGCGGAGATGTGAATAAGGTTTTGCCCACGCATTCAGCTCCTTCACTGAAGCCGCAATTAAACCAGAAACTTTCTAATTAACCAACTGCTTCCTATTTCATCCGAACCAGGAAACGACGGTTACCAGCTTTGGAGCTAGCCAGGTTCTTAAACCAGCTTCATATTGCGGTTTAAGGTCTTTTATTGTCTTGAAGGTGGTAACTGCATTTCCCCAGTTTGGGTGACTATGGTTAGACTTACTGTTTTAATTGCAGCTCACACGAAGGAACAGAAAGGGCTGCATGCACAGGCAAATGGCTCATTCATCAAGCCTATCTCTGGTTCCTTTGTTAAGTGAGTACTGCCAAAATACATCAACAAGATTTGTTTTAAAGCACCAACACCACCACTTTTCCTTAAAAAAAATGTAAAACGGAATAAAGCAACGTCTGACCGGATGGAGACAATACTAGTAATGGCCATACTGTGACCCCTGGGAATAAGAACTATAGCCATAGTGGGACGGTCGCCCGTGATAGGAGTAGGAAGACTGTCCTTGTCTGTGCTGCTGATAGTTATTTCCCCAGCTTCTCTCTTGCCATTGACCGTATCTATAGCCTCCCTGCCGGTCATATCTGTCCCCTCTGCCTCTGAATTGTCTGCTGTCTCTGAATCTGTAGAAGGAAGCAAATGGTATGCATTTTAACAATATTTATTTTCAAATTGCATCGACATACACTGTCTCAGTAGGGTTGATAAAATATATTGGGTTGTATCCAACATGGCGGTATGTTCAAGTCAGTTAGCACAATACAGATTCTGCTGGCAAGATGTTGTCTGCCAGCAGGAAGTTGTTGCACGGGAGAATGCGTAAGAAGATTGCTCAATCTTTTTGTGCGACAAAGTTACCAGCAATCTGTTGCACAGCAGGTTTCTGTTAGTGCAACTACTGCACTGGATTCCTCTGTTGCGTAATATTAAAACTTGTATTTGTGTTAAGTGAACAGAGAACATTGGATACAGCCACTTTTTAAAAAAAATCCAATTTGAAAATTGAAGTATAAAGACTTACGTTTCTCTTACAGAAGCACTTGGTTAATATTTTTTTAAAAATCTGGACACAAGCATGTTAGATTTAATATCTAATCTGAATCATTGCCTTCTGCCAGATGCACAGAATTAAAAGAGGCTTTTCCTTGTAAACAAAGAACCAGTTTTCTCATTTCTCAAATGTGCATATTTACACTCTACCTGATTTGCAGATTTTGTATTTGAGACAGTCCTGTTTAGGGAAGTTTTTAATGTTTGATGTTTATTGTGTTTTTAATATTCTGTTGGAATATTCTGTTGGAGTGGCTGGGGAGGCCCAGCCAGAGGGGCGGGGTGTAAGCAATAAATAATAATAATAATAATAATAATAATAATAATAATAATAATAATTGGCTTACAGAGTAGACCCAGTTTTTGGCTTACAGAGTAGACCCAGTGAAAGTATTAGATTTACAGTGGTCATTTCCATTCATGCTAATGGGTCTACTATGAGTAGGACTTGACTACAGCCCTAGGCTAAAGTTTCTTATTTCAGAATGTTACATCCAAGCAACAGCTAAACCGTCTCACTCGCATGGCCCAAGTACTATGAAATGCAGCACAAGAAGCACCAAGTAAATCTAATGCATAATGTCCTTTCTTGTTTCCCTAGTGTCAGCAGCCAAGATTAAGTTAAAACTAAGGAAGCACAGTATGTACAGCCTGGAGTATATGACTCAGAATATTTTCAGTAGGTAGAAAATCCCAAGTGTCTCATAGTGGGGCTGAAGTATACATTTGTCACAAAGAATCATAAGAAACGTAGATCAGACCACGCACAGCGAGATATGTTATCTAAGAATGCAAATGAATTTTATTTTATGTTATAAAATAAAAGGCCAACATAAATATAAATATTTAGCCTGCTGATTGGCAAAGTCATTTTTCTGCTAATAGTTATGTCACAGAAGAAAGGCTATTTGGCTGACGAGGTGAAGCCTGGATCTCTTTTCTTTGCCATGGGGGAAAAAAAATCACTTCATGCCCAAGGAAGCAACTGGTCCCAAGGGCAATTTGTTTCAAGAGTTTCAGTTCATTCCTTTTTGGCATAAGCAGCACTTTGATTCAGCTCCACACAGAATTTAAAACCCTTGGGACTGTTGCTTAAGCAGAGTGCCTAGATTCCCCACCCCTGTGGCTACTGGCTTGGCAAAAGGGAGAGGGGAGAGAGAAAGAAAATTAACCCAAAGCATCAGCAACTGATGGCTCCATCAGGGATACTATATGATCCACGTAAGGTAAAGGACCCCTGGATGGTTAAGTCCAATCAAAGGCAGGAAAGTAAATGGCGTCTCCATGCGCTCTGATTTCCGTCACGGTGTTCCGTTGCGCAAGAAGCAATTTAGTCCTGCTGGCGACATGACCCAGAAAGCTGTCTGTGGACAAACACCGGCTCCCTTGGCCTGAAAGTGAGATGAGCGCCACAATCCCATAGTCGCCTTTGACTGTCCAGGGGTCCTTTACCTTTTTACTATATGGTCCTCAGTTGCCAACCAAAAGGTAACCATCTTGTTTTACAGAGATTATAAAGTAGGATCCGGGCCCATCACCAGCATAATTGCCTTACAGTAAAAGTATGGTGGGCAAAAGTCCAAACAAGGGGTGGGGTTCACCTAACCATTAGCTCAGCAAAGAGAGGAGGTCAGGAGAAATCTCTAGAAAAACCCATGGAGTGGGGGAGAAGGGGCATTGTTGCATCTGGCAACCTGGCATGCTTATACAGAAGGATTATTGGAAGAGTGCGATGCTGAATTCCACACAGTGGGAGGCACCCAATGCTAGACCTTCTCAAAAGCAGACCCCTTGAAAATAAGGAACCTAAGATAGTAATGATGATTCACTTCAACGTGTCTACTCCGAGTAGGACTAGCATTGGGTACAGCCCCATGGAAACAGCTACTACTCAAATTTTAGGAAGGGAAAAACATAAACACTTCAGCACAAAAACACATTAAAACAATCTGTCTGTATATGTGGCCAAAAACCTTGTGTGACAAATTATAGCATATACCAAAACCTAAACTTGTTTCTACCCTACAAGTCTTCCTCAGTGGCTCAAAAAAGTATCGAACAACTTATAACATGAATCTGGCCTCTTAGCCAACATGCCCAATGATGTGGTGAAATGACCTCTCCTCATAGCAATCAAATCACTGTAAAAAATCCAAAGCCACGCTCATGTAAAAGGATAAATATTACCAATTGAGTTGTTATTGTGGTAGTACCTAATCACACTTCCTTTGAGGGACCTGGGAGGTGATATTATTATTGTTGTTGTTGTTATTGTTATGCCGTCCATCTGACTGGGTTGTCCCAGCCACTCTGGGACATGAACTGAATTTTATCTCTCCACCATATTTGATGGGTAGCTGTTCACACAATTTCTCCTTTTGTCCTTCCCCAACTTGCTCTTTTGTGTTTTGTATTGGAGGCTAGATGTCATTCTCTTGTGCTTTAGTTTCTTACAGTAAAAATGGTGGCTGCTGAGAGCATCAGTGGAGAGGTTAACATTTATATAGAGCCAATAAATAAGAGAAATACCTGTCTCTGTATCGCTGGTTGCCACCTGATCTATTTCTCCAGTCCTCTACTAGAGGAGGTAGATCTGCAGTACGCTGGACGTATTTCTGATATTCTTCATCTTCTGAAGAAAATCGATTTGCAAACATCTTTTCATAATTCTGAAGTATCTCAGATACAGAAGGCACGGTGGGTTCTCTGGAAGTTTAAAAAAAAAGTCTCTCCTAAATTACATTATCTGTGGAAGTTTGTGGATTAAAGTTGTTTACAAGCTGGATTTGCCAGTGATATTTGTTTCATACATCAAGGGTACACTGAAAGCAGCTCTTCTTTGAGAGCCAGTGTGGTGTAGTGGTTAGAGTGGTGGACTCATAATCTGGTGAACCGGGTTCGATTCCCCGCTCCTCCACATGCAGCTACTGGGTGACCTTGGGCTAGTCACACTTCTCTGAAGTCTCTCAGCCCCACTCACCTCACAGAGTGTTTGTTGTGGGGGAGGAACGAAAAGGAGAATGTTAGCTGCTTTGAGACTCCTTAGGGTAGATAAAGTGGGGTATCAAATTCAAACTTTTCTTATGATCGAGGCAGTAATCACAATGTCATGCACTTAACCATCTGCAGCTTTCAGCAATACATACAAGAATTTCCACAATTGTGGGCGAGCCACGTATATAAGCTATTTGTAGAAAATCAGACACTGACAAACTCTGAATCAAAGCTACTCAACCTTTGGCCTATCAAGTTGAATATAGCTCATCAACTACATACTGTGGCCTGTCTGATGCTTGGCATCCTCCCTATGGCTGAAGACAAGACAACAGTGCTCACGATGACCGAACATGATTTCAGAAAGGCATCACTTTCCAGGGTGAACACTTCCATCTCTCTCTTGGAAGGTTTATTAAACCACTGGCAAGCTACTAATCACTCCTGGATATCTTGCATTAAACTTGATTTAGTTCACACATTGTTCAAGTTTTCTCTGTATGATCTTGAGGTTTGGTGATTTATTTTAATTTCCTCGCATTTATATCCTGCTTTTCTTCCATCATGGAACCCGAAGTTATTCCAAACTCCAGGGAATGTTATCATATCTAGGTAATTTCTGGAACAACTAAAATGAAGCATTTGCGCCTCAAGTATATATGCATATTTATTTATTTATCATCATTCAACCTCCTGGGAGATCTTTTTTTAATCAAGCCATTTCTAAATTTTCTAAATAAAAGAGGAAATGCATGTATTCTCAGGATAGCTATTAGAATACTCAATATTTCCCTGTGTTAGAAAGGTTTCGTGGAATCAAAGAGGTTGTGTTAAACAGATTGAATCCACAGTGCATTAAACTCTTTTGAGAAGATACGTCCCTCCCATCACAAGAAACACACACTCTGTTGATGTAAACCAGGGGAGCACTTAGGAAGCCTATAGCTCCGCTGGCTGGTTTGTTACAGGCTATAACACTAATCACGCAGGGAGATATTCAACCTGGACCACTAATTTGCCTCTGAGAGTGATTAGGAGACACCTCACAGAGCTACAATTCCCAGCACCCTGAACAACCCAGGATTCCTTGGGGGAAGCCATGACAGTTAAAGTGCTACAGTATAAGAGTACTTTAAATGTATGTTGTGGAAGTGACTCAAGGCTCCTTTAGTCCATTGATTTAAATGGGTCTACTCTGAGTAGCACTAGCACTGGACAGAACACAAACTGGGCAGAAAACTTTTACGGTTTCTCACTGTGCTAATATCTCAAAGCCCTCTTCTGCAGATTTGAATAGGTTGTGTGTTGCTTTGCCGGTGACTTGCGTGTTTTGTTCTTAATCATTAATACGTCTGCATTTAAAAGAGAGACACCAAAGAACTGTAGACACAGGATTAAAATTAAATGAATACATTAATGGCCTAATTATATTTAGGTTTTTGCCATTTTGCTTTGGTTTACGGTGCTTCCTTACTGTATAGCATACTCCTACAACCACCAAACAAGCAAAGTGTTGGTAAGGGAATGTTTTCAACAGACCTGTTTGCCCAGTCTTCCACGATGGGAGGTGGGTCTGCAGGGCGTTGGACAGATTTCTGATACTCCTCATCTTCAGAAGTATATCGATGAGCAAACAGGTTATTATAATTGTGAAGGATGTCAATTGTGGAAGCCATTCTATAATCTCTGCAAATATGGGGAAAAAGTATATTTTGATCATCTTTGGAAACCAAATACTTGTGTAAATCATTGGGTTGAAACTGTCAACAAAGTGGATTACAGAACTGAATGAAAAATATAACATAAAGCTTAAATTTTCTGTTTCAAACAATGGGTGGTATTCAACTAATTTTTTACACTAATTAGAGCTACTGAAATTAATGGGCTTTCATCATGGGCCATTGGTCCACTCTGAGTAAAACTTAGTTGACTGCTACCTAATAAGTCTGCTATTTATCCTTTCTATAGCTATTATCAAATAGTTAATTTAAAATATCAGCCTCTCCGTAATTTGGATTAAGATTCTTAGTGCCCCCCTCCCACACACACACACACACACAGTAATTATACAATGGGGAATACTATCCCTGTACATTTTGTTAACTGGGCATTTGTATTCTGTGGGTTCTGTATTATGCAGGCACATGGTGCAGGTTGCTTCAGTACATATGTGATTTATTTCATCCTCCACCTAATGAAAAATCCCAACTGTTTCCCAGAAAATGACTCTAAATATATTCAGAGTACATTCCCCTCATTACTGGGATTAGGTGCCCCAACGTGCTTTAATCTTCTCGAGGTATTGTCAGAACTGTTAAAAGCGTGGGAAGAAAGTGGCCTTTTCACCATCTTCTCAATGCATGATTGTAGATAACATGTGGATTCTAATCTTTTACTACACATCTCTGCCTTAATTGATCTGAACAGTGAACTGCAATATACGGTTCCGCAGTTGCACTTAACTCAGATGGATCAGAAAACCTGCTTCAACACAAATAAATAAAGATGAGTCAAAAGTGGGGTGGGAAGAGGGAGGGAGGGAGAGATCCATACTCACTTTTCTTCAACAATGGTGGATGTGAATGAGAGTGAATAAAATAACAGAAAAAGAAAACTGCTGCATCAGGTCAAAAGTCCATCAAGTCTCACATTCTGTTCCAACAGTGTTCTTTTGGAACACTTGAACAGTGTTCAATGATGTTAGCTGCTTTGGAAACTTGAGTCAAGAAGTAAGATACAAATATACTAAACAAATACTGAGAGCCTGCTGGATCAGGCCAATGGCCCATCTACTCCAGCATCTTGTTTTTAAAGTGAACAACCAGATGCCTGTGAGAAACCAGCAAGAAGAATTTGGGTACAATAGCACACTCCTCTCTGGTGGTTTCCAAAAACTGGTATTCAGATGCATTTTTTGCCTCTAGCTAGAAGCAGAGCATAGCAATCATGGCTAGTATCCTTCGATAGCCCTCTCTTCCAAGACTCCTCCATAATTAGTGCCCAGCCACCTGCTTCTGAGATGGCTGAGCACTGAACTATGGAACTGTGTGGGAGAACAACCTACCTCACAGGGTTGCTGTGGGGGTTAAATGAGAGAGAAAACCATGTACACCCACACCCCGAGCTCACTGGGGAAAAAGTTGGGATATAAAGGTAAGAAATAACAAAAGTACTGTGGTACCTCGGGTTACAGAAGCTTCAGGTTACAGACTCCGCTAACCCAGAACAGAACCTCGGGTTAATAACTTTGCTTCAGGGTGAGAACAGAAATCGTGCAGCGGCAGGAGGCCCCATTAGCTAAAGTGGTACCTCAGGTTAAGAGCAGTTTCAGGTTAAGAACAGACCTCCAGAACGAATTCTTAACCCAATATACCACTGTACTGAGTTTTGAAGTCAGAATTTAATCTCTAGAATCTCGCCAGTTAAAAAGACTTTGCCTTGATTCTGAGACCTAAGATGCTTAAGGCTTATAGGGTACAGCTAGGAGTCAAAAAACACAGGCCTAGGGAGGCCAAATGGTCTGATACAATATAGGACGCTTTTGTTGTGATCACAGAATCATAAAACATGTACAGTGGTACCTCGGGTTAAGTACTTAATTTGTTCCGGAGGTCCGTTCTTAACCTGAAACTGCACCACGGCCAGGCTTTGGGGCAGAAGTCCAGAACTCAGCTAGATAGGCAGGAGGGCCCCAAATGCAGCAGGAGCAGCTTGCTGATTTTTTTTTTTTAAATAATAATATTTATTAAATTTTGTATAACCAATAAAAAACATACATAATAACATAATATTTTCCATTATCCAAATTTCATTCTCAACTTTGGACTTCCTCACATCTCTTGTTCCTGCTTTCTAAACATAAGTTTTACCAGCAAATTATTAACTTGATTTAATTCATATTATATAATTTCCAATATTTAATATCTCAAATTTTGGGATTTAACATACACTTATTGAAGCTTACTCATAAAATATTACTTATCCCAGATTTATCTTTTCATCTTCCAGTTGAATTTAAATTTATATTCTTTATAGCTAGTTTGTTGAAGCCATGTTTTTGCTAATCTTACATCTTTCTTAACAATCATACAATTTACAATATTTTTGTAGATAGTCCTTGAATTTCTTCCAGTCTTCCTCCACCAGTTCTTCTCCCAGGTCTCGGATTCTGCCCGTCATCTCCGCCAATTCCATATAGTCTATCAGTTGCATCTGCCATTCTTCCAGTGTGGGTAATTCTTGAGTTTTCCAGCTTTTAGCGATGAGTATCCTTGCTGCTGTTATAGCGTACAGCTTGCTGAATTTTGAAGTAAGTGAAGAAACATATACAGTGGTCCCTCAGGTTAAGAACTTAATTCGTTCCGAAGGTCTGTTCTTAACCTGAAACTGTTCTTAACCTGAGGCACCACTTTAGCTAATGGGGCCTCCTGCCACCGCTGTGTGATTTCTGTTCTCATCCTGAAGCAAAGTTCTTAACCCGAAGCACTATTTCTGGGTTAGTGGAGTCTGTAACCTGAAGCACCTGTAATCTGAAGCGTCTGTAACCCGAGGTACCACCGTACAGTTGGAAGGGACCCCCTTAGGAACACTCCCTGCAATGCAGGATTCTCAGCTAAATCATACACATCAGGTGGCCGTCGAACCTCAGCTCAAAAGCCTCAAAGGTCCTGAGACACAGTGTGTGTGTTTGGGGGGCGGGGTAAGCAGAGAGAAGGGATGGCGACGACCCTCCTAGAGCCCCTCGTCCCCCCCCCATCTCTACCCGCCCGCCCCCTCCCTCCGCAAAGTACCGCGTGCCTGTGAGGCACAGGCCCTTTCGACATGCCCAGAGGCGCTCTCGTCCCCCTTCCCACGGCTGAGGGGCTGGCCCCGCTGTGGGAATATATGGGCTCCAATGAAACCTTGAGGAGCACACAGCCCCGTCCAAACCCCCGAGAAGGGGATGCGCCGCACTCAGCCCGACCCTGAGGAGAAGGCGAACCCGCAGCCCCTCACCTCAGGCTGCAGCAGCAGCAGGAGATCCTGTTTCTTCTTCCGCGCGCCGGCGGCCTCCAGCTTCCGGTTCCGCCCCTTGCCCCGCCCCCCCAACCGGCCTCGCCGGCGGTGGGCGTGGCTTGCTCGGCCTGAGGTAAATCGAAAAGGCGGGACTCGTCGCTTCTCAGTCTCCTCAGGGGCTGAGCTTTCGCGCTGGTCTCGGGTCGATTCGTGTCCCTTCGCGGACTCGCACCATTAACAGCCAAATAAAATACACAGCTTTGTCAACGAGGGAAATCTCTCGAGTTAAGGCGGCGGCCGAGGGGGTGGGGATTGCTCTGCCCCCTAAAAGTGCGCCCGCCGCCGCCCCACACAGTGAAACACCCACCTTGTTGGCTGAGGGGACGGGGAGGGAAATAATCTCGACTCAGGCCAAGGGTTTAGCACGGAAAAACAGCATATATATATACACCACCCTTTATCCAACATTAATATATAATAATATTTTAGTCGTGTCCGACTCTTCGTGACCCCATGGACCATAGCACGCCAGGCACTCCTGTCTTCCACTGCCTCCCACAGTTTGGTCAGACTCATGCTGGTAACCTCGAAAACACTATCCAGCCATCTCGTCCTCTGTCGCCCCCTTCTCCTTGTGCCCTCCATCTTTCCCAACATCAGGGTCTTCTCCAGGGAGTCTTCTCTTCTCATGAGGTGGCCAAAGTACTGGAGCCTCAGCTTCACAATCTGTCCTTCCAGTGAGCACTCAGGGCTGATTTCCTTCAGAATGGAGAGGTTTGATCTTCTTGCGGTCCATGGGACTCTCAAGAGTCTCCTCCAGCACCATAATTCAAAAGCATCAATTCTTCGGCGATCAGCCTTCTTTATGGTCCAGCTCTCACTTCCATACATCACTACTGGGAAAACCATAGCTTTAACTATACGGACCTTTGTTGGCAAGGTGATGTCTCTACTTCTCAAGATGCTGTCTAGGCCTGTCATTGCCCTTCTCCCAAGAAGCAGGTGTCTTTTAATTTCGTGGCTGCTGTCACCATCTGCAGTGATCATGGAGCCCAAGAAAGTAAAATCTCTCACTGCCTCCATTTCTTCCCCTTCTATTTGCCAGGAGGTGATGGGACCAGTAGCCATGATCTTCGTTTTTTTGATGTTGAGCTTCAGACCATATTTTGCACTCATATAATAATGTTGGGTAAATGGTGGGGTACAAATCAGATTAATAATAATAATAATAATAATACTATTATGGAGCCATTCCTCCAAGGTTGAAGTTGATCACCAGCTGCAAGTCTGTCCATCCGTCCTCCACTTTTTAGAGGACACGAAGGATCAGAGAAATGCAGAGCTGGAAGGAATCCAGAGGGTCATCCAGTCAACCCCCTGCAGTGCAGGAATAGGCAGCTCCCCCATGCAGGGATCGAACCAGCAATTTTGGCATTATCAGCACTGCGCTCTAACCAACTGAGCTATCCACCTTCATATTCATATTTTATGTACCAAGTCCTCATTGCACGCTCTCTCATACATGAAATAATGCTAACTGTGGCGCAAAGACAACTGCCAGACTTGAAAGCCATCCATGTTGGTGGCTGTCCTGTGGAAGCGAGTTCCATAGTTTACCTGTGCACTTTTCCCTGCTGCCGGAGGCAGTGGGGAGAGAAATCAATTATTGCCAATGGCTGCCCGAGGCAAAATTGAGATGCCACTGCTACACCCAAATATGAAATTGAAATGCAACGTTGTCGATGAAGGATGGGTGCCCCCCCCCAGTCAGCTCCAGTCAAGGATCTGCCACCTGTTCGGTTAATAAATACCAGGATGCAAGAGTGTTGCTGCTGCCTGAGGCGAAGGGCCAGTCTGCACCTAACCAACAAATAAATATTGGAATATATGTAGTTTGCTGCAGGCCTGCCTGGTGAGGGTCCACCACCACCGACCAGCTGCTGCCACAGGTGTAATGGCCAGAGGTTAGTTTTGGTTCAGAAAAAGCTTGGTTTTAGACAGCAATCCTAAATATTCTAGGCTACTTCCAAGTAAGTTCCCACTGGAATCAACAGAGCTGCTAAATCAACATTGCCTTTCGTGATCGGGTGTGTGTGCATTAGTACGGCTTTTAAAATAGGCACCTTTAGAGCACAGAGTACAATCCCAAAGGCCCTGATAAGGCTTGAGTTTCCAATATAATGCTTGCTAGGAGAGCATTTCTCTTAACAGTGACCTTTAAATGTTAACTGCCTGTGTAACAAAAAAGGAAAAAAAGTTGTTTTTATATTGAAGAGAAGACATTTTCTGAAATGGAGCAAGGAGGTTGGTGGTGAATGCTTCCAGAATATTTTATTGCTGCACCTTGGGACCGATACAAGCATAAGATTCCAACTAAATTTCACTCTTATTGTTATCATTATTTATTAAATTCATATGCCACCCTTCATCTGATGATCACAGGGTGGTTTACAGTACAATAGCATAAAATACACAACTTAGTAACAAAATTAAACCATACTGCCCGCCCCCACAGACACACCGGAGTTTGGACTAGATCGCCCTCAGGGTCCCTTCCGACTCTACAATTCTGTGATTCTATGAAAAGGTAATAGATTGTTTAATCAGCCAAAGGCATGAGAAAAAAGGAACGTTTTTTGGCAGGTGCCTAAAGATATGAAATGAAGGTGTCAGGCATGCCTCCATGGGGAGAAGGTTCTACAAATTCCATTCTTCCCTCCTCAGTGCTACATATTCCATTACTACTCACCCTGCCTTTCACTGGCTTTAGCCTCTACTGGTGCAGAGAGATCTCAGTTACATTGCAACATATTATTTCTCACCAGTGTGCAAAGGAATTTCTTTTCCTGTCCAATAGGCCTAATTCACAGATAGGATTGCTCTGCTCAGATACACGCTTGCCCTCTCGTACTTGGGTACATCACTGGGTCAACTTCATAATATTAGGCAGCGTTCTCCAAACCTCTGGCAACTGAAGTACACTTTAGTTCTGATTTATAGTTGGATTTATAATTAGAATCTGAAAAAAGTCATGGCAAGTCCCAACCCTGTGACTCATGCAGAGATGCAATGGACATCCTCCCATCAGCTGGGTGGGGGTCAATTTCAGGGCATTTATGCTGCATGAAACAAAGGATGAGATATCTCCCCACCCAGTTCCATTTACAGAAACTTACTGGTTGAATTTTGCTTCAGTTCTGGTAATGAGACAGTCTTCTACCACACCTTAGGGTAGCAGACTAGTCTGCAGAGCAGGTCAAGGGATGCACAGCCTCTGCCCACCAACACATCCCTGCCACTCCCTGCCTCCCCAGCATCTGCTGTCTGAAGCGGCTGTCTCAGTACCTAGTGGTAGAGCTGCTCCTACCTCTTCTTAAAGTGCTACTTGAGAGTCTCTGCTGGTTAAGGCAGAACAACAAATGCTCCCTTGCAAGACAGTCAAGTTATTTTTTGCATCTGAGGCAGAAAATCTCACCATCACCTCTTTCCATTCCTTGGCTGAAAAAAGGGAAACAACAAAAGTAAATTAAACCACTAAAATTGTGCTGTGGTTTCAGGACAGTCTAATAAGTTACCTGAGGCAGCTGCCTCACTTCACCTAACAGTAGGGCCAAGATGGGGAATTTCCTTATACAGAATCAGATCGCCTTGCTCAGTTTGTATGCACTGATCAGCTGCAGCTCTCCAGGGTTTCAGACAGGAGTCTTTTTCTAGCCCTGTCTGGAGTTGCTGGAAACTGCACCTGGGACCGTTTACATGCAAAACATGTGCTTTATCACTGAACCACAGCTCCTCCTCATCCCTTGGCTGCTGCGCCACTGCAGCACCAGTAATGTCCCTTTGCTGCAGTGGTTCCACAGCCCAAGTGACTGAATGATCTAGTTGTGACAGAGAAATGTGACAGACTCACTTGCTTCGAATACAGGTTGGTTAGAAGTAGGCAAGGCCAGAGGAGTGGATATTGCAGAGGAAGAATGGGTAACCTTCTTCAGTAAATGGGTGCCTTAGGGCCACAGAAACCATAAACTCTCTCTCTCTCTTTCTTTCTCGAATGTCCCCCTTCCTCTTGCTGCTGACACATAGCTTAGGAGCTACCGATTCAAATATGAGTAAATAAAATCCTATTATGACTCAGGAAGACTCAGGCTGCAGTTCACAAAGCAGAGTGAGTGGTTCTTGCTTTGGGATTTAGATAAGCAGAAGTTACATCATGGTAGCGCATTGTGGGGTGCATTTAATCTGAAAATTTAGCAATCCCCCCTTTTTGCAAAGAATGGCAGCAACAACAACAAGGCCAACAACACCAGGCACGAATAAATGTCCTGGAAGCAAAAGCTTTATTTCTATTTCTTTATTATAAAAGCAGCAACAGCACACAAAAATTAGACAGTTAAAACTTAAATGCCACTATTAAGAGGAGTGTGCATCATCAAAAGCATAGCATCTCCAGGAACACCGCCCACATGTATGAAGAGATGAGGCATAGGGCCACCTCTCTCTGGCCAAGGAAAACTAAGAGGACTGCGCACAAACTGTACCTTTAAAATCACATTATTTTGCTCAAAGTACCCCGAGCACTGTAGTTTACCCCTCACAGAGTTACAGTTCCCATCAACCTTTAATAAACAATGGGACCCATAATTTTTTGAGGGGAGAAATGTGCCTCAGATGTACTTTAAAGGTATAGAGTGTATGCAGCCTAGGAAGTAACATTTAGATTGCAAATGTTTACACATTTACTTTGGAGTAAGTCCCATTGAAGTCGATGGAGTTAATTGTTGAGCTTTTGGGGGGAAACCTCCCCCTGACGCCAAGCATTTATCACAGACTAAAACTTACAGAGATGGAATTTACCAGTAATTCACACCCAGGTTGTGTACACAGCATACATTTAAAACACATGCCTTCCCCAAAAGAGAGGGGGAAGCGTGCTGGGAAATGTACCTCTGTGAAGGGGAAGCTACAGTTCCCAGGCCTCTTTGGGGAAGTCATGTGCTTTAAATATATGGGTATGCACAGCCCAATAAGACACTCTGTTTTCTTAAATCAGGATTGGTTAAATATTGTAGATGTGAGCATAACGTACATCCATAGATTGCATCTTTGGCTAATCAGTAGAGCTTCAGGACAGTTATTTTAAACTAAGCTGATATTCCTGTTGCATGTGCCCCCATTCTAATCATGTTTTGTGTGTGCTGGGTAGCTGGAGCCATCTTTCAGATTTTCTTTTTTTTTTTTTAATAATATTTATTCAACTTTTAAGGATCACAAAGAGAAAAAATAAAAAACAAAAAAGAGAAAAACAAGAAAAGACAGAAAAAATGCAAGCAATTAAAAAAAAGAAAAAAACACACAGATCAAACCTTTACATAACCTTCTTTCCTTTGCTTATTTCCTTGACCTCCTCACACCTCCCTTTTTTGTATTCTAGTTCAATTAGATATTTCAGCAAATCCTTTCCAGCTTTGTTTTTATCCTATTAATTTATCTTAATATACTGTAATTTTACATTCTCGTCTTTCACCAATTAACAAATCCATTTTTACCTAATCCTTTATATCATTTCTGCTAAAAGCACATTACTTCATTCCAACATTCTTCTAACATTCCTTAATTTTGCAAATCTTTCAGATTTTCCACAATGGTGACGATAGATCAGAGGCACTGGAGTTGACTCCATCAGAGCTCTGCTGCTGCTCACTGCTATCACCACAACCAAATATACCAGCTAGGGAGACCCACCAGAGGACATTTTGCCAAGGGAATACTCAAACCTGGAGCCAGGCTTGGATATTTTCAGATTATACCAAAGATTTGTCTAACCTATTTTGGGGTGGGGGGAGTCATGCAGTATTTTGGAAGTGATTTTAAAACAGATGGACAAAGCAACAGGAAGGATGAGCCAGGGACATGCCAGATGGACATGAACATATTTGAAGACTTGGGTGAAGGCTGGCCTCCTACCAGGAGGTAAAAACCAATGCAGCTTATCCTAAAGCAAATTTCAATTATTAATCTTAATGAATACATTGTTTTTTTGCATGGGAAAAATACAATGTGGCCATATGAGGTGGCATCATGCTGTTTTCTTTGTACACTAAAGGCTGATTCAGTCAGGGAACATTGTGGCTTGTTTTTGTTCACAGTTGTATAAACTGATTTGGGGTGAAAAGCTTCATGTGAAATATATACAGTGTGATATGTGCAAGCCAGTTAAGTAGCAAGTAACATGGTGTGCCAGACTACAAATACTTGAAGTGTAGAAATCTGGTACTAGCTGAGTCTGATAAGGTTACTGCAACAATAATGAGGAAGGATATGCATGGAAAGCTCATTGACAAAACTCAGCAGGTAGCAGACCTTACTTAATTAATCACTTATTATTTTCAGCAAGCCATGTCATTTCAGCTAACTGTGCTTTGTACAAGCCCTGCAAATAAAGACTGAAAAACAGATTTTGCTCTTGATTTCAAGTCTTCATTTCTCAAGGCTCATATAAACAGCGGCCAGTGGGAGGTGGGAGTTGTGGTCCAACAATGTATGGAAAGCCATGGGTTCCCCATCCCTCATCTGGCAGCAGCTGTGAACCATGAAGAGACAACAAAGTACTTGCCATGACCATTGAGGCATTGGCACTTACTGCAGATCCCCAAAGCCAAGCTGCCATAGCCTTCCAGAATTGAGATGTCGGATGCCCATGAGCCTGAACCAAGGACTGCAAGCCTAAGTCCAGCAAATATGGTAAGGTCATTTCCCCCCGCTGTATTTCAATCTGAATTGGGACGGTGTTGTTCACATCAGAGAGGGAGCAGGGATGTCTTCACCAAACGTGAATGCCCTTTTTGGTTTCCCCACACCTGCAACACACACAAACACACACTGCTATTCATGAAGCTGCCATCTGTGCACAATGGTGGTCTCAAACATTTGCATTACAGTGGTACCTTGGTTTAAGAGCAGCTTAGTTTATGAACAACTTGGATTAAGAACGCTGCAAACCCGGAAGTAGGTGTTTTGGTTTGTGAACTTTGCCTTGGAATAAGAACATGTTCCGCTTCCTATTGAGTGTGTTCCATTTGTAAATTGAGTCCCCCGCTGCTATGAGAAAGCACGCCTTGGTTTAAGAATGGACTTCTGGAACGGATTAAGTTCATAAACCAAGGTACTCTGCATCTAGTTTTCTAGCTGGATTGAAGCTGATTTGAGGAAAGCACATCAAACAGCAGTATGTATCAAGAAACAGCTGGATCAATATGGATTGTGGCTAACTCGATGGGAATTTGGCTTCAAAAACTAGCAGTGGATGTAGAATAAGTAGTAATATGAATGTCCCTTGAGTCTTCTGTTATTTGGGCTGATTATTCCTAGTTCCTTCCACCTTTTCTCATATGATTTGTTTTCTAAAAAATCAAAGGGAAGGATGTTGCCTTTGTGTCTTCTTGTGGACACCCTAGAACCATATATTTGGTCATTCTTAGAAAAAGGATAGTGGACTAGGTGCACTTTTGGCTTGATCTAGAAGAGCTCTTCTTATGTTAGTGGAAAGATACAGGAGCTGTCATATCTGAAAAATGGTAGCAGAAATTAATAAGAGAGCTCACTGTGACTTTCTAATTGTGTAAGGACACGTGATTCAAATAATTCATATCTTCACCGCCAAACTGAATGACAACCAAACCAGAGTTTTGCTTTGATGGGCTGCAGGTGCCAAAGAATGCCTTTTGATAAACTGACTATACTCATCATTTGCAAGCAGGGAATCAGGAGGATGTCTGGAATTTTACAATCACCTGCGCATGCATGCCTCTTGAAAATTAAAGGTATTGTTTTGTGCTTCCCATCTCCTCAAGTGATGATTCTAACAGCTGTATTTTTCAGCTGAAGAGAAAGGACTAGATATAAAATTGAGTGTTGCGGTATTGGTTTATTTACAAACTATGCAGGTTGAGCAAGCAAATAACCATACGGTTTTTAAAGCAGCATTGGTTTCCACTCCAGCAAAGCAACAGAATTAACTTGCAGTCCACACCAAGATTCCCCCTCGACATCCACTGGCAAAACTCAGATAAAACACGTGTTAAGTTGTTCATAATATATTCTTAAATGACAATTTTTATGTGAGGAAATAAAGCAGCCGCAGCACCCCAGTTTGAGGTGCATCTGCCAGGCACTCCTGTCTTCCACTGCCTCCCGCAGTTTGGTCAAACTACCACCAACTACCAGTGATCCAATGCCATGAAGCAAGCTGTCAAACTGTATAAAAGTCTAAAGATGACCTCTTCACTTGATACAACATGGTGATATTCCCATTGAAGCATCATTTGACTTTTCAATCTGTTGTAAATGGACAACATCACATGCAGGATGATGTCCATTGCAGATTATTATTTTTTTTTTGGGGGGGGGGAAGCAACTCTAATAAGGACAATCTCTCCCTGGTTGCTTTGAAATATAGCCCAGTTTTTATTAGATAAGCTTGGATTATGAACCTCCCATGCCACAGAAGAGATGAATATTTTCAACAGATGCCTGCCATTTCTTTAAGACACGGGGATTTGAGTTACAGATGGTGACAAGAGGCTGAGAATTCAAAACACCCGAACAACATACAAGTTGATATGTGAGAAAAATATTTTGGAGAACAAAATGATTCTGTGATTTAATTAGCCTGAAAATTATGCTGCTGTCCTCCAAAACTGCATAGTCTGCCCTGTTGTTTTGCAATTTGTTGTCCTGGCTATGGTCCCTTTACAGTTCATAGACTTGTGGAACTGGAAGGCTGTGCGCTCTAAGGGCATAATCCATAACTCTGCTATGCTACCCTCTTAACATCACCAAAGCTGGCCCATTACCATCAGTACATGTATGTGAGATTTAGAGCAAGGGGTGGGGAAATGTTTTCAGCTCCCACATACCAAAAGGGAAGGGAGGAATGAATTCACCTTTGTACCATAGGCTAGTTTCTATATACACCCTTCTCTAGCCTGCCTGCATCCAGGCAAGGAACAGTCAAAAATTAAGAGTTCAGGGACATAGTCCAGCCAGGCAAGACTCGTGATAGGGTATGTCCTGAGAATGAGAGGGTGTAGCTTGGGGAGAGGGCCATACAGTGGTACCTCGGGTTACAGATGCTTCAAGTTACAGACTCCGCTAACCTAGAAATATTACCTCGGGTTAAGAACTTTGCTTCAGGATGAGAACAGAAATTGTGCGGTGGTGGCGCAGTGGCAGCGGGAGGCCCCATTAGCTAAAGCGGTACCTCAGGTTAAGAACAATTTCAGGTTAAGAATGGACCTCCGGACCAAATTAAGTTCTTAACCCAAGGTACCACTGTACAGAGAGGCCTGGGAGCCACCTTTAACCCCTAGGCTTAAGGCTTCCCATCCTTGCAGCTCCTAAATGGAAACCGTTACAAAACTAGTCTTGTAAGCCAGGTGGGGTAAGATTTATCCAGGAGGACCAAGGAAGGAAATGTTCACAAAATATTTCACCCCCTCGTTTAGATTACAGATGACCCAGCTGGAATATTGTGGGCAGGCATGTCAGGTTAACTCACAGTTCTTAGATTATTAGGATTGCTATTTGGTTGTTGTGAAGGAATCTGGGTTCGGACAGAAAACTATTAATCATGGCCAGAAAGACTGGTTAAAGCCCTTAATGGTTAGAGGCTAAGGATGCTAGGCTGATTCTTTAATCACATCCACACTGTATATTTAAAGGTCTCTCAAACCACTTTTAACAGTCATGGATAATCCTGGGAATTGTAGTTTGTTACAGGGCACTGGGAACTGTAGCTGCATGAGGTCAGCACCCTTAACAAACTACAGTTCTCAGACTTATTTGGGAGAAGACCAAGTGCATTAAATGTGCTTTAACCTTAGCTGGAATTTTACTTTACTCCACTCTTTAGTTGTATGATTTTGCTCTACAATACATTTATGCTGTGTGCTGTTAAGCTTATTTGTTGCTTTAAATACTGCATTCATATGTTGTGTGAATGGTTTTATTCACAGTGCCTTTAAATCTTTTTGATTGAAGGTGTCAACTAAGTGATTGTGTGTGTGTGTGTGTGTGTGTGTGTGTGTGTGTGTGTATAATGCAATCTGAAGAAAAATCACTGACTCTGCAGTACCCTTTTTTGCAGTGCCCCTTTTCAACTTTTCCAGGACTGCTGTTTGGAAATCTGCCTTGAGGATCATGGCCTTTAAATCTCCTTTGAGCAGACTTAGTGGCTGGAGTTACAAGTGTTTAAAATCTATGGGCATACATTAGACTGTTGAGGGTCTGACAATGCTTATGTGAGGAAAATCCGCTGATCTACATTCGTCTCATGTGTCAGAATGGCGCAGCTGCTTATCTTGGAAGGCTTTTCAGAATTTGCACTAGATATTTCAGAAAGCCTGTCTCAACGTTACAGCTAATGGCAACGCTTGAAACCTCTTAGCATGATGCATATGGAGGAGGGGGACGGCGGGGGATGTAATTCCATCTGAGGGCTCTGGTGACATTAAACGGCTTGAGCTTCACTTGAGTGGTCGGCGATATCGCTACCTAGATGGAATTTCACCCTCATTCTGCACAGTTGGCAGAAGACGCTATGTGGCGTGGGTGCTATACTTCGCTTTCTCGCTTTCTCTCTCTTTTTGCTGGCTTGGCAATATCCCTAATTCACACAGAACTTTTAACAAAGCTACCCTTAACTCATATTTATATATACATATGTTTATAAAAGACCCCAGCAAACTGCAACTCTATGCACACTTGCCTGGGAGCAGTGGCGGCTGGTGCCCACTGGGATGGGTAGGGCAGAAGGCAGGAAGACCAACAGTAGGTGGTGACAGAGACAATCACAGGCAGGGCCACCTATAATTTAGGTTTGTACACATCTTCCTACCTGCTGGGTTTTGCAAGGGGCAACGCTGAGACTAAGGGGGGCGGGGGGCTGATATCCAGGGCCACCCTCTGGGCTGGTTGTAACTAAGAAGGCAGGCAGGTGGGGACTGGGTGAGGGTAGACAGAGGTTGGTGGGGCAGCACCTCCTAGCCCCATTATTTGGTTAGGATTGTGTGTGCATGTTTATTTCCCACATTTTTCTTAAAGGAGCTTCGGGTGGCACACATGGGTCTCCTCTTCCTCATTTAATGCCCACAACAACCTGGTGAGGTAGCTTAGGCTGAGAGGCAGTGACTGGCCCAAGGTCACCTGGTGAGCTTCCTGGCCAAGTGGGGAGCCAAATTCTGACCTTCCTGGTCCTAGTTTGACACTCTAACCACTGCACCACACTATTGTTGCCCCCCCACCAAAAGTGACTTACCCTGCAAAAACAAAACATTAAAAACCAAGTGTGATGGTCTGCAGGAGATGCCTTGGGAAGAATGGCCTCTACGTTAGGTATCCCTTTAAGAAGGCCCAATCCACTTTTACAGGAGCCAGAGCTGCCTGCAACTCAGCCAGCCTAGCCAAGGGATGGCTACCTCTGCAAACTGTGCACTAATTTGGTTGGCATAACAAAGATGTTGCCCTGCTTTTGGATTGTATCTTATGGGCCAACATGGCTACAGTTTTAGCATTGTTTGGTTAAGAGACAATGTTGCAGTGTGATCTTTCAGGAAGATACAAGTGTTTAGGAGGTGGGGTGGTAGCCAGCTAGGTTTGACTCAGAGTAAATCCATTGAAATTACGGGGCACGACTAAAAAAGGTAAAGGACCCCTGACAGTTAAGTCTAGTGGTGAACGACTCTGGGCTCATCTCATTTTACTGGCCAAGGGAGTCTACGTTTGTCTGCAGACAGTTTTTCCGGGTCATGTGGCCAGCATGACTAAGCCACTTCTGGCGAACCCGAGCAGCGCACGGAAATGCTGTTTAGCTTCCCGTTGGAGTGGTGCCTATTTATCTACTTGCATTTTGACGTGCTTTCGAACTGCTAGGTTGGCAGGAGCAGGGACCAAGCAACGGGAGCTCACTCTGTCGTGGGGATTCGAACCGCCAACCTTCTGATCAGCAAGCCCTAGCCTCAGTGGTTTAGACCACAGCGCCACCCGCGTCCCCCTATGACTAACTTAGATCCGTTAATTTGAATTGGTCTACTCTGAGTTGAAACTTAGTTGGATATGACCCGGTTTGCAAATTGCTGGCATCATCAGAAATAAGTATTTTCTTTTTATTTCTTTTTTAAGTAGAAACACAAAGCAGGTTAAAAGAACTTCTGTGTTCAAACTGTTTTGGAAACAGAGGTTCCACAGAAGTGTTCCTAAGTCACAAGACAAAAATGAAATGTTTATGCGTCCAAAACGTATTGGAAGAACCATATATAGCAATTACTGGATTGTTTATGAACGAGCCATTTATTATACTTAAACAGATGACATCAACTTTTAAACACGCGTCATAAAAATACGTGCTCGTCCTCTTACAGTCTTGCTTCAGAACATAGATGCAGAAATGCCTTGCTCACTAATACCCAACAGCAAGTCTTACACATATTCAAAATGTCTGTCCGTGAATTTTTTCAGCCTAAGGGAGAATTCCCACATTCATATTCTGAGCATCATCAGCCCTAATATTGTCAGTCATCTCAGATCCTTGCCATTTAACCTCAAAGGCCACATTTGCACCATATATTTAAAGCACTCTTATACAACAGCAACCATGGCTTCTCCGAAAGAATTATGGGAACTGTGGTTTGTTAAGGGTGCCAGAGAGAGAGAGAGACCACTTCTCCCTTCCCAGAGCATTTGCAGAGTACAGTGGTACCTCAGGTTAAGTACTTAATTCGTTCCGGAGGTCCGTTCTTAACCTGAAACTGTTCTTAACCTGAAGCACCACTTTAGCTAATGGGGCCTCCTGCTGCCACCGTGCCGCCGGAGCCCGATTTCTGTTCTTATCCTGAAGCAAAGTTCTTAACCTGAAGCACTATTTCTGGGTTAGCGGAGTGTGTAACCTGAAGCGTATGTAACCTGAGGTACCACTGTAGTTTAACAATCAATCTCTCTTCATAGGGAACTTTGTGAATTGTAGTTCTGTGAATTGTAGCTCAAGTCCATTTCCAACACACATTCTGGATTCCAGAATGTCTGAAACTTAAATCTGGCAAGTTCTGGCAACTCCCGATTCAAGGCATCTTTGATGCAAGTGGTACCATCTTTTGGAAGTGAGTGAAGCAAGTCTGTAATACCCATTTTGCACCAACATGAAGTGATAATGAACCAGGGACCTTCTGTATGCAAAGCAGTCTCCCAAATCAAGGGGGAAGCAGAGAAAGAAAGAAAAGTGAGGGTGCTTAGAATTCCGGTGAAATTTGAAATTTTGCTTATTACTTTGTGATGTTTCAGTTCATCCTAATAAAGCTTTTATGCTACTGTTTTCCAATTTCCCCCACTATTGTACCAACACAGCTGCCAGCAATGTTTGTGAAATTGTAGTAATCCACATGGCAATTATTGTGTTCATATTATGGTTGTTATTTTGTTATCATAGTAAACGCAACACAGTCCTGGTGCTTTTGAAAACTGCTCTTGTATGTTTGAATCCACAATTCAGGAGTTAGAGAATGAATTTATAACTTGTTGGCCCACCCTTTGGCATACTTCAAATTAGAAACTTTTCCTGAGAGGATTAAAGACAGGTAATTCGCCTTGAGACACACATGTGGAAGGTGGTTAATAAATAACAAGAGAAATTTATTAACACCCAATGTGAATGCTTTTTTTGTACAGTTTCCAAAATGGCAGTAAAGCATGTTATGTTTATTCACTCAATGGAAATACAATATTTTAAAAACATCTCCCCCCCCCCATAAAAACCCCCAGCTTCACAGGATAAAATTTACACTTGCTAGTTTAAAATCAGCCTGAGAAAACATTTCCTGATAAATCTTTGTTTATATTTTCACCTGTGAATATTTGTTTTCGCTCTCAGAACCGAGCTCACACCAAAACC
Organism: Podarcis cretensis; assembly: GCF_951804945.1. NCBI lineage: Eukaryota > Metazoa > Chordata > Lepidosauria > Squamata > Lacertidae > Podarcis > Podarcis cretensis. Next base: position 16,678,762 of record NC_137183.1, on the reverse strand, counting down.
CCATTTTCCCCAGGTTTCAGCTCCAACCGAGTTTTGTAGCAGTCTTTGTCTACCTTGTGCCCTCCAGATGTGTGCCAGCCCTAGCACATTCTTCTTTATTAATTGCATTCATATACCACCTTCCTTCCAAGTAGCTCCAGCTGGCCTACGCTGTTCCTTTCCCCCCTTCCCAACTTATCCTCACAACAACCATCTTGCGAGGAAGGTCAGGCGGAGAGAAAGTGTGCTGTGCGCGCAAGCTCATGCTGTGAACTTCATGGGAGAGAAAATAAAAGAAAAAAATTCCTTCCAGTAGCACCTTAAAGACCAACTAAGTTAGTTCTTGGTATGAGCTTTCGTGTGCATGCACACTTCTTCAGATTCATGGGAGAGATCAGACATTTCTGAGCCTGGCGCTTCCCAGCGCTGGGTGCAGCACTCGGCATCCTTTTGTTTCCGAAGTAGCGCAGTCCGATCCTATGCCCGTTGCCTCGCGAGTTAAAAACCCCACCGCGTTCACCGTCCGCAGAGAGAGCCTGGCGGGGGGGTGGGGTGGGGGAATCGCTCCGGCGCCCAGGATCGCGCGCGGGGGAGTCCCTGCGCGGTGGCAGCCGCCGCTTTGATTGGACGCGTCGCGCGCCGTCCCGCCCCTCGCCCTCGGGAGAAACTGCGGCAGCGGCCGCGTGTGCGACTCGCTCCCCCCCCCCCCCGCGCCAGTGAGCGAGTGGGAGGCGGCAGCGGGCGCGCCAAAGCAGGTGGAACTCGGAGCCGCCGCTCCAAAGCGCCGACTTCCGAAGCGGGAGAGGACAGCGCAGCGCGCGCCCGGCTCCAGGCTCGCCAGCCCAGCCGCTCGTCGGGCTGCCCTCGCTGCCCTCCCCGCCTGCGAGAGGCGCTTATGTAAAAGGACCAGAGGCAATTAAAGAGCAGGGCGGGCAGCTCCGAAGAGGTTGGGTGCCGCCGCCGCCGCCGCCGCGAAGCCTGAGGCTGCTTTGCGCGCGCCGCCGCCGCCGCCGCCGCCGCCACAGCTCGGAAGCTCCTCCACACACACCACCCTGCGAGGGAGCTGAGGAGAAAGCTCTCCCCGGGGCGGCCGTATGTGCGAAGTCGGGACGCGCCCTCCGCTCCCCGCCGGCGACCGAGGCGGCGGAGAGACTCCCCCGGCCAGCGCGCTGTCGCCGCCGGGCTGTGTGGCCGGCGACAAGTGCCGAGAGATGGGGTGAGTCCGGGCGCCAGCGACGGAGTGTGGGGGGCGACACTTTCCCGCCTCGAAATTCGCGCCTTTTTGGAGGGCGCGCGCGCGGGGGGGGGGAGGTTGCTCCTTGTGAGGAAGGGGCCTAAGGGGGGGGGGCCCGCGCCGCTCGAACTTCGGCCGCTCGAACTTCGCCGCTCGAACTCTCCTGCTGGATGAGCTCGACGGGATCGAGCCCTTCCCACTATGCGAGACTTAAGCCTCCTGGAAAACAGTGGGGGTTACTTCTGAGTAAATAGGTACAGGTTCTGGCTCGAATGCTTCTAGATCTCCTGCGCCTTTCGCAGAGCATGTCCAGCCTTGGTCCCTGTAGGATTTTCTGCCTGGCAGCCGTGTCAGAAGTAAAAGTCTCGTAGACTTCAGCAGGGCTTGCGTCCAGGTGGGTGTGCTTTCAGATCGCCACTTAGCTTTGGAAGGGCTAAAAAGGAAGCCGGTGCCTTGCTTCAATGGGAGGAGTGGAAGGGTCGTGTGACTCAAGAGCTGGACTATATTTAAATAAAAAATAATCTCAGATTCAGATCATCTGGTTGTGTCAGGGTCAAGCCAAGCAGGGGCTGACTGTCAGCCTTAGTTTGATCTTGGCTGTTCATATGAGCAATATTTTGAAAGTTATTGAAATCTGCTAGGCATTCTGCAGTGATAGAAATCTAGAGACAAGCCCTGCCCGCAGGGATGCGAACAGGAAGGGAACAGGTCCAGGCAGCACATTGACTTGGCAAGACTGGTGCAGGTGGCAGCTTTACAAAATGCCCCCCCCCCATTGTTACCTCATTTTTGCAACATATTTCCCACACCTTCCAATCTAATACTACAACACTAAAGGTGAAATATTATACTCGCTTACCTTCGGGTAAAGCCTGTTTCACTCATTGAGTCCATGTGCTCTAAGGCGCCAATTCTTTGCATGTATACCTGGAATAAACTTCGCTGAATGCAATTGGAGTTATACTTCTGAATAAACCTGCATGGGATTGGGTTATGGGGACAGGAACTGGCTGGTATGGTCAGGAATGGCTCCCAAAAAGCTGCACTGTGCAATCCGGGAGATGCACCTCCCAGAAACTCTGGCACCATTGCAGAGATGCTGCTGCATGTGTGCAACGGTGTGTCAGCCAAGGATGCAATTCCAGACATCATGAAGAAGAGCCATAGTTCAGTGGTAGACTATGTGTTTTGCATGCAGAAGATCCCAGGTTCAGTCCCTGGTATCTCCAGGGAGGGCGCAGAATGTCTCCTGCCTCAGTTTCTGGAGAGCTGTTGCCAGTCAATATAGACCAGTAAGTATTCTTCAACTTTTTCAGACTCAGAACCCACCTTTAATCAAACATGGATTTGGGTACCCATTTCTTAAACTTTCCCCTCCCCATATATTTGCTGCTGTGATGCACCTTGGATCAGATCGTGACTTAGTAGTGGTTCCCAGCCCACCAGTTGTAGACCAGTGGTGTAGCCCATGGGTAGGCAAACTAAGGCCCGGGGGCCGGATCTGGCCCAGTCGCCTTCTAAATCCAGCCTGCGGACGGTCCGGGAATCAGTGCATTTTTACATGAGTAGAATGTGTCCTTTTATTTAAAATGCATCTCTGGGTTATTTGTGGGGCATAAGAATTCGTTCATTCTTTTTTCAAAATATAGTCAGGCTCCCCACAAGGTCTGAGAGACAGTGGACCGGCCCCCTGCTGGAAAGGTTTGCTGACCCCTGGTGTAGCCAATACTGAGCTAGATGGACCATTGGGTCTGACTGGTAAAAGGCATCTGATTTCACGCCAGCGTTCTCCATGATGTGGCAAAGAGTCCCAAGGGCTCTCATATTGCATGCTGCTTCATGTCTGCCCCTAAAAATAAAAATATTGCTGTCCAAAGCAAGTGCTTGAGATGTTTCTCTAGGGTAAAGTGTAGCTTGCATATGAGTTTTACAAAAGTTAGGCGCTCACAAAACACTTCTTTCAGTCTGCTTGTAATCACACAGCTGTTGGGATTGTATGGATGGCTTGGAGGCTGAGTGGATGAAACAACACCCTTCCCATTTTACAGATTTCCTGCTGGTTACCAGGATGTGACTTTCGCTCACTATGGGCAACCAAGAGAGTTGCCTTTTGCAAGTTCTATAGTGTGCATACTGTTTTGTTGGGATGTGTGTACTCGATGCAATTTGACTGGCAACTTTCAACATCTGTTTTGATTGCCACCAGTTTGATCATTGCACTCTGATCATTTATCTGCAAATAAGCACTGCGGACTTCCATTGTTTTCCTTCAAGTGAGCATGCTGAGGATGAATACTTTACATGGTCACATTTTCGCATGTTGCATTCCAGCATTGGGGAGTGAGATGTATTGTGACTGGGGCAATAAGACAACCAGCAGTCAAGCTTTTGCCCCTCCCCTCCCAAATCTGAACATGTGCCATTTGGGTTATGGGTCAGGTCACCAACTCCTCAACAAGATGCTGTAGTTGTGCCTTTAAAAGCAGACTTTGGCAACTGAAGCTTTCTAAGGCACTAGCATTTGCCATGTTCGGACTTCCTTGAAAGTGGGTGTAATCCGCTGCTGGAGGATACAAGCTGTGTGTTGCTCTGCACAAATGTGTTATTAAGGCATGGGGGTGAGGCTGGGCCAGTGTGGATTGTACTGGTTTAAGAATTATAGAACAGGTTAGATCGCCTGCTAATGACTGTAGACCAAGTCACTGTTAAAGCATAGCTGCAGGGGCTGGTTCAGGAGTTCGCCACCATAACAGTGATCTGCCCAGAAGTATTGCCCAGTGAGTTATTTATATTACTGTACGGTAAATAATTTGTGGCTTGCAGACAATGTGATGGGAGGAAGATGCCTGATTTAAGGTATACAGCATAGTACAATATCCACAACAGGTAGAATTACCAGTGTGTTTACTGGCTCTTTGACTGCTCCCTGACACTTGTTAATGCTTATCTGCCTGTCGTGAAAAGTTTTACTGCTGGATTTTTTGCAGTCTTAGCAGCTTCTAAAGGTATAGGAAGAGATGCGCTTTTCTGGTGAATATTGGCAATAGTGAATTTAGGCCAGTAAAACCACTTTCCCTGGGCACAGCCTGGATAGGAGCTGGCACCAAAATTCCTGAAACATATTGACATGTACTAAAATCACGTAACATTTTGTTTTCCACCTGAAATAATTACTCATGCTTCCAAGTTTCCAAAAAAGCCAGGCATTTGATTGATCAGAGATTTGATGAAGGTGCAGACAGAGTAGTATTGTAGCATCTTCATAGTCTCAGCATTTACAGCCTGACTCAGTGCAGTACATTCAATAGCTGAAGGAGCTGGAAGAGTTAACTGAAAGCATGGGTGACTGAACTTAAGATTTCAGCAGTGGTACCTTTTAAAAGTCCACTACTGTTTTTGCTAATAATAATTTTAAAAAGCATTCCTTCAAAAAACTGAGCATGGTGTACATAGGCTCCCCTCATTTTATATCACCCTCAGTTTATTCTCACAACAGCCCTGTAAGGTAGGCTAGGCAAAGAAATTTTCCCCATTTTACTCTGCTACTCTAACCACTAACATCACAGTAGCTCTCTCTTCAGACTGCTCAGTTGCTTACCATAGTGATTAAACCAGGAGTAATTTGTCCTATAATTGCTTTACCTATGTATGTTTAAACTTGGATACATTTTGTGGGGGAACAGAAGTGGGTGTTTTCCTTAGGCACTGGTGGACTAGTTCGAACTTTGAATTGAAGGACAAAAGTCAAGGACAATAGGCAGTGCAAGTCTGGCAGCTGAGAGATTTCCAAATTCTCCCTGATAAAGAGGAAATAATGGCCACTATCTGCCTTTGACAGGGAGTTATGTAAAGGAAGGTGTGAAGTGAGTGACCAAGTTAGAAGGCCACAGCTTCATTTAAAATTATTTTTAAAATCAGCTTCCTACATAAAATGTCTGCCAAAAGAGAAAATTAGCATGTCGTCATTTATCTAGGAAATAGGAATAACTCTTCCATAGTTTCCTTTGTGTGACTACTTAATGCCAAGAATTCTGCAACCTGTATAGGTTATGCAAATTGGGGTATGTTACACAGTGCTTTTTATTCTTTTAAAAATAAATAAAAATATGTGTCTCATTTTACTTCTTGTTCTGGTTTGAAGTGGGGCAAGGTACAGTGGTACCTCAGTTTAAGAACAGCCCTGTTTATGAACTATTCGGTTCAAGAACTCTGCAAAACCGGAAGCAGTGTTCTGGTTTGCGAACTTTACCTTGGTCTAAGAACAGAAGCCAAATGGTGGAAGGACACCGGCAGTGGGAGGCCTTATTAGGGAAAGCGCACCTCGGTTTAAGAACGGATTTGGTTTAAGAACAGACTTCCGGAACGGATTAAGTTCATAAACTGAGGTACCACTGTATGTTGAAACTACCCCAGCCACTGGAAACCTTTCTGACTTCTGAGATCTGAGCTGGCATTGCCCACAAACCTTTAAACACAGTTTCATAGTCATAAGGACTAGCAGCTTGATTTCCCTCCCCCAAAAGGAATTCCCAGATTCTTAGGACTCTGCTTCTACACTCAGCACTAGCTTCTGAGCTTTCTCAACATTCCTGTAGGATCCTAGCATGTATGATGTCTAGCTTACTGCTGTCTCACACCCTATCAGATTTATTTGGCCATCTAGCCCAGAATTGTCTCCTCTGATGGGTCTCAAGAAGATTCCGCCCCCCCCATCAGCTGCTACTTGATTCTCCCTGTCATCTTTGTTTCAATGGACTTTGATAACAGCTGGTTCTGGAGAGCCACCATCAGCCACAGCAGAGAGTACCAGACAAGATAGACAAATAACCAGTTCCTGGGATAAGGCAGCTTCCTGTGTTCCAAACTGGAGATGCCAGGGATTGAATCTTAGACTTTCTGTGTGCGAACCATATGCTCTCCTGCTGAGCTATGTTCCCTACAAAAAGGGGAAAAAAGACTTGCCATTTCCAGTGCCTGTAAGGGTTCTTCTGTATCCTTAAGACTTCAATTATCGGTGTACCAAATATTTCTTTGAAGAGTAGTCTTGAATTCTCTAAGGTACACTGACCAGTTTCTTCAGGTTACTCCTGTTAATTCAGTATAATTATTTTAGGGTACCTAATCTTAAGGTTGTAGCCTGAGGTGCCTTGGGCCATTAACTTATTGCATGCCAAAGGGAATGTTAGGAACCTCTTTAACTTTCTCAGTGGTAAGCATGTGACGGAAAAGTAGCTTTTGACATGCACAAGCTTTTAAGACTTGGGTTCTTGCTAAGCAAAACGCCTTCCATGACATTGATATTAAGCTGAATGAATGTCATTATAGCTGAATGAATGTCATTTTGCACAAGGTAGGCAGGCAGGCAGCCTTTGAAAGTAAAATGTTTGACTTCATTAGCCCATTTTATGGGTTGAATTACTAAAACCTATTTGGCAAAAGTGTAAATGTGAAATGTCACGAGGTGACAAACTCTTCAAGTATTTAACGTGATGTCAGAGCTAGGGATTTATTTTCAACTTCTTTATATTTTCATCAGCGAAATTGCGTTGATTTTTGTATTTCGGCTGCTTTATATGAATACTGTCTGCTTGCATAAGCAACTAGATTTAGGCTTTGTATCTCTCCTAGTATTTTTAGCTTGAGTTTCTTAGAAGTGTTAGGAACCTAAAATCTCACTTACTTGGAAGCAAGTTCCACTTAAATCAGCAAACCTGCTTCCAAATAAGTGTATTGGAGATGGATATGCTGTTTAATATTTACTAGCTTCTTGACTGTGGGCATTGCTGTACATTTTGGGGGCAAACACCAGTGCAATGTGGTTCATTAGGGTGACCAGAAGACTTGCCCACCAACCTCAGGAAGCTTCCACCTGCCTGCCTTCTTACTTAAAACCAGTCCAGGAACTGCTGCTACCTATCAGTTTCCCCAGCCTTAGTCTACGTATTGCCTTTGTAGGACTCAACAGGGAGGAGGATGGGAACAATGCTAGAATTAGTTGGCACAGAAAGCACTCGCCACCACTGATGGGCATCAAAGGTGTTTTTTTAAGCATACATCTAAAAGCGGAAAGGCTGTGAACATGACCAAGAACTACATAAGCACAGGAAGACGCATCAGAGAGGTGGAATTGGCTGGGACTCCCTATGGAGTGAATACTTAGGAAACCTAGGTTAGCTGATGACACAACACTAAGCGGTGTGGTGTAGTGGTTAAGAGCGGTAGACTCATAATCTGGTGAACCGGGTTCGCTTCCCCGCTCCTCCATATGCAGCTTCTGGGTGACCTTGGGCCAGTCACACTTCTCTGAAGCCTCTCAGCCTCACTCACCTCACAGAGTGTTTGTTGTGGGGGAGGAAGGGAAAGGAGAATGTTAGCCGCTTTGAGATTCCTTCAGGTAGTGATAAAGCAGGATATCAAATCCAAACTCCTCTTCTAAGTGTGAAAATAGAAACCAGCAGAAACACACCTACTGACCCCAGCTACCCACCCTCCTTGCCACCTTGTTTTCAGTCTGCGAATTCAGAATGGGTACTTGATGGGCCAGAAAAGATTTGGTGAAATATTTCAGGCCACAGGCCATCCTGTAGCATTCTTGGGCAGCTGTTTTCACCCTAGTACAGCTGATGCCTGCCCTTGACCCACAGTTTTAATTCCCACAATGCCCCATACAGTGTTGCTCCAGGGCCCAGGCACTGCTTCCCCCCCTAGAAAAATAGGTGCTGGTACTCACCATGGAGTTGCTACAGCAAGTCCCACACTTTTTAACAAAAAAGAAGAGGAGGTGTCAGTACTGTGTACCCTCGAGTACCCCCTGAAAAAAAAAAGCAGTGACACCAGGGAATTTTGGGAAATTAAGGCAGTGGTTTTGTTGGAGTGCTGTTGCTGCTGCCTGCCGTGGCAGCCTCTAGGTAAATCAAAACAAAATAAAAAAATTCCTTCCAGTAGCACCTTAAAGACCAACTAAGTTAGTTCCTGGTATGAGCTTTCGTGTGCATGCACACTTCTTCAGATACACTGAAACAGAAGTCACCAGACCCTTCTATATAGTGAGAAGGTGGGGAGGGGTATTACTCAGAAGGGTGGTGGGATTGGGTGATTGGCAGATAGCTGTGATGAGCCTGTTGACGACTCTTAACGACTGCAATAGGTCTTACAGGAAAAAGCAAGGGGTGAGAAGGTGAAAAATGGCTTTGTCATGTATAATGAGATAAGAATCCAATGTCTTTGTTCAGACCAGGTCTCTCCATGGTTTTAAGTTTGGTAATAAGTTGCAATTCAGCAGCTTCTCTTTCCAGTCTATTTCTGAAATTCCTTTGTAATAGAACAGCTACTTTGAGATCTTGTATAGAATGTCCTGGGAGATTGAAGTGTTCTCCTACTGGTTTCTCTGTCTTGTGGTTCCTGATGTCAGATTTATGTCCGTTTATTCTTTGGCGTAAGGTTTGGCCTGTTTGTCCAATATAGAGAGCTGAAGGACACTGTTGACATTTGATGGGAAATCAGACATGCCTCACAGACCAAGAGCCATGGCTCAGTTGTAGAGTATCTGCTTTGTATCCAGAAGGTCTCAGGTTTGATTCCCCACATCTCCTGGTAGGGCTGGGAGAACCCCCTGCCTGACCTGCTGGGGAGCCACTGCCAGTCAGTGCTGTAGACCATACAGAGCTAGCTGGAGCAATGGCCTGACTCTGTACAAGGTAGCTTCCTATCTTCCTAAGATGGCACTCTGCCCAAGTCCCCAACTCGAACCTGAAATGCTTGGCCCTAGAATACTGTTCAGATATTTTCAAAGGAAAAATAGTGTTGCAGATTTGGGGTACCAGGGTCTATTAGTGAAGAGAGATTCGTATAGATAATATGAGGGATGTTGAATGCCAAGTACAAGCTGCAGCAGTTCTCCTGGGTGTAGCCTGTACAGTCTAGCCTTGCTGGGCTGGTTGAATGTAGGTCATTATGAAACAATAGGCTGAGGTTACCACACTAAAGAGGAATCTCTCAGGTCTGTGTAAAACAGAGGTTCTCAAGGTGATGGGGAGGGGTGAGGTGACAGGAAGGAGATTTGGGTCAGAGACTGTTTTATGGTTGTGCCACTGGTTCAGGCGCACTGGGAACCAATGGCTTCAAGTAGCAAGAAAGGAGATTCTGATTAAGCGTTCAGAAAAACTTTCTGACTGTAAGAGTTGTTCAGCAGTGGAGCAGACTCCCACAAGAGGTGGTAGACTCTCCTTCCTTGGAGGTTTTTAAACAGAGGTTGGATGGCCATCTGTCATGGATGCTTTAGTCGAGATTCCTGCATTACAGGGGGTTGGACTAGATGACCCTTGGAGTCCCTTCCAACTCTTAAGATTCTATAATTCAGGTTATGGTGCTCCTGTGACTTATCTGCTCCCCTCATTTAGCCCTTCATGGCAAATAGTCATCCTTAAACATTCCACCCTCCTTCTGTTCACTCACTTCTCTGTCTACTCATGCAACTCTAAGCATGGAAATACACAGTTCAGAATTTATGAAGATTGGGCGCATAAATGTTAATTGTGTGATGGTGCTGAAGTGGCATAGCTCTGAACAATTGAGCAAACAAGATGAATATCAAGCAGGAACAGGAGGTGAAAGCTATATTGGAAGCTGGAATATGACTGGTAGTTACAGAGATAATTTTGAAGCATTAAGGGTGTATGGAGAAAGCTGCATAGGAACTCCTCTAGGCAGAGACCCCACCCAAATGCCTTATTTATTTAAAGCACACACCTTCCCCCCCCCCAATGCTTCTGGCAAAGAGTCCTAGGGCAGCTTAAAGGTAAAGGTAAAGGGACCCCTGACCATTAGGTCCAGTCGTGGCCAACTCTGGGGTAGCAGCGCTCATCTCGCTTTATTGGCAGAGAGCCGGCATACAGCTTCTGGGTCATGTGGTCAGCATGACTAAGCCGCTTCTGGCAAACCAGAGCAGCGCACAGAAATGCCGTTTACCTTCCCGCCAGAGCGGTACCTATTTATCTACTTGCACTTCATGCTTTAGAACTGCTAGGTTGGCAGGAGCAGGGACCGAGCAACGGGAGCTCACCCCGTCATGGGGATTCGAACTGCCGACCTTCTGATTGGCAAGTCCTAGGCTCTGTGGTTTAACCCACAGCTCCACCCGCGTCCCATTGGGCAGCTTACCGATTAGTAAAACGCAAAGTCATCAAGACTGTTCCTGACCCTGGGCATCCGTTTTTAACAGTATTTTTGTAAGGATCAGCTTCAATGGAAAGGGGACCTAAAATAAGTTGTTTTCTTAACACAGCTGGTGCAGTAACCCTGCTTTCCATCTCTCCCTCTGTAGCATCCTGATGGAATGGCTGATGGCTAGGTCACAATTGAGGAAGAGCCAAAAGCCAGCTGAACTTTAAGCAGGGCCGATGGAGTGGTCCTGAGCCCCTTCTCTCTCCCTCTTCTGCTGCAAACTGTTTTATAAAAACTTTATTTCCCAACTGCTTTTGCAAGTCACATTGTTTTCAGAAATGGGTGAGAAACACAAACCCAAAACCACCCTGGGCATCTTGAACTGTCTGCCTGGCTCTTTGAATCCGCAGATGGATTTAGATGTCTTCAAAAGAATAGGGAATTACTTCACTGGGTTGTTGATGCTGGACAAACAAGAGGCCTTCACCCTTAACCACTTGATAAGTCAAAGCTTTAACAATTTGGGACTGGTTTACCTGTGATGCTCCCTTGCCCCTTATATGCCCACTGGAGTGCTTTGATCTGCGGAACTGGAAGTGCTACAGGTGCCACGTAATACTTATTCTGTATTTATAAGAAATTGATCTAGTGTGGTAACACCCATTACTTTGGAACTCACTACCTAGTGACATAAAGCAGGCATCCCCATTGTACACTTTTCTTACACCTGCTAAAAGCATGTTTGTTTAAACAAGCCTGGAATGTTGACATATGCTTCAATATGCTTTTAGCTTATCGTTGATTTTAATTATTCTTTTGAGAGTTTAAAATAGCTGTTTTTACTGATACGGTACTGTCCCCCCCCCCCAGTAAACCACTTTGAGGTTTGGTTTGTTACAATCAAGCAGTATGTAAATTTTATGAAATACAAATAAATAAATAGGGACATAAACTGCCACCTAGCTGGTCCATACTGACTGGCGGCAGCCTTCCAGGGTTTCAAGTAAGCGACTTTCTGGAGATGTCTGGGATTTAACACAGTACCTTCTGCCCTGCAGCTAATAATATATGGTAGGAACATCAGAAATTGCTTTATATTGAGTCAGACACTTGGTCTATATAGCTCAATATTGTCTGCTCTGACTGGCAGTGTCTCTCCAGGATTTCAGACGAGCCTTTCCAAGCTCTACCTGGAGATGCCAGGGATTTTTCCTAGGGGCTTCCCCCCACCTGCTGTGCATTGTAAAGGGCCGGGAGGGAGGGAGGGAATTGTACACATTTTAATCTTTGGCTGCAAAGAAAGGTGGATGGACTTGGAAGCCTGTTGTTTAGCATTCCAGAGGTATAATGGGCTTTGTTCATTACTATCTTGGATGGGGAAGAAAAGAAACTACTTCTGCCAAAGTTAACAGCGGGACATGTAGCAGCTAGAGGAGGCTTTCCTTTCTTTTGCAGTGCTTTGTTGTAGTGCACAGTGTTTTATGCCTTAATCATCTTGTTGATATTTGAAGCAAGTGTATAAGTTAAGACGTTTTTAAGCCATGTTGTTTTTGATTTTAAGTGTTTTATGTGTTCACTGTGTCTGCAAACTAAATGCTAACTTAATTTACATTGGATGTAAAACTGCCATTGGCATCACCAGGAGCCCTTCTCTCAGTGAAAATGGCAGTATGTATTAAATACCGTATTTTTTGCTCTATAAGACTCACTTTTTCCCTCCTAAAAAGTAAGGGGAAATGTGTGTGCGTCTTATGGAGCGAATGCAGGCTGCGCAGCTATCCCAGAAGCCAGAACAGCAAGAGGGATTGCTGCTTTCACTGCGCAGTGATCCCTCTTGCTGTTCTGGCTTCTGGGATTCAGAATATTTTTTTTCTTGTTATCCTCCTCCAAAAACTAGGTGCGTCTGATGGTCTGGTGCGTCTTATAGAGCGAAAAATACGGTACTTATATCCTTCAAGGAGCTCAGAGTGGCATGCATAGGTCTCCCCCTCCCTATTTTATTTTCACAACAACCCTAAGAGGTAGGTTAGGCTGAGAGACAACGTCTGGACCAGGGTCTCCCAGTGAGCTTCATGGCTGAGTCAGGATTTGAACCCTGGCCTCCCTGGTCATAGTCCAACACTCTGAGCACTCCAGTTTTCATTGGGACCTGTTAAGGTCCCAATCCTACTTGAATCCCCAACTTCAACTAATAGCACCCCACTTACAAATGTGCACATTAAATATAATAATGCATTTAACCTTGCATTTTGTTTGACCCTAATAAGGGGTGTCTAGTGGATAGTCTCAAAACTACAATTGCCAGGGGTTATTTAGGGGAACCATCCACAACTTAGTTAACCCAGCTTCAAAGTGGTTTAAAATGTGTAGTGTATAAAATGCACTAGGGGGTGAAACACCTTTGTTTGCAGTTCCAGGCCCCTGGTTCAAGGATGGGGAACCTCTGGGCCACCAGCTTCTCATTGGACTCCAACTCCCATGAGCCCCAGCCAGCATGGCTTATGGTCCAGCAATGTATGGATAGCCACACATCCCTGCCCTAGCTGAAAGTCACACAGAGCTTGTGGGATGTATGCGGCTTGTTTGAGTGACCACATTTGCACATGTGGCTTAGAGACAATAACAGCTAATGCGCCAGCTTCTTGTGATTTGCACCTCTTTCTCTGCCCCTACATTTAAAAGGACTTTTAGAAGATCACTGCAATATCTGAACCTTGAAAGGGTGATTATTTTGCGAATGTTTAGAAGCAGCTGCTGTAATGATGGCTGCAGCACAGAAGAGTTTGCTGGATGTGCAGATTTGTGTGGGCTGGTTCAGTTCTGGAAGGTTTCTATAAAAGTTGATTGTCTATTTTTTCCTCATCCCACCCTGTGTACTACTAGCTATGTTTATGTACATTGTTCCCCATCTCTCTCTCTCCCCCACCCATTTTCTAAATACCGCAAGCCAGCTTCCCTTAAATAGCATCTTGGAATTTGCTTGGTTGTGGTTGTGTTTGGGGTGTTGGAGGTGGGGGAACCTTATAATTTGCATCTCTCAAGTAGTTGAATGCTACTGCCCTAAAACAGTCAAGAAGGCTGTGATTAAATTTCCAAATGTGGCAAGGGCAAGCGGCAGTGGCCTGCCGCTAGGGACAGGAAGCTTTTAGCTCTGGAGGGTTTGCGGGTGGGTGGGGTGTAAATTCTTAATGCGCAAAGAAAACCAGGAAGGAGGCCATTAATGTCAAGGAGGAGGGTCACTGAAGCTCTGTAGCATCTTGTTCAGAACTTGTTAGATTGAGCCATCAGTGGTAATGCTGGATAATGGTGTGCTTTGATGCTGTGTGCAGGATGGGAGGTATAGAATTGGATGAGAGAATAGCATTTTTCCTCCTGTGACTAGGGCTAAATCTGCACCATACATTGAAAGCACTATGATGCCACTTTAAACAGCCCCCTGAAAGAACCATGCGGACAGTAGTTTGTAAAGGGTGCTGAGAATTGTTAGGAGACCCCTGTTCCCCTCACAGAGCTGCGGTTCTCCCAGTGGTTTTGAAAAAAGCAATCCCTCTGTCCAGGGAACTCTGGGAATTGAAGCTCTGCAGGGGGGGAATTGGCCATCATAGAATTGTAGAGTTGGAAGGGGTCATGATGGCTATCTAGTCCAACCCCATGCCCATGGTGGGGCTGAAATCCAAGCTCCTGAGATTAACAGTCTCAGGCTCTACCGACTGAGCTGTCCTTCAACCTAACAACTCTCAGCATCCTCAAGAAACTCTGGTTCCCAGGGTTCTTTGGGTGAAGGCATGACTGCCAACGTGGTATAGTAGTGCTGTAAATGAATGGTGCTGATGTGGTTTAGGAATAAAATCCTGTGGGTCATATCTAGTCTTAGTCTTTTGTGCCATCGGAGCATTGTTGCACTAGAGAAGGCATAGGCAAGTTGCTGGCAACTTCTTTGCACAGTTGCATAGCCTGTTGCACAGTGAGTTTCTGCTACTGTTCTGTTCTGTTGCATTGGATTTCAAATCCAATTAAAACTCAAATCAAAGGAGCCCATGTATTAATGGACAGAGGATGTTGCGCTTAGCTCAAAATCAGCACAAATGCCACAATGTTCAGTAAGGATTGCAGCAAACAACAAACGTTTTATAGGTCTGCTTAAGGAAAGGAAAGGAAAGGGTTATATGGGGCCACTATAGAGAAGGCCTGGCTTTGTGTACCTTCAATGTATTGCTGCATCCCACCTCAATTTCCAAGTGGTGCAAGATTACAAGGGTTCCAGGTGCTTACCCAGGGTTTGTGTTTCCTTTTGGAAATGTGGCACAGCGGAGACTGTGGTGTCTTTAAGATATATGGTTTATTTACACATATATACATCCTGAGCCTACATTGGAGGGGTTCACAGCATCAGCACCCTAAACGGGTCTTGTTTCTCCCATAGCTGCAGCCTTGGATTCAAACACACACCAAGCATTGCACTCTCTCTCTTCAGCTTGTTGCTTTACTTCTAGTTCACACAATGGTACCAAAACTCTGCTCTCAAACTTGGGCTTTGTCCTTCCAACTATCTCAGAGTTGGAAGGAGAGGCTCTACCCATTTTCTGTCTGGCACAGAGCCCCCTTTGTTCTCTTAATGGCCCTTCACCCAGGTGATGACCTCAAGAGAAAGCTAGCCTGTCTTATATTTTAACACTTGCTGGATCCAGAGTCCAGGAAGCTATCCTGGCTTGATTAGCTGTTAACATTTGCTGGATCAGAAGACTTGATTAGATTTTTGCACTTGTAGGATCCAGGGATGGTGGGGGATGGCACCCACAAACTCATAACAGTATGTAAAGTGCTTTGAACACTGTAAAGGACAGGTAGCCAACGTAGATTTGGTTGGATTACAACTCCCATCTCTCCTGACCATTGGCTATCTTGGCTGGTTCTATGGGAATTGTAAGCCAGCAACATCAGGAAAGCACCACGATGGTTACTCCTGCTCTCTAAAGCATTATATAAGTGTAAACTTCAGGAGAGAACAACCAAAATGATCATTGGAATGGAAAGGGTGCAATGTTTGGGTTTAGAGAAAAGGCAAGCAAGAGGCAACTTGACATGCATGGTATGGAGAATGTGGTTAGAGAGGAAGTTTTTCTCCTTTTATCTTAACACTGGAACTCCAATGAAGGACTTCCAATGAAACTGAATGTTGGAAGAATCAGGAGAGACAAGATAAAATACGCCTTAAGACAGTGCTTAGTTAAATTGTGGATTTCATTCTCCTGAGGGGCAGTGGTGGCCACCAACTTGGGTGGCTTTAAAAGAGGGATTAGACAGCTTCGTGGAGAATAAGATTACAGTCATACCTCGGGTTGAAGTTGCTTCTGGTTGAGCGCTTCCGGGTTGCGCTCCGCAGCGACCCAGAAGTAACAGAATGCGTTACTTCCGTGTTTCGCCATTTGTGCATGCGCAGACAGTCAAAATGACATCACATACATGCGCGGAAGCAGCGAATCGTGACCCGCGCATGCACGGATGTGGGTTGCGTTCGCTTCAGGATGTGAACGGGGCTCCAGAACGGATCCTGTTCGTATCCAGAGGTACCACTGTATCTGTGGCTACTAATTCTGACTGTTCTGTTCTCCCTCCACTGTCAGAGGCAGTATGTTTCTGAATACCAGTTGCTGGAAGCTGTAGGCGAGGAGAGTGCTGTGATGTTCAGTTCCTCCTTGAAGGCTTCCCACAGGAATCTGGTTGGCTATGGTGAGAACAGTATGCTGGACTTGATGGGCCATTGGCATGATTCAGCAGACTCTTCTTATATCCTTATGGCGTATTTGTGGTCTGTTACTACTATGACGATTGACAGAGCGCTATAAAATATCCCCACCACTATTTTTAGAACAATCGGAAATCCCTAGCTAGAAATTGAAGCACTTCTGTTTTCTGCAGCAAAGTAGTTCTTCATCTACCTGTAGATGGAAAAGGCCTTTGTAAACTGAAAAGGAAGCAACAATTTGTGAGTAATACATCAAACAAGTTTGAGTACAAGCGGTGATTCTTGCCATGGACAATACCAGCATTGTTGAAACTCTTAGATGTGCCAAAATGCTTCAGGCCTGGTTCTGGAAGAGAGAAGGCACTTCAAGTTATTGTTCTTAAGAATCTAATTTCAGAGGTTTATATAAGAGATATTACCGGATCACATCACTGATTGCATGCATGACTCAGAGGGGATTGCTACGCAGTATTGTGTAGGTGAAAAAAAAAAAAACTGTCAGGGATTTGTGGGAAACGTCTTGCTTAAAAATAGTGAGCGGAGAGATGCTGTGCTACATATCCTTGTAAATTAGTTCACAAAAAAATCACTAGCCCATAACATCTTTGTCTGCCTACCAGTACCTGTGTTAGGTAATTGTGGCACAGCAATACTGTGAGAAGGAAGAACGACTCTTCCTAATTTCCCAGAAGCTACTCATTACCAGCGAGTACCAAGAATGTGATTATGAGTCTGATGTTACAAACAAGAAGACACTTGTTCAGCAGAGAAACTGGTATTCCATCACAAAACTACAACGAACAGAGATAAATGGATTTGACTTGCTTAACATGAAAATAATATGTGTAGGTTTCCCAAGTCACCTTCCTTCTCTCTGATTCTTGAGCAAATGTATTGAGTGGGTCCAGACATCACAGTAAACCATGTCTTGTGCTCACACACTCCCCACATTTCTCCCTTGTCTGTTGCAAGCCATGAGGAGGAGATCAGAAGCTTTCATCTCTGTTTTGATTGACTGCTGTTTAGTGATATGTCTGAACCCTAAACTGTGGTTACTCTTGATGGTGTGCTGAAATAAGACAGCTTCATTATACTTGCTTTGAAGTGGGCCTATTTCCAATGAGCTGCAGTTAACATTAACCACAGTTTGTTGAGTTTGGACAAAATGACAAGCTGAGGTTAAGGGAAAACAGAAGTGAAAGCTTCCACATCTCCTCCTTGCAGCCATACCAGGGGAGGAAAGTGGGAGAGGGGAGCACGGAGCACAGGAGGCTGAGACTTGATGTGACTCATTCCTGCCATGATAAATCATGGCTTATCATAAAGTCCAAACTGGCTGTATGTCAGCTTGAGTAAGAGCACAAAAACGGAAAGGGAGCTGTAAGCAAAATATTACTTAAATAAAACCTCCTTAGGATCTTGGCACCATCTTTTTCTTGCACCTAGGTTGTAATCTTATACATGCTTGCTGCTTGCAAGTTAGTTCCATTGAACAAAACAGTTAATGGCTTGGGACCAGGGGACAGTCTGATAAACTGCCTGCTCTTGCATAAACCTGCTGGGCTATTAAAATTGGTCTTGGAGGCTCTGCGTCTCCTTGCCATTTGAAGTAAGGCAGGTGAGGGGTGAAGATCAGACAGAGAATAATCTTTTTCGGTTGTGGAATTCTCTTCCCAGAGAGGTTTGCCTGGTGCCAATTTGTCTAGGCTCAAAGCAGAATTGGTTGTCGTTCCTGGTATTTTTATGTTTTTCTTCGTAAGCTGCTCTGAGGGCTGTGGCTGAAGAGC
The DNA here is from genome assembly GCF_951804945.1 of Podarcis cretensis. Lineage (NCBI taxonomy): Eukaryota > Metazoa > Chordata > Lepidosauria > Squamata > Lacertidae > Podarcis > Podarcis cretensis. The sequence continues at coordinate 16,660,854 of NC_137183.1, read as the reverse complement.
AACTAATGTTTTGAGTAAAAGAAATACACTGATGCCACTAATATGTACCTGGTGTGGGGGACTTCAAATGTGGCCCTCCATTCCTTTCTGTCTGGCCCTGGGGACCCTCTGCAGTCATCAGCCCTGCTCTGAGAGCCAGTGTGGTGTAGTGGTTAAGAGCGGTAGTCTCGTAATCTGGGGAACTGGGTTCGCGTCTCCGCTCCTCCACATGCAGCTGCTGGGTGACCTTGGGCTAGTCACACTTCTCTGAAGTCTCTCAGCCCCACTCACCTCACAGAGTGTTTGTTGTGGGGGAGGAAGGGAAAAGAGAATGTTAGCCGCTTTGAGACTCCTTAAAGGGAGTGAAAGGCGAGATATCAAATCCAAACTACTACTACTACTCTTCTTCTTCTTCTTCTTCTTCTTCTTCTTCTTCTTCTTCTTCTTCTTCTTCTTCTTCTTCTCATCCTCTCAAGGCCACACCACCACACACCCCTCAAGAGCTTTTGCCTGACTGGAATGCGTCCTGCTTGCCTGGATGGGCATGTTACCGCAATACACATTCTACTCAGGCAAAAGCTCCTGAGGAGGTTGTAGAGATGCATACCTGTGGTATCAGCATATTTCTTTTATTTAGAATGCTACTGGAAAAAGAAGAGCTGGTGGCCAATCTAGTCTGGCATCCTCTTCTCACAGTGGCCAACCAGATGCTGTGGGGAACCTGAAAGGAAGACCCAAGGGCAGGAACATTCTCGTCTCCTGTGCTTTCCAGCAAGTACATTCAGAAGCATTTTTGCCTCTGATCATGGAAGCACAGAGCACAGGCTAGCAGCCATTGATAGCCTTGACCTCCATACATTTGTCTGGTTCGCTTTTAAAGCTCTCCAAATTGACAGCCATTCCATACGTTCAACACTGTGCTGGTTTGTGGAAGTGCTTCCTTTTGCCTGTTCTGTGTTTTCGAAGATTCAGCGTCATTGGATGACCATGAGTTCCAGCGTTGTGAGAGATGGAGAAAAACATCGCTATCCACTAGGCTCAGGATGTATATACAACGGTACCTCGGGCTAAGAACTTAATTCGTTCCAGAGGTCTGTTCTTAACCTGAAACTGTTCTCAACCTGAGGTACCACTTTAGCTAATGGGGCCTCCTGCTGCCAGTGTGCCGCCAGTGCACAATTTCTGTTCTCATCCTGAAGCAAAGTTCTTAACCTGAGGTACTATTTCTGGGTTAGCGGAGTCTGTAACCTGAAGCGTCTGTAACTCAAGGTACCACTGTATGTGTAAATAAACCATATATCTTAAAGACACCACAGTCTCCGCTGTGCCACATTTCCAAAAGGAAATTTTATTGAACCTCAAGGACTACATCTCTCTATATGAACCTACCTGAGATCATCTTCTGAGGCCCTTCTTCATGTGCCTCCTCAGCAAGTGGTCCAGAGGGTGGCAACACGAGAACAGGCCTTTTCTGCAGTGGCCCCCCATTTGTGGAATGCTCTCCCCAGGGAGGTTGAGCTAGCGCCTTCATTATAGACCTTTAGGCGCCAGGCAAAAATGTTCCTCATTAACCAGGCCTTTGGCTGATTGGCATCCAATGCCCTTTTAAAATGTGTCGGGGAGGTGGGGGGGTTATTGGGTTGTTTTTATTAGGTATTTTATGTTTGTATTTTGTGATTTTATCTTGTGAACTGCCCTGAGACCTGTGGGTATAGGGCGGTATGCAAATTTAAATAAGAATAAATGTCCTTCACATCACCTCCTACTTGCGTTTCCTCTAAAAATGAAAGAGTCCCAAATGCTGCAACCTTTCATAGATAGGTGTGGGTGGGTGGGTGTCTACCTTTTGGGTGGCTGAAATTTAGCCTACTGTACAAAGGTAAAAGTCACAGCTACTGTTCCACCTCCACTGTTCCCACTGGCTCTGTCCATCCCGGGAATTGGGGTCCCCAGAATATTGGCCACAACGGCGTGCAACCCTCATGCTGAAAAAAGGTTCCAGGTTCTCTGCTCCTGCTATATACATTGTAAGTTTAACTGGAGGTGATTGGGATTGAACCTGACACCTTCTGGTTTTAACTTGCTTGTATGAACAACTCAGAGGCTGTGAAAGAAGGAAGGTTAACAACAGAAAGAATTAGAGGAACTACCGGATGTGACTATGAAAAGCAGTAGAAGTATGAAATGATCAGAACCATCCGAACTTGAAGCATGGGAAGTCCTATTAAAAAATTATGATTTGGCAGAATATTCGGATTATTTGATATGTATATGTATAATTTGGAATATTTAATGTGATTTGATTGGGTTGTTAAAGTGGAAAAATTAATAAAAGTGAATTTTTTTTTTTTAAAGAACCTGACATCTTCTGCATGCAAAGTGAGTGCTCTGCTCCTGAGCTAAGTAAACCTATGCCTCTCCTTCATCACTATATTTTGTACTCTCTAATGTTTCAGCTCTCTTCAGCATGCACTTGCAATGTTGCCAGTTTGGTTCTGGGTGGAGGTGGCCAAAGAACCATGCTCAGGATAAGGCATAGCTCAGCAGATAGTTCTTTGTGCCGACTGAAAGTGGCAGGAAAATGAGCTGTTTAGCTACATTATATTTTCCCTTTGGCTGTTGGATTAGATTCTCACGAGGAACTGAAGTAGGGCTAAAGATGAATACCTGCCCAAAAAGGCTGGCTGCATGATTTATTCTCTCCCCTCCCTTCCCCACCCCTCCATATGCTCTTTAATATTCCCACTTAAATTTGCCATAACCTTCCCTGTATTGTTGAATGCTTAAAATAATTAGCGGAAGACAATGAGGAAGTTGGAAGAAGGGGATGAAAAGAAGGTGTCTCCCATTAAGAGGTGGCTTTAAGCAAAGCTAAATGGTTCATTTCAAAGATTTGCCAGTAATCTAGACTTAAAAAAATAATAATAGTCTTGATCCTCATGATATTCCCCCCCCCCCTTGTTGTGTTGGGTCTCAGCTGTGACAAGTGCTGTAATGTGTGAAGTAGAATTTGTATTAAGTGGTGTTGTATTAAGTGTTAGCTCTGTTGAGGACCATAAGCGGCTTCCCCTGTGAATTACAAATATTCTGTTGCATTGTTTTTGCCTACAGACACTGAAACTGCTATTAATGGCACTGTAGATAGATTCAGAGTGGGGCACAGAATTCCAGTGGTGAAGAGAGCGACCTTGCTGTGTTCTGTTTCTCTGCCCTCTGATAACCTCTGCATTGTGTATGTCGGATGAGAGAGAGGAGATACAGATGTATTCTGACCAAACAAGCGGTAGATGCTTAAGGTTAAAGTGTGTTGCCCTTTTTCTCCTTGTTAGTGTAGACTTGCATTAAATTGACAAACGATTTGAAACAGTAACTTCCAAGTTGTAACTGATGTGAGGTTTGCTGCCTCCACCCACCTTTTGTAGTCCTCATCCTGGCCTCAAAATAAAACTTGGCTGTAAACTAATTTCTGCTAAGGTGTAACTTTCCTGATCTGCTAACCATGGTTAGGAGATTGGAATTGTGCCATGGGCTCATCCTTCCAGCTGAACTCTCCCTCCTCTTCCAAGGCTTCCTTTAGCCATATTGTAGCACTACATCTGCTAGATTTCCTAAAAACCAAGGTGTTATGAGAGCAACTTTATTTTACATCTGCTAGACAAGGAGCAGTGCCGGCACTGAGGTCCCACATACTATTAAAATCATTTTTAAAGCTATTATTATTATTATTATTGAAGGAAACTGAATTCTGCGTATTCTTTCCCCCCTTCCTTGTTGCATGGAGTCACAGATACACAAAAGCCTAGCTACGGTATAGGACCCATGCTTTAGAAAACTTAAAATGCAGCTTTCTTTTATAAAAGAGAGATTTCTAGAGTTCTTGCTTTATTTCTGCAGTTCTACAGGCTTAACACACAAAAAATTGGTCTCCTAGACCCACTGGTGTGGTGAAGGAAAGTTCTCTGAAGGCATTGCCTGAAATCTGACAGAGCTTTAGGTGAGGATTGCCCGCTTATTCCAGTTTTCTTCACTCATGTTGCATGTGGTGTGAAACCTGTTGAGCCTGCAGCAATCTATTCAACATGCCACTTCAACCAGCTTTACTAAACTGCTCGGAAGAGCATAAGAATTCCTTTTTGCAGGGTGCACCCAAACTTATAAAGCAACAACAAAAATGGGTGTTAACAGCATATGTTTCCCCATCTGGGTACTCCTGCATTCAAAATGCCATGATGACAGATGTATCTATGTGCAAACCGAATATGCATTTGCTTAGTTGCTCTTCCTCCAGGTAGACTGTCTGCATTAATCTTTTGGAGCAGAACATGTGTATCACTTTGCCTGAATGTTCATTTCTCTCCCCATTTTAAAAACACACACCAGAAATCAATTTTTTTAAAAAAGTTCAGAAGCCCCTCTAGAGTGGAAAGGAAATTGGCTAGTTCCTTGGATCACGTTAGATGGGAGGTTGGGAGTCCAACATCTGGATGGCACCATGTTGGCTTACTGCTGCTGTAGGGTGCATGCCTTAACACAGTGCAGTGGGTGCTGTTCCGCAGTGGGCTTGCCCCTCAAAGCTTTGTGCATCTGGATACACCTTTAGTTTTAAGGAGTGCTTGTCATCCCAGTTGCAGGTGAAAAATGGGAGTGCTGCAGATAAGTCCTGATTCAGAAGGTATGAATGAGTTCCTGTAGATCAGGGTGTGGCAGCAATTAGGGTGTGGATAATGCAGACTTGCTGAGGGAAGCAGAGAAAGGGTATAATGTAATGCTGGACAAACTTGGGGTGCACGATTAGAGTGTTCAGAATGAAAAGAGCAATTTATCCAAACAGGTGCATCCTGTCCTATCCCAAGAGGGGAAGAGATTTGAACCAAATCTAGAAGAAAGTTGAATCTGGACATATTTCACCTTCTTTCTGGTCTCTGATTATAGATTGTTGTTGTTGTTGTTTTTAATATAATATTTATTCCAGTTTTAAAGGTTACAAAAAGAAAACACTAAATTAAGCAAGAAAAAACAAAACAAAACATCACAATAGATATAAACAGACAAACAAAAAACAGAAAAATACAAACAATTAAGAAAAAAAAATCAAACCTTTACATAACTTTCTTTCCTTTGCTTATTTCCTTGACCTCCTCACACCTCCCTTTTTTGTATTCTAGTTCAATTAGATATTTCAGCAAATCCTTTCCAGCTTTGTTTTTATCCTATTAACTTATCTTAATATACTGTAATTTTACATTCTTGTCCTTCACCAATTAACAAATCCATTTTTACCTAATCCTTTATATCATTTCTGCTAAAACCACATTACTTCATTTGATTATAGATTGTTGTTGATGAACTGGTACGCGAGGAAGGCAGATGGGGCAGTGAGAATTGGGGGGAAATGTATACAGTATATGCATGTTCGGACAGAGTGCAGAGTTATTTTTATGAGCTTTGCAATTCTGTACATTCTTTACGTGTGGAGGTTGCCATGGAAATGGAAGATGCATTCGTTTGACATTTTTGGCATCTTGTCAGGTTCTGGTACTGCTTATTCAAATGAAGAAACATGGATGAAGGTACTGTAATTTTGGCATTGAAAAGAGATTGTGCCTAAGCACTTCAGCGGGATACAAATGTCGGTGAGCGAGTTGATCACTCTCTTAAATTAATAAATAAAATGAAAAGAATGTGCTTATGCTAGCTCAGGCTAGGGAAATGTTTCATGGTTTATTATCCATGGGACAGTTGGTTAATTCCCATTGAAAGAGCAGTAAATAAGATTGTGCTTGTGTACATGGTTAAGTGTGCCAAAATTGTACATTTTTCTAGCATTGTGAGCCCCGTAACTGCCTTGCCACTGGGGTTCTGAGTGCAATAAGTGGGTTTGCTGCTGATAGCAGAGACTGGCGTTTAGAACTAGGGTTATTAGCAAAGTCACTGAAATAACGCTGATGGTGGTAGCCTCATGTGCCTGTAGGCCACACCTTTCTTCAACTTTAATTGAAAGTCACTCCAAAAACCATACATTAGTCATTTTAACAATAAGTGATGGTGCTGCTAAAAGAGAATTTGTTCATGCTGGAAGTTAAACAGGCTCTGTGGACCACCCCTGCGGCATTTGTATGTTTTTCTGATTTTTTCTCTCCATTCTCATCAAAATAGGCTTTCCAAGGTTTTGGGTTTTTGTGTGTGTGGAAATGTTTTTGTTTTTGATGAGTATACATACCATGCTCAATGATGCTTCTATCATGGCACCTTAAAACACACTAAAAGCAGCAACCACAGTCTGCACACCAACCTGAGGATACTCACTGGGACCATGTGATGCATGCAAATATATGCAAAAATGCTCCCACAGCTTTTTTAAAATAAAAAGCAACTCAGTTTCTGAGTGGAGAGAAGCAGTAGTATGTGCATATATGAATCCTTTCCCCTACAACCAGTTTTCCACTTCAAAACCTTTCCCCGATCTGCTTTCCTCCTTAACAGGGCTCCTGAAATGTGTCTGTCCTCATTGTTTCAGCTGTCAAGGCAGTCAGCTCTGTGTATTAGAAGCCTGTCCTAAAGTGCTTGCAACTGCAGATTTATTGGTGTGGGTGTTGCTGTTCCTGGAATCCAGTACCAGGGCACACTTTTTGGATGATGGGCCACCAAATGAGCAGGCGGCAGCTGTGCATCCTTCCTCTGATAAATTCTCCAGCTGCTCCAACAGTACAGTACACAAGCAGAGCGACCCATCACACAGTCAGCAGGATCAATGATTGTGCTCCCCTCAGGCTCTGGGATTAATACTGAACTAGGATTCTGGAGGAAATGTTCTGTGCTCGGTTTGTTGATCAGTGCTTGACAGTGTTCCATTTTCCCTAGATTCTAACTTTTTCCAACAACAGCAGCAACAAAAAAGAAACCCACGTGGTTTTTTGAGGGTGGTAAGTGTTAAATTTATTTCCAACACAGTGGAAATAATCACCATATGGTTATGTGATTTTTGCAAGCTGTCCAAAGACAACTAAAATACAATTAGTCTATCTGTTCCATTTGTCAATCTATAAGTGACACTGTTCACATCCCTCGCAGTGCTGGTTGCTGGCAGTATAAAAGGCTTGATTGGCCTACCTGTCTTCTCCTATTAGGATCAATATTCAAATGAAATGGAACAGCCACAACAACAGAACAGAACTCCAACCTTTCAACTTTTTGTTGAAGGGTGAGAAGCTTTATAGGCTTGGTTTAACAGTCAATCCCTCTTTTCCCAGAGAACTCTTGGAATTGTAGCTCTGTGAAAGGAATAGGGGTCAACTAGCAACTTCTCAGCATTATTAATAAATTACATTACCAAGGGTTTTCTGGGGGAAGCTATGAATGCTTAAAGTGGTATGATACTGCTTTAAATGTACAGTTCAGATGGGGCCATGGGTGGTGAAGGATAATGGGAGTTGTAGTCCAACCCCTGGAGGGCTATAGGTTTCCCTTCCTTGGGTGCTTAGAATAGTCTGGGAATGGGTCTCTACCTTAAGGCCTGCTGCTAGCAAGCATAGATGTGGACAGGGGAGCTTCATTTTCGTGTGAAGAGCACAGAAATAAATTAGAAGTGGAGGAAGCTGAGCACCAGGCAGGCTTATATCCTTCATTTCTATACTGTGTCCTGGTTGGCTTCTTTCTGAACAATTTCTAGTCTTACGTAAAATTCAAGTATACATGGGCTGTGGAATCTCGTTTATGCTCCGTTCAGGGCCACACAAAATAGGATTTATAACTACATCATAATTAACATATTTCTTCAGCTTTGCCTTCAGGCACAAGAACAGGCTCCCCCCTCCTTTTTAAATGCATTTTAATTTTTGAAGTTGTGAACTGGTTCATCCATTCACCCCCTCCTTCCTGAATATACATAGGCAAGTTATGCTGATACACTCCAGGCATATTATTAATTGCAGGCGTGAATTAATACCCCCAAATCCATTTTTTAAAACACATGATTGCTCTGCTTTTATCATATTTAAAATAAGTTATAGCTAACAATTTTCAGACGGGTAGCTGTGTTTGTCTGTTGCAACAAAAACAAAATAATCTTAAAGTGTGTGTGTGCACATAAGATTATATTATATAATAGGGGGCCATTTTGTATTCATCTTGTCCCTCTTGTCATCTGCAAAAGACATTTTTGGGCATCAGATGTGGGCATTTGAAAGATCCAGGGCATGGGGAGGGATACCTGCTCAGTAAACAAACTTGTACGTGTGCACTGCTGTCTAATAAACTGAGTTGCACTGTAACACATAGGTCTTATAATGGTGATATTAAAAATGAACAAATCTCTGGGTCTTGGGTGGCATTGTCCAGAAAGTTCTTAAAGAACTAAGATATGCAGGCTTCCTATATCCCTCCAGTTGGCCATCATGAGAACAGGATGTTGGACTAAAGATGTGCCTTTTCGTCTCATCCAGCAGGGCTGCTATTATGCTTCCAACTCCTGCTGTTCCTGACCATTGGCTGGGGCATCTCAGCCTGATTGATATGAGTTGGAGTCCAAGATGACCACCATAGCTCATTTGGTTAGGGCATGGTGCTGATAATGCCAAGGTTGCAAGTCTGATCCCTGTACAGTGGTACCTCGGGTTAAGTACTTAATTCGTTCTGGAGGTCCATTCTTAACCTGAAACTATTCTTAACCTGAAGCGCCACTTTAGCTAATGGGGCCTCCTGCTGCTGCCACGCCACCAGAGCACGATTTCTGTTCTCATCCTGAAGCAAAGTTCTTAACCCGAGGTACTATTTCTGGGTTAGCGGAGTCTGTAACCTGAAGCATATGTAACCTGAAGCGTATGTAACCTGAGGTGCATATTTCTGCATTGCAGGGGTTGCCTAGATGATTCTCAGGGTCCCTTCTAACGCTATGATTCATGATCATCTGGAGAGCTACAGGTTCCCTGCCCCTATACTAGCCACTCTGCCATGCTGGCTTATGCCTGGCTGTTGGGAATGTTTACAAACCCAAAACAGAGCATTTCAGCTACCTTACCACCTGACACCTGGCATGCTTCTGAACACCTAAATATGTTCAAATTACGATCAAATCATCAGATGTAAGCTTGTTCTTTAGCTAAAGGATAAATCTTGGGTATGTAGGCTTTTAAAAATCTGGCTCTGGTTCAGAAGCTGAAGGTGTACACAAGATGTAAGGCAGCTTGAGCAAGTGAAACTCTTTAAGAAGACTCGCCATTTGTTCCACCCACTGTTTTGTCATTATTGGATTTTCAGCTTTTTTTGTACATATACCATTTCTTCCCTTCCCCTGGCATTGTGGGTGTGTAGGATGCTTGGAGAAAATTCGCTATGTAGAGCTGTTTAATGAGGGCTGGTTTGGAAATGTTAAAAGCTGGTAACATGTATGCTTGATGTCAGTGGCCCTCATTATCTATTGAAGGGGCCTCCATCCTTTCTTGGCACATTTGGAATTTTGAGGAAGTTCAGTGGGTGCCAGTCACAAATAGTCACCACACCTTAAAAGTACAGAAACAGACGGGTTTTCCCCTAATCAATAGACTGAGGCACGTACATCAGCCACCGCTGCACTTGGTCATAGGGAGAAGGTCTTTCACACTACTTCCATTCAGAAGGAAGAGGAAGGTAGGTGTCCTATCCTGGCATCCAGGAAAAGGTGGATTTGATGAAGGGACCATGTTCCATGTAGGAGAAGCTGAGCAAGTGAATCAAAAGAGCAAGCAGTCTCATGCATCTTGGCTTGGAAGACCTGACCCCTGTCTTGCAGGCAGGCCTTTTTCTACCTGGCCTGGGAAGGCAGGGCCCGGACTGACTCCAGCTACAAAAGCTGAGGCTGCTGAACAGATGCTTGGGCTGGGGTGTTGTTAAGGGGTGTTTGTTGGCAGAGGATGGTTGCTGTTAATTTTGTATCTTTATTTTAGGTGCTATGAGTCAGGTGGAAATTGTTCAGCCTGGTTGTGCACATTTTCATGTTTTGTTCCTTGTTTATGAATACTAATGTTGTGTTTGTGGTTATGTCATTTTTTGTATGTTGTAAGCTGCCTTCAGCATGGTTTTAAGTTTGGAAAGGTAGCATACAATTATAGTGACTGATTGATTTTTGAGGACACATTTACTAAAGCCTTCTGCAGGCGCCTGGAGCTGCGTTGGTGACCCCTGATCTCCTGTGATAGGCTCAACACTTAGTTGCTTTTCATCTAAAATAACTCTCACAATGACTTACGAAAAAGAAAACTTGTTATAATTTTTCCTGCATCAAGCAGCCTTGGGTAGAATGGTTGTCTGTTAAATGGTTAGCCTTCATGGCTCATTTAGAAGACGATAGACCTGATTGGGCCTTTGGAGAAGGGACTTAGCTCAGTGGTAGAGCACCTGTTTTGCATGCAAAAGGTCCTGAGTTCAGTGCCCAGCATCGCCAGGTAGGGCTGGGAAAGACTCCTCCCTAAAACCCATTGCCAGTCAGTATAGAGGGATGCGGGTGGCGCTGTGGGTTAAACCACAGAGCCTAGGACTTGCCAAGCAGAAGGTTAGCAGTTCGAATCCCCGTGACGGGGTGAGCTCCTGTTGCTCGGTCCCTGCTCCTGCTCACCTAGCAGTTCGAAAGCACGTCACAGTGCAAGTAGATAAATAGGTACCTCTCTGGCGGGAAGGTAAACGGCGTTTCCGTGCGCTGCTCTGGTTTGCCAGAAGCGGCTTAGCCATGCTGGCCACATGACCCGGAAACTGTACGCCGGCTCCCTCAGCCAATAAAGTGAGATCAGCGCCGCAACTCCAGAGTTGACCACGACTGGACCTAATGGTCAGGGGTCCCTTTACCTCTACCTTATAGACAATATTGAGCTCACTTAACGAATGGTCTGACTTGATCTAAAGCAGTTTCCCATGTCCTTCCTCTGCCCTTAGCAAGTATCTGTCAAAGAGCATTGTCTGTGTTTGCCTGTAAGGAGTTTAGTCCATACCCCCCAACATTTATCTGATGAAAATAGGGACATCCTGTTCATATCATCATCATCAACAACACCTCTCCCATCTGACTGGATTGCCCCAGCCACTCTGGGAGACTTTCAACATATATATAAGCACAATAAAACAGTAAACAGTAAAAAAGTCCCTATATAGGGCTGCCTTCAGATGTCTTCTAAAGGTTGTATAGTTATCTCCTTGGCTTGGAGGTCACATAACTCCATCCCCCTCAACATTTCTCCGATGAAAATAGGGACGTCCTAAGGAAAAGTGGGACATTCCAGGATCAAATCAGAAACCGGGACAGCATCTGTTAATCTGGGTCTGTCCTTGGAAAATAGGGACACTTGGGGGTCTGTTAGTCTGAGCCCCGTTAAAAGGTGGAGTTATGTGTCTATATCAAGGAGTGTTACTGCAGGGGGACATTTAAGCACAATGTTTTGGTTATTATGCATGTGGAGCCTTCTCTGCAGGTGGAAGAGCCTTTATCAAAAATGCTGCTTCAGTCATCCTTGATGACTAGAAACTGTTTCCTTATATCTGTATTGATGGCTCTTGGCTACTAGCTGTGGTCCATATCTTGCTTGATTAGGGTCTAGAGAAGAAACAGAAGAGCAGTTGTATTGTGGTCAGCGAAGGAGAAAGAAGTTTGAGTTGTGCAGCTGGCTGAATGTCCGAGAGCATTCTTTGTGTTTTGGAGACTTGATGGTTTTTTTGGGTGCTTGTGCTTAACACACACGCGCACACACACATATGCTTGTTTGCAGCATGTTCTCTCTCTCTCCCTCTCTCCAGAAGGACGCTGACCTTTGTTTGTTTGTTTTTTAAACTGCCCTGGAACTTGTGGCACTTTGGAATGTTGAGGAAGAATACATATGTAGCTTTAAAATGAGCGCACTACATGTGGTTGATACCTCATACTCCTTTTTACTTTTGTAACTTGTACCGAGTCGCTTACAAAAAGGCAAAGTAAAAGGGAGAATTGCAAGAATTGGTGGAAACTAGTTCTTTACTTGTTTGTGAGGAATACCTGCTATAAGAATCCTGCACCTGGAATGAAACCAAGAAGCAGAATTTTAATCCCTCAAACTGTGGATTTTTTAAATTAAGCTTTACTCTAGGGAACCTTTGCATTTTGTAGATAAAATGCATGACACAATCTTCTTCTCGACCACCTAGGTACTGGTCATTTTTATATGCGTGGATCTACATTGGAGATTGCTTATTAGAATGCAGAAGGGGATTGGGGAAGAATGATAGTGCTTCCTGTATGCCATTTGGCTGTTCACATTATATTTGAATTCATTTTATCTTCCTGCTGCATTAGCATTCACCAGAGCCACCTGCTTAGAAACATGTGTTGTGTATTAAACTATGTACCTGAATTACAGTACTAAGCTTCAGTTGTCTCTGGTATTTGCACAAGGTAATTTCTAGCATTAGCTGAAAATACACACATTTGTCATAAAGTTGGCCACAGGTCTGGCTATGGGATGTTTTCCTGTTTTAAGTGTCAAAAATTTAAAAGCTTTAAAAATATATATTTTAAAAATCATTATTGTCTTTCAAACTGGCAGCGGTAAGAGAATGTGATCATGGAGCACATAACTATCTGACATATTTATTCCATCATCCTTTCAAGGATCTGATGATCCCTTCTCTTTACACGCACACACAACCATTTCTCCCAGAAGAAAACAGCTACTTAAACCTTATAACTTCACAGCTGTGAGTGGTTGGTGACACATGCAGGAAAAGGAGCTGTGGAATTTGGCTATTTGGTAATAGTGTGGGAATTTAAGAAGAAGCAGCTCGGTGCTAGCAAGTTTTGACACTTCCCAGGATAAGGAGGAGGTAAAATATAAGGTGATATGGGTCAGAATAGGTATAAGACTTGAGTGGTGTAACTCTTTGTAGCTTTGCTCTCCTGCTTCAGAATTCCAGAGTTCTCATCTTGAGCTGTTTCAACACTGGGCTAGACTTGATCAATGTTACGTTGTTGATCAAGGGCAGAACAGACGCGGCATTTCCATCTTTCACAAACTCATGATGCATTCCATTTCTCCTGTCCCTCCCTATTCCAGAGAGCAGCCCATCTTCACCACCAGAGCACATGTGTTCCAAATTGACCACACCACCAAGAAGAACTGGGTACCTGCAAGCAAGCAGGCTGTAACTGTTTCCTACTTCTATGACAGCACAAGAAACAGCTATCGGATAATCAGTGTGGATGGCACCAAGGTAGGAGGTTGGCGCAGATACATCTGGCATGCTTGCAGAATTGAAATATCACTGAAGTGGGAAAATTTGTATGAATGTGGCTCATGTACATTTCTCTCTCTCATATATATATATATATAAAACTTTAATAGGCTTGTCCATATTTCATAAACTTTAGTTGTTGCAGGAAAGTTGGGGTGTATGGTTAATCATGAAAACGTATGCATTTCATTGGAAGAAAAGCATAGGATGACTTAGAAAGGCTATTACATACCAACTCACCTGATAGCCACAGGCAGCCAGGAATTTCTTGCAAGTGAGTGCTGGAGGAGGAGGGACAGACCTTTCTGTTCTTCAGTCTGTTTGGATTCCATCTGGCTGTGGAGGACAGGAAACCCATCTCTCCTTTACCAGTATGTTTGATAAAATGTAGGTTCCTCTCCCAATAATACACACAATGTCTGCTAAGAAGACAGCTGGCTGCTGAGAGTTCCCTATCCCATAATAACCCCTGGTGGCCAGCATGGGAAAACAGGCTACTAGTCTCTTACCAAACTAGTAAAACAAACAAACAAACAAACAAACAAACAAACAAACAAACAAACAAACAAACAAACATCTCTATCAACTTTTTTGAGCTTATTTACAAGGCTGGAATAAGAGGTAGCTCGGTAAATTGTCTAGTAAGGTTCTCATATTGTGGCAATGGTGGAGCTGAGGAGCTCCTTTCAGTGCCTAGATGGGAAATTGCTGGGAGTTTTTGTTAAGCTGTTCTGTGGGTTCTTAAAGGAAGACATGAATTATGAGACTGTAATTTTAGTGTTGCAGAAAAGCTATGATCAGTAATAGCTCTCTGCTAACTGTATTTCATAAATACATTTTAATTGTGTGGGTGCCTTACTTAACCGTTTTGTTTAATGGACAAAGGGATATTGCTTCTCTCTTTCTCCCCTCCCCCTTCCAAGCAGAATTGGTTGTAGAAACTTATTTTGGAGGTAAAAAGATGGGAGTTTTAGCTCAAGGTTTGCATCTCTAGACAGAGAGATAGTGAGTCTAAGAATCTCTTTGATACAGGATGTTGTTCTGGTTGGGTTTTTGTTGTTGTTGCAATACTTAGTGTTATGACTTGAGCTTCCTAGGCTCAAGGTAACTTACAAAAACTGGCTGCAACCTTTGCCTCATTTTATAATCACAGCAGCGGTCTCTGGCGTCATTCAGGCATAGCAGCGAGCCATATGCCTGCAACATTGTCTCTCCTTGGGCCAGCCAATTGCTTACCTTATTTCTGTGTTTTAGGGAAATTATATATTGCTGTTGCTTGCAAACTGTGGTTTGCACAAGGCTTAGATTGCTCCCCGCCACAACCAACTCATTCACGCAGCACTAAACCATGGTTTGGCAGTAATGTCGCCTCCATCAGGAACCCTGTTTCTAAAGGTAATCAGGGATGTGACTTGATTTAGATGATTAATGTAGTGCTGTGGAATTTGACCCCAATGCCCTTGTAGTGAAACCCTGAAATTTTAACATAAGAAGCTACCTTATGCCATCAGTCTGTCTAGCTCAGTGTCGTCTACACTGACTGATGGTGGCTCTCCAGAGTTTCCAAACCCTGCTTGGAGATACCAGTTTGAAGCCGGGACCTTCTGCATATGAAACAGGTGTTCTGCCGCTTAGCTATGGCACTCCCCCAAGAGAAACGCAGGGAAGGTGTATGTGTAAAGACATCACAGAATAGAACATATGGAGGATTAGGAGGGGAAGGGTTTCTAACCTATTTTTAATACCACTTGGGCCAGTTAGAGTGCTAAATGCATAGGAGGGGTGAAGTTGTTGACTCATAGGAACCATAGCTGTCAACTTACAGATTTGAAAATAAGGGACCAGCAGCCTCCAAAACAAGGGATCAGCAGCCAAAATAAGGGATTTTAGTCAACCAGAAGCCAAACAAAGCCTCACGTGGTGGTTCCCATAGTGCAGCAACCCGGCAAAGGGGATGCAGCAAGTAAAACCACCGTCACCTCTCCGCTGGGAAGTGCTGAGCAAAGGCGAGTCCCCAGGCAACACAGCCGATTTGATCTGGGCACAAGGCATGCAAGCTCCACCCCCTAGTTGTTCTTAGACTCCTTATTGGGTGAGCAACGCAGCCAAGCAACACAGTTGGAGCCTCCCTCCTCCCTGGCCGGCAGGGAGGGAGGGAGGGAGAGGAGCTGCTTCCTTTGAAACCCGGGAAATTTAAGGGACATCATCAATAAGGGACAGCAGCTGGACATGGCGCTGGGATAAGGGAGTTTCCTGCCAAATAGGGGACGCTTGACAGCTATGATAGGAACATGGAAACTGCCTTCTGCTGAGTCAGCCCACTGGTCCATCTAGGGCAGTACTTCCTACACCCACTGGCAGTGGGTTTCAGAGAAGGGGATATTTACATCTCCAGCTGGAGATGCCAGGAATTAAACCAAGGGTCTTCTGCAGGTAAAGCTGGTGTTCTGCCTCTGTGTGCAGGGCAAGGTCAAATTCGCAACTTGAAACTGAAGGTCAGACAAATTCCAGGTTACCCATGAGCAATTCGTAGGCAGCCTAGAAGCTTGGTTCTCTTGCCCATCAGTTGCTGAGGATAAAGAGGCATTTTGCACACCACACAAAAGCAAAATGTTGCAAAGGGGTTTGCCATCAAACATGCATTGACAGGGTGCTGCAGCCGGTTGTGTATGTTTGCACATGTGCTCACACACCCACGCTCATGCGTGCAAACTTGGTTGCCACCAGTGGTGTGCATTTAAAGTTGAGCATTTAAAAACACTGAAAGCACAAGGTGCTTCAGTTTCAAGAGTATGCTGTGCAAGTTCTTTTAGGTGCAAGGGAACTTCTGGGGAAACACAACTTAAGTCACCCCGAAAGAAGATACTGAAGCACTTCACATCACTTGAGTATGTATGTACACAGAAAATAGTAGAACTTGAAAGGCAATTAATCATTGCAACGCATCCCTGGTTGTATAACATTGTTATAATTATGCAATCATTCTTTTGGAAGTTGTATAGTGGGTGTGGCTGTGAGGGTGTGTGGCTATGACTATCACAAAATTCACCCACTTCTGAATTTGTTGCTACTCCACTGGTTGTTACATTCATACTGTGCACAGTTTGGGTTAGATAAATGGCAGGGAGAATGCTCAACTCTCCCCCTCCCTGCTGTTGCTTTTTCTGTGGGAAGTGGCTTTTCCAGTTTTAAAAGGTTGCTGGCGTACTGTTGCATGCACCAACAATGGCCTTCTACCCTGAGGTAAATGGGAGCCTGTGTTATATACTCTGCAGGCTTGCTGTGAGTTCCAGTGTGCCTAGAATCTTCCGCTTAAAAAATAATAGCTGCATCTCTCAGAAAAGTTTGTACTAAACTTGAAAATTGCACCTGATATGTGGCCATTTAATTCAGACCAGACTTTTTAAGTTTTGACAAGACCTGCTGAGTGCTACTGGTCTGTTGCCTAGGGTAGCATGTTGCAGGGGTGCAAAAGAAAAACACTGGTAGATAGACAAGAAAATCTGCCTTTTTTGCTGCAAGTGAGGCAGGAGGCAGGCAGGCGTCTCTCTGAGTGTTAAGGGTGTTTTGTTTGAAAGTGTTACTGCGGTTCATGGTGTGTGGTTGTGCACTCACTAATTCACCTTCCCTTCACATCTAAAAGCCCCTTTCACATGTTACCTGTGGGTAGAGACTGTGGTGGAATCCACACACGTATAAAACCGTTCTGAAAATGCTTTTTTAAAAAAGCCTTTTAAAAAATACATTGAATTTTCCATAAGGCTCACCATTGCCATCTAGTGTCACATCTAGTGTCATATTGCACTTAAAACACACTTAAAATGTTTTATTTACAGTTGTGTAGCCGAGTCCCTAGAGAGTTTTTTCTGTTGTTTCAAAACAACAACAACACCACCACCAAAAAAATAATAATCAAAATACCAAGCTGTGGAGCTTTTTTGTTCAAAGGCTACAGTGGGACAAGAGGGACATATGCATGCGCAATGGGATGTGAAACGTATCTCAAACACTTTTCTTCACCTCTTGCTTGTCTGTCTCCAGCTTTCTTGTGGTGAAGCTAGGTGATAAATGTGGGTACCTGGAGTGCATAGCCTCCAACACTTGGCAGAGGAAAGTGGTACTCTTAATTTTAAGCTAGTTCAAAATTTGTTGATGTCATCCGACTTTCGGCTGCTGAGGCAGCTACTTCCATGTAATCTGTTGCCATGCCTTGCCACATTTTTAATTGATGTAATAACATCTCAATACATATTTGCCTTCAACCAGAAAGCACATTCCCACCTGGAGTTAGCATCAATTTGCACCAATTTGCATTTTCCTTCTTGTTGCCTCACCATCCATCTTATTCAGAATGTTAACATCCAGACTACATTAGCAAGATTATGAGATTCAGTTCCCAGGTTGTATTTTGTCTAACCAAGTGATGCAACTGGCATGTAAGTTCCATTGTCAGGAAAACATTCAATAGATTGTGGAGAAAATAGGGAATGTGCCTATTAATAGACCTAGTTTAGGGGCAGGGAATCTATTATACTGTTGGGAGATTGCTAGCTTGTGATGGGAAAGGCACCCAACATTTTTATCTCTGGCACCTCCTTTTCCCTCTCCTTGCCACCTGTCTGAAATTATGCTGAGGATTACATGCAAACCACCTCTAGACTTGTCAAATGGGGCAGGCTCCCATTAATGCTATTTATCTTGGCATTGACAGAACAACCTTTCTAGATAAGACTACATATAATCAGGGTCCCTTTTGCGACAGCAGTTAGTGGTACAGAGTACCAGACCCTTTAATCAATCTATGACTACTATCACCTCATTTTTATTTTTCACAGAAAAGGCAATGCATATAATAGCTACATGTAATGTTTCATGATAGCTCTTGACCACAAGAAAAACACCAGTAAAATCACTTGACCCCCCCCCCGAATTCATCACCAATTAATTCATTAATATACTGCTTTATGCTGCAATAGACCTCTAGATGGTTTACAAGCATAAAAGCCAATTGCACAACCTCAGAAATGTTAAACATCCATAATTAAAATACACAATTAAGATACACAATAAAACAATCCCATTAAAATATAAACACACATAATTAAAATATGCAATGAAGCAATTCCATTAAAGCATGGTTACAGAGAAACTTTCCACTGTGACTAAGAAATTATTTTTGTTCTTTTACTAATGAGCATCCTTGCTGCTTCAATAGGGATGTACTAAAAGTCAAAGAAAGACACATTAAAAGACATAGAATCCACTTTGTGTATATGTGTCTTTACTATGGCATATGAGAGTGAAGATGAGTGTAGTACTTGGAGATCAGTAGGACTGATTTGAAAGAACCTCTCTACATTGGACACATTGCCCTTTCAGAGCAAACTGAAAAACCAGTTCCCCTCCTATTAAACACCCATTTACTCAGCTTAGAAATTCTTCAAGCATAATTGGAAATCTGTCTGGTAAATTATTTAACAGATCAACAAATGGCCACCTTTGTGCTTGCATATCAGGCCAGATTGAAGACACTGTGCTATGCATATTGTGTTGCCATTTGATACAGCTCATCTATATCAAAGAATTTTCCAAGGGGCCAATCAGATTTTTCAAAATTATATGGTTGCTGATGGTTGTAGACAAGTTTGTTACCTACCGGGTAGTTTTATATGCACTTAATCCGCATGAAGGTTCTGGACTAATTTTTGGACCCCAAACAGTGTTGTCTGCCAGGGGGATTTTAAAATCTAAATTATTTTGGAGAATGTTGCGATTTTAAGTTTTGATGATTTGCAGTTCCAAAAACTGATTTTCAAAAACCTTTGTCTTCGATAAATGTGCTTTTGTGATTCTTATATTGTAACAATCATTGCCTACACACAATTAAAAACTGACTGACTTGACAGCTGGTTCAACATTCAACTTGTACTGGAACATTTTAAGGCATTTTTACCCCAGGATGGGTTCACAGGAAATAATGCAACTTGTAATGCAAGTTGCAATGCCAGACTTGCAAAGCAGACGAAGAACATGCTGTGAGGACTCTTAACTTGTGTCTTTGTTACCTGATAAAAAGGAATATTGCAGGTAAAAGAGAGGGGGAGAATTAACAGAGGAATTATTCTGGAGAAAAGGCATGAGCTCATGAAAATTACTGCACAGCGCATGGGGAAAACTACACACCAGACAGCTCATTAAAATCGACCTACATTGTTATTCCTTCAGAACAACGGTGACCTAAAAGGATGCAGATTTGAAAGAGCACAAGCAGTTGCCTTCTTTTACCCTTGAGAGCCATGCAAAGGACAAGGCTGCCCAAACTTCTTTTTGTTCTAATCAAGTTACCTATTGTTACCTGTTGAGAAAAATAACTGCAGCACTGAATAGCTGGGCTCAAACAAATTAACTTCTGTGGACTGCAGTGAGAAAAAGTAGATTTTTTCATTTCATAATGGAATATAGAAGTATATGTTGCGCTGAGCACTTCATGGGTGGATCTACACATGGGGGGGGGGAATGCTATAAAAAAGCCAGAAATTAAATAATTATAACAAAAGAAAAAAAACCCTATGTAAAAAAGTTATAGAAATGTTTTGTGCTCTCTGGCACCATCTGGTGTTGCATGCTTATAATGCATTCAGATCACTTTTTTCCCCCCAATGTAGCTGAGTCCCAAGCTGTTTGAAGTCTTTCAGCTTGGTGTGCTTACTGAGAAATTAGGCTTTCTCACAAAAGGGTGGAAGGAGATTTCATTAATTTAAAATTAGTGTGTTGTCCTACCTCCCAGGGTGGTACTGACTGAGATTAGAACACTTACATGATGGTTTGGTTATGTTTTTAGATGTTTTAAATTGTTTTTAAATGTTCTAGGCATGTTTCATTTTGTTTTTAATTGTACTGTTTTATCACTGAATTTATCTTTGAGCTGTTCTAGTGTTGAAAGAGGGTGAAGCGATCTCTTACCACACTATACATGATTATATAAATGTCATGTCTCCTCTTAATCATCTTGCTTTCTAAATGAAAAGTGCAAATGTTGCAGCCCTTTCTTCGCAGAGAAGGCATCTCATCCTCTTGAACATGTTAGTTGCTCTTTTCCAGCTGTACAGCTTACCTTTTTTGAGGTGGCACAATTAGAATTACGCACAGTCCTGCACATACTGACGATGAACACCTCTTCTTCCTTAGGCTAGTTTTTTTTTTGGGGGGGGGAGTTTTACTTTTTGTGTTCCCACTAATGTCTCTTTATAAAACTCGGTTTGTCACTAGTCTGCTGTTCAAATCTCGGATGAAGCTTTTGAGATTTATTTTCCCATGAAAGGAAGCTTCATGCTGTTACATCTTCGCCATTGCGCCGCAGAGCATCCTCCAACTTCCAATAAATTGAAATATGTCAGTAGATGCCTGCTCACTAATCATAGTGCTTGTTCTGCACCCCAGCGAATTACTGGGTCTGGCTTATGGGAAGTACAGTGAAAGATCAGGGGTGACGTATTTATCTTCGCAAAGTAATTTTAATGGAACACACATGGCTATCCAGCTTAAGAATGGCTTGCAGCAGTTATGTATATTATAACTTCATGTAGCTGTCGGGATCCCTAATGTATTCCTCCCCGCTGAACTGTAACTGTTCCTGACATGTATGAAATCCTAGGTTTCCATGGCTTTTAATGACTTCATAGCATTTGCCTGTATTGTGAACAGAGATTGCCTTTTGTTTGTCTCCTAAGTTTGCACTACAATAATAAGGCAGCAACTTAAGACAGTGCTGCTGCCTGTTCCCATTTTCTAACTTAACAGACAAAGGGCACAGATGTTACTTCTACTGGTGAGGGGAATAGATGTCTCCTAATGTGGGTGGCGCTGTGGGTTAAACCACAGAACCTAGGACTTGCCAACCAGAAGGTCGGCAGTTCGAATCCCCGCGACAGGGTGAGCTCCCGTTGCTCGGTCCCTGCTCCTGCCAACCTAGCAGTTTGAAAGCACGTCAAAGTGCAAGTAGATAAATAGGTGCCGCTCCGGTGGGAAGGTAAACGGCGTTTCCGTGCGCTGCTCTGGTTCGCCAGAAGCGGCTTAGTCATGCTGGCCACATGACCCAGAAGCAAACGCCAGCTCCCTCGGCCAATAAAGCGAGATGAGCGCCGCAACCCCAGAGTTGGTCACGACTGGACCCTAATGGTCAGGGGTCCCTTTACCTTTACCTTTAACAACTCACAGCACAGTGAACAAACATATATGGTGGTATAATACTACTTTAAATGTATAGTGCAGATGTGGACCGAAAGGGCTAGAGCTGCCATCTGATTAAGGGACTCTTGGTTGATCAATTCAATGTAAACCCCAAAAGGTGGCACATAATAAATAAAGATTAAATCTGCATATGTTTCATTGCATACGAAACTATGAGTATTGTTATAGGGGGCTCTCCGTTTATCCACATTTTGGAAGCCACAATTGAGAGCAGAACCAATATTATCTGTTCAGAACAAACCAGAATTTTTGTTTAATATCTTGTGCATTTTTTTAAAGAGGCTGCCAAGCCTCCAACTGATTTATAATCCCAGGTTTCATGTCTGGCATTCTTTGTAGGGCATATGCTTTGATAATCAAAGGGTAGGTGTGCCCAGACCCCGGATATAAATAGATGGTCGCAAAGTGTTTGGCAGCTGTCACCAGTCGAGTGGTGGCAAGAAGGTGGAGCGCCACTTTGACATTGGTTTATGCTCATTAAGCCTATTCAGCAAAGTTTTGTGTTTCTTGGGTTTTTTTATTATTATTCTGTAACGGCATGGTACTGGTTTTGGAAAAAGTACATGGATTTTCATCCAGCGTTCTGATGCCATGAGGACCTCTTTTCAGACCTAGTTGAAAGAGCGGCATAAAGTTTTAACCCTGGCTTCCTCACCCCTGACTCCCATTCTAGACTGGTAGATAAGCGCCATCAGTTCAGTGATTGGGAGTCAAAGGAGCTGTATAGAATTTGAGGTCTTCTCAACAGTGGGGAGGGCACAATCTCTAGGGGAACGATGCTGGAAGAGCTGGGGGGAGGGTTGCACACAAGTCACGGTTCGGAGCATTTCAAGGCTACTCTTTTGTATTCTACCTGGAGCATAAAGGGGAAGGATTACAACCCCCTCACTGCATTTGGGTCTCTGTGCTGTAACTCAAACTCTGAATTGAAAGGGGCAGCCTTCCTAGTTTATACGCTGGTACCTCGGGTTAAGTACTTAATTCGTTCAGGAGGTCCGTTCTTAACCTGAAACTATTCTTACCCAAAGCACCACTTTAGCTAATGGGGCCTCCTGCTGCCGCTGCGCCACCACCACACTATTTCTGTTTTCATCCTGAAGCAAAGTTCTTAACCCGAGGTACTGTTTCTGGGTTAGCGGAATCTGTAACCTGAAGCGTATGTAACCCGAGGTACCACTTTATTGTAATATTGGAGCATAGTATGGGAAATTCTAAAGGTTTAAGGCAGGCATCCCCAAATTCGGCCCTCCAGATGTTTTGGGACTACAACTCCCATCATCCCTATCTAACAGGATCAGTGGTCAGGGATGATGGGAATTGTAGTCCCAAAACATCTGGAGGGCCGAGTATGGGGGTGCCTGGTTTAAGGCAAATGTGAGAGGAAAAGGTAGGAGTAAAGACAGAGGCCCAACAGGTGGGACACCATCTGGCAAAGCTCCCCACTTAAAGAGGGTATCTGCATGCCTTCTGGAAGCCTCCCTCAAAATCATCTTCTGTTGGTACTGGATACTGATATGGCTAGCTAAAATAAACCACTGGCTGCCCCCTCTGTGCTGGAAATGGTATGGGAACCCTGGATAAAAGAATGTATTCTTTTACAAAAACTCTGGACCACTGTCTTCACAGTTATTTCCGTTATCATTAGGAAGAACTTCCTGACAGTAGAAGAACATTAGGAAGAACTTCCTGACAGTAAGAGCTGTTCGACAGTGGAATTTGCAGTGGAATAGAAGAACATTAGGAAGAACTAGTGGAATAGAAGAACATTAGGAAGAACTTCCTGACAGTAAGAGCTGTTCGACAGTGGAATTTGCAGTGGAATAGAAGAACATTAGGAAGAACTAGTGGAATAGAAGAACATTAGGAAGAACTTCCTGACAGTAAGAGCTGTTCGACAGTGGAATTTGCTGCCAAGGAGTGTGGTGGAGTCTCCTTCTTTGGAGGTCTTTAAGCAGAGACTTGACAACCATATGTCAGGAGTGCTCTGATGGTGTTTCCTGCTTGGCAGGGGGTTGGACTTGATGGCCCTTGTGCTCTCTTCCAACTCTATGATTCTATGATTCTATGATCACTAAACAAGTCATGCAGCTTAAGCATTAGTACTCCTTAGTACACTGGACCTTAGCTCAAGTTGTCTTCAGGGTCATAAGGAATTAATGGGTTTTCTTCTGACTGCAGCCTGCCTGGTGATAACCCAGCAGTGGGGAAATCAGTCAGAAATACCCATGAATCTGGGTTGGGAGTCTTCAGTACCTAGGGTTGTACAAGGAACTTCCAAAAGCGACAAGTCTGACATGGTGTGGCATCCATTTATTACTTTTGTCAATGAACATGGAAGAGATTTCCCATTGCCCACTACTCAAAAAGATCTTTGGAGAGGTTATCTAAATAACTGATTTGTCTAAAGCCGAAATAAGGGCACCCATGTATTGTTTTGTTACAGCAAATATGTAATGCAAGTTGTGATGCTGAACAACAATTTAATGTTTATGTTTTGTGCAAATTCAATACACAAGTCTGAAGTGGGGGGGGGAAAGACTTCATACGGGACTCTGAAAGTAGGTCTCAAGGTATACTCTCCCTGAACTCCCCTTAAAGCTTAATTTCCAAGCCACCCAGTCACTCTAATGATCCAAAAATGAAAACTTTTCATTAATACACCTTGTAGCGGACCCAACCACTTAATGCCACCTGTAAATAATGCAGCCGATCCACTCCCGCTAACTGCCCCCAATTAATAATAGTGCACCCACCTCACGGTATGCCAATTACATGAATTTCTACAATTTACCACAGATTATCCTAGTGGGGGACTTGTGTGAGGGAAAACTTAATGATCAGAGTCTCAGGCAGAAAATAATCAAAAGTTTTATTGAACAAAAAAGGTTTATGAAACAAAATGGGTCAGGAAATGTGTTCTTTCAGGTAGAAGTTAGCTGGTTTGCTTTAACTCTAGGATGTTTCAGGCTTAAACACAACACTACAGGCACAGCTCTTCTTCAACTTCAGTTACTAAAAATCAGTTGTTGCACTTCAGGTGGTGGATGTTCAGGTTTCTAGAATAGATGCTCAACTCAGTTTCTGTTACTTAGATATTACAATTAAATACTTTCAGCACCATACCGCTTCCTTCACTGGTTAATACCTTGGTTCATGAGCGAGGGGATCTTCTTGTTACTGGGTTGGGAGTCTTCAGTACCTAAGAGAACTCTCCCCTCCTGGCTATACTGACACCCAGGTAGCCTGAATTCACACAAGATCTACCTCTCCTGGTTCAGTCACAGCCCTCCCAGGGCACTCCTGTCTGTATACCTTTCCCAGGACCTCAACCTGATCTCCCTATCCAAGCTGAGAGGCTCTGTACTCTCGCTATGGATAGTCTCCACACTGTGGATGTTTAACTTAACTCGGAATCAGTTCTCCCCATCTTACCCTCTATCTCCCAACCTGAAACCTCTCCAACATCTCAAATCAAATCCTTTCCCTCTTCTCAAATCCAGCGTTATCTTAAATCCACCCCCAGCTAACCTTCTCCCTCAGAAACTGTACCTTTTATTCTCCCCATCACCACCACCCAAAGTGCTGTTCCTCCCCTCTCTGTGGCTAGCTGACTCTGTAGCCCGTGTGTAGGCAAACTAAGGTCCGGGGGCCGGATCTGGCCCAGTCACCTTCTAAATCTGGCCCACAGACGGTCCAGGAATCAGCGTGTTTTTACATGAGTAGAATGTGTGCTTTTATTTAAAATGCATCTCTGGGTTATTTGTGGGGCATAGGAATTTGTTCATTCCCCCCTCTAAATATATATATATATATATATATATATATATATATATATATATATATATATATATTTCGCCGCCTCCCCAAGGTCTGAGGGACAGTGGACCGTCCCCCTGCTAAAAAAGTTTGCTGACCCCTGTAGTCCATCAGAGAGAAGCTCCTGCATCACCAGACTCTGGTCTGTAGCCCCTTCCATGTTTTCTCTCCCTGAATAAATTCCCCCCAATCCCTCACAAACCCCAACTCTTGGTTGGGTTTAAACATTCACTTAATTTTAACCATTCTATTTCTGTTTCTTATAATTACAAGAATGGGTGTTGATTATCCTCCCTCCTTGTTTTTTCTTTTTCTTTTTTAATTTGCTAAATTTGTTCCTCCTGCTGTGATTTTTTTTTTCTTACCACGACCCACAGGAAAACATTTAAAGCTTCTGTCTCTGCCTCATGGGAAGGTAATTTAAGGTATCTCTGGGTGTTTTGTAAGAGCATGTTTGCGAAGTCTGTAAGCAACTGTGCAAGTGAAGCTGCTTTCAGGTGTTTGCCTGCTGCCTTGCAAAACATATTTTTATTAATTCGATTTAGATGCTTCTGTTCCTCCTGTGAGTACCTGAGGTCCATTTGCGCAGGAGATCAGTGGCTGGATTTGTGCATGCTTTGAATCATTTTAAAAAAGGGAGAGAGAAGAGAAGAGGAACGTGTTCAGATATCCAAATGGAAATGAGAACCATGCAGGGTGGCGCTACGTTTTAGAAGATGGCTATGGTTTGTTAATTTTATTAGTTTATAAATCACCTTTTATGTATGTCTCAAGGCAGTTTACAGACATATCATAGAAACAGCTAAAATAGTTTGAAAACAGTACAAAATGAACTCCCTTTCATCCAAGGAGAAGAACTTGTCAAAACAAAAATGTCTGGAGTCACTCTGCAGCAGTGTTAGAAACTCAGATATATAAGCTAGGCGCCAAATGACTCCTTAAACCAAGGTTATAGTCTAGTCGCAAAAACAGAATACCTTGTTGCCATTTGGGGGCCATATGGCTCTAAAGTCGTACTTTTCAGTACAACTTTTTGGTTCCTGAAATTCGTTCTGACTGCTGAAAACAGTCAACATCCAATGATCCCCAGGCATGCACCTCCAAATGGTGAAGACATCATGCGCCATTCTGGCGCCCAGGTATCTCCACTTGGTTTGCAAGTGGCTGATAGCCAGGTGCAAAAATTCAAATGCTGCTCTGGAGTCTGTTGCAGAAAATGGTGGCCTAAAGGATAAGATGATGTTTCAAGTAGGGCCGGGCAATAGATCACCCAAAACCGGTTTGAAGTCCATATTGTGATACTGGTTTCATATTTTTTTGACCTGGCAATATATTGCAAATTGTGTGTGTGTGTGTGTGTGTGTGTGCACGCGCGCACACACACACACACACACACACACACACACACACTATGCAAAAATCACGATACCCAAGAGGCCAGCCAATGCCTCTGCATAGCTCCACCCTTATTTCAGACATTGTAATATATCAGTATATTGCGATGTTTAGCTGGTGATATATCACGATGTTGAAAACCAGATATCACCCAGCCCTAGTGTCAAGTAACCCAGTACTGAGCTGTATATGGTCTTGAACGTAGCCCAGTAGAAAACTGGCAGCAGGTGAATGCTAAAGTCTAGGCATGTGAGTCTCCGTGGCTGCTGCAAGATGGTGGGGTTGGTGGTGGAGGATGAAGAATTACTTAACCTTTCCACTGCCTTATGCTTTTCCTGTACATTGCCTCTCCAGCAGTGTTTTCCACTGGAATGTTACAAACATCCTGTCACTTGCTGGAGAAAAGTGGAAAGGGTTGTAGAGGACATCTAATGAAGTTGAATTTTGGAAGGGTTGGGGCAAATAAAAGAAAATACTCCTTCATGCAACGCAGTCACACGATGGAACTCTCTCTCACGGGGAGGCAGTGATCACCACCACTGGAGGGCTTTTAAAAAAGCAGGAGAGGGCCATGATAACTATATTCTGCATCCACAGTTGGAGGAAGCAGTGCTTCCGAATACTAGTTGTTGGAAACCACAGGAGGGGAGTTGGCTCTTGTGCTCATGTTCTGCTCCCAGGTCTCCCACAGGCATCTGGTTGACCACTGTGAGAACAGGATTCTGGACTGGATGGGCTATTGACCTGATCCAGCAGGCTAGTCTTTATGTACTTCTATTAAAAGCCTAGTCTGTCATGCGACTTTGCAGATGCTGAATAGTGACCCAGGTGACGCTGTGGTCTAAACCACTGAGCCTCTTGGGCTTGCCAATCAGAAGGTCGGCGGTTCGATTCCCTGTGATGGGGTGAGCTCCCGTTGCTCTGTCCCACCTCCTGCCAAGATACAGTGGTACCTCGGGTTACATACGCTTCAGGTTTAAGAACAGTTTCAGGTTAAGTACGGACCTCCGGAACGAATTAAGTACTTAACCCGAGGTACCACTGTAGCAGTTCAAAAGCACACCAGTGGAAGTAGATAAATAGTACTGCTGTGCCGGGAAGGTAAATGGCGTTTCCGTGTGCCCTGGTTTCTGTCATGGTGTTCCGTTGCACCAGAAGTGGTTTAGTCATGCTGGTCACATGACCCGGAAAGCTGTCTGCGAACAAACACCGACTCCCTTGGCCTGAAAGCTAGATGAGTGCCACACCCCATAGTCACCTTTTACTGGACTCAACCGTCCAGGGGTCCTTTACCTTTACTGCCTTAATAGTGGACAACATCCACCCAACCCCAGTAAATATTTCAGTTGCCTTGAAAAAGCATTGTGCGTAAAGCGTCTTGCACCATATTCTAACATTTTGTTCTGCCTAGTGGTGGTATAAGATTGTACAGTGGTACCTCGGGTTAAGAACTTAATTCGTTCTGGAGGTCCGTTCTTATCCTGAAACTGTTCTTAACCTGAGGTACCACTTTAGCTAATGGGGCCTCCCGCTGCCGCCGCATGATTTCTGTTCTCATCCTGAAGCAAAGTTCTTAACCCGAGGTACTATTTCTGGGTTAGCAGAGCCTGTAACCTGAAGCGTCTGTAACCCGAGGTACCACTGTACTGGCAATACCCCAGCTGCAAAGGGTTAAGGGTGATGGGAGGAAATCAGGAGGAGATACGGCTAGCTTTGCCTCACTCACTCCCCTGGCATAGGATGCAACTCTGGTTCTGTGACACAAGCATCTGCTTGCCTTACCAAAGGCAAAGTGACATCCTGCTAAATTTCTGGAGAGCAGCCATGTCACTACGTTGGGGCGAAAATGAGATTCCTGTGGTGCCTTAAAATAGGCTGCAACCATGAACGCTAATGCCACAATAAATTTGCTTGCCTTTTAATGTGCCAAAGGACTCTTGATAGGTTAAACTTCCTGCTTTCTTCTTGCCCTAAAGCAGCTTACAGAGGAGCAAATCGGTAACTAGACAGATAAAATGCGACAGTATTTGCTTACTTTTACCATGCTAAAACACACAGATAATGGCAACTTCAGTTATTATTAGTTAACATATTTAAAAATAAGCCATGGAATTATTTGGCTGATATGGTTATGCCAAGTGCCTAAAGGGCAAATGAAGAAAAACCCCAAAGAGCGTTGCATTGAATGCAGTGACGTAAGTTGTGATTGAAATGTCTGATTTAAAAATCAACCCATCTGTAAGGGGTTGCTAGCTGCTAGTCTAAATAAAGTTCTTCCCATTTCTTTAGCAACTGAGGTCTCCTCAAGGGAGAAGCTTACCAATTTCTTCTGCCACAGCGCTAGTAACAGGAGAGGTTTCACTGGCTAACCTCCCGCTGTCATGCTAAAAGTAAAAAGAAGCAGCCCCTAAAGGCCCAGGCATTCACAACTCTGTCTTCTCATTGAGAATACTGAGAGATATTGGACCAGGTAATATCTGCAAGTGTTCTTGAATTCTTCATATGAACCTAGGCACCTGCCTTGTACCAAGTTAAGACCCATCTAGTTCAGTATTGTTTACTGCGACTGGCAGTGGCAATCCAGCATTTTGGAGAGGAGACATTCTCACCCCTACCTGGAAATTTTGGGGATTGATCCTGCATGCAGAGCAGATGCTTTTCCAGTGAGCCATGGCACCTTCCCTGGCACCCTGCGTCAAAGGCACGTAAACTCCCACACAAGTAACTTTGCTGCCATTTCTTTGACATAATTTGTAATGCTGCATTTCCTAAGACGTTAAGTGGAAAATAAAGGTAAAGGTAAACAGACCCCTGACCGTTAGGTCCAGTCGTGACCGACTCTGGGGTTGCGGCGCTCATCTCGCTTTATTGGCCGAGGGAGCCAGTGTACAGCTTTCGGGTCATGTGGCCAGCATGACTAAGCCACTTCCGGCGAAACAGAGCAGCGCACAGAAACGCTGTTTACCTTCCCGCCGGAGCGGTACCTATTTATCTACTTGCACTTTGACGTGCTTTCGAACTGCTAGGTTGGCAGGAGCAGGGACCGAGCAACGGGAGCTCACCCCGTCATGGGGATTCGAGCCGCCGACCTTCTGATCGGCAAGTCCTAGGCTCTGTGGTTTAACCCACAGCGCCACCTGTGGAACATAGTCCTTGCTAAATATTTGACAATATAGAAAGATAGGCATAAGGGAACAAAGGCAAAAGGGATAAGAGCCATTGGAATTTGGTGGACTGATTGATTGATTGATTGATTGATTGATTGATTGATTGATTAACCTGTCATTTTGTCTAGTCCAGGGCAACCCAAAGCAACTTACAACCAAACAGACAATGTACCACCACATAGATACATTAAAACCAAGAGGAAAGAGAAACACATTTTAAAATACATAAAAATACATTTATGTGTTGTTTATGTTCACCTAAAGTTATAATGTACTATGCATATTCTTGTAGTGGGAGGGAAAGGTGGGATAATTGGTGGGGTTTTTTGGGAATCTATAAAGCTGTCTTATGCCAGCATCTCTTGTTTGCCTACTCTAGCAAAGGAGATGTGTATGATGGGGTCCGGGGGGGGGGGGCGGCGGCATCCCATTTTGTTACCTGAGGTGAAACAGGAAAGTGCTGCCCCACTTCTCCTGACCAAAGTCTACCCTCGCAGGGTTGTGTGGTGTTGCCCGCAAAGGGGTGATGGCAGCGGCAGGTTCTAGCGAGATCTTGTGGCAGAATTGGCAAGGACCCTGCCTCTTGGAGTTCTGCCGCCTGAGGCAGCTGCCTTAACCCTGGTGGGGTCCCTATAGGTATCCGATTGGCCACTGTGAGAACACAGTGCTGCACTAGATGGCCCATTGGCCTGATCCTGCGGGCTCTACTTAGGGTTTTAGTGGCCTACCAGTTTATGAGGCCTATGAAACCAGAAACTATATGCAAAGGAACTTTTAAACTATTGGGATGAGCAGGATTGTCTATGCATTGAATTTCCAGTCCTGGTAGATAACAAGGCAAAAAAAGCCAAGCAATCTAGTCAACAATAGCTGCTCCAATATGCTTTAAGAGTTCCCTGAGCACTAATGTAATCTGTGATGAAACTGGAGAACGGAAGAAGGAAGTGTAAATCTAATAAGCACCGTGCAGAATAATGACCTCATTTATCAAACGTATTAAGCCCCTGAGTGGGTGCGATAAAGGGATTCTACTTTACTGTCATTTGCAGTCTGGATTTGCAAATGACTGGATCCTCCTGGAATGCCAACCTACCCCGCTAGTTGCTGTCAAAGAAATCTATTGGTACCCTCTGTCAGCCATGAATAAAAATATTAATCTGCATATCCATTTTGATAGCCAATATGTATGGTCCACAGTTGGGCAATGCTTGTTATTTGGACTAACCAAAAGGAAGTAAAGCAGTGAGAGGTCTTTACCAGTCTGGATATTAAGCAAAAACAGGGTAGAGTCTGGGCTTGGTGTTGAAGCCACCAAGTCTGCATTTAGTCACTGTCTAATGTTGGAGTGTAGGAGGATGTTGCAGTCTTAATTAGATTAGGCTGCATGAGGTTTCAGAACAATGGGTAATCTATCCCTCATCCCTCATATAAAATCTAGCAGTTGTCTGGCTTCATCTCACACACTGCTTCAGCTTTTCATAGGTAGAGATACCTGGTTTTAAAAATGCATTGTTTTAAAGTAATCCTAGGGTGGTGCTGTGGGTTAAACCACAGAGCCTAGGACTTGCCGATCAGAAGGTCGGTGGTTCTAATCCCCGCGACGGGGTGAGCTCCCGTTGCTCGGTCCCTGCTCCTGCCAACGTAGCAGTTCAAAAGCATGTCAAAGTGCAAGTAGATAAATAGGCACTGCTCTGGCAGGAAGGTAAACGGCGTTTCCGTGCGCTGCTCTGGGTTGCCAGAAGTGGCTTACTCATGCTGGCCACATGACCCGGAAGCTGTACGCCGGCTCCCTTGGCCAATAAAGCGAGATGAGCGCTGCAACCCCAGAGTCGGCCACGACTGGACCTAATGATCAGGGGTCCCTTTACCTTTACCTTTAAGGCAAAAAAAAAAAAAAAAAGAGGAGTCGCAATTGTTCATCCTTTCTGCAAAGCAAAGGACAAGAAGCTGGTGTTGAAACAGCAGAGAAGTGAGGTCGTCGGGTTAAACAACTAGCAGTCCCTGAATTCATGGGGCATTTCAGGGGTTGGCAAACCGGCAAAGCGAACAGTGATGAATCTTGCCTCCAATGACAACGAACAAGTTGGGATCAGAAAAAGTATTGCTATGACAAGATTTATAACACAAATATAATGGTAAAGAACCAAACAATTTAAATATAAAAAACCCAGTACATGTCAACCAAAAGGACTTCTTTAGTGTTCACTGAAGTTAGGGCTGCCATATGTCCGGAAAATGCCAGATATAGCCAGGATTTGGCCTTCAGAAACAGTGTCCCAGACTGAAATTGCTTAATGTCCAGGAAAATCTGGATATATGGCAACCCATGTCAGAAGTTTAGATTTTGATGGATTTCCTTAAAAATAAGGGCAACGTAGTAGATTTTAAAGATATTTCAGCTGGCATTTTCCCTGATCAGAAGATAAGCTCTATTTTAATTGCATGAAAGACTTGCAAATTCTGGGTCCGATGGTGATGTGGCCCCATATTCCTAGGTTTGATGAACTTTTTTACATGTAAAAAAGCGTTGTTGGGTGGGTGTGCTAAGCGCTCTGTGTTTTGCAGGCATTCCTGGACTAATTTAGCTCCTTTTCTCTCCCATCAATGTTCTCTTGCTATGTCTCATTTTTTGCAACAAGAATGGAGCTCCTTTGTTCAGCATATGATTGGCAAGACTGCGTCTTCCTCCATTCAGGCTCAAGCTGGGTCCCCAGTAGTTTGCCTTAATTGCCGCTTAGCGTGAATCACAGAGACTTATCGGTGTCTGCTTCCTGTGCAATATATTCCTCTTTTAAATCCCGGCTGCTGCAAAAGCAAACTATTTCAAATGTGCTTCTTAACAAACGTGAACTGGCGTGCATCCCAGGTCTTCTCCTTCTTTGCCTGTAGGAGAAAGAGAGAGTATAAGATCTTCCTTTCCTGTCCGCCTGCCTGCCTGCCTGCCTGGCCCAACTGCTGCATTGGTCTATTCCCTACTCACTAGCGCCGGATCCAGCCTTTGCTGAGGTGATTGTGTTTGCCAGTGTTCCCCCACCCCTCAAGTGTGCTTACACAGCAGTGTCACTCTTGGGCAGCCTACATCTGTACCTCAGAGCAGTCTCTCTCTGGGCATTGTGGGGATTTTTTTAAAGTGATGGCTGGTGGCAGTGGGCCTTGCTGGGAACTGTGAGCCCAGGCAGCTGCCTAAAGATATTGAGTCCCTTCCCTCCATCAGTGGCCTGCCACTCAGCAAGAGAGGAAAACAAAGTGAGGGCCCTCCCACTGGTTTTATTTGGCCCGCCTGTGTTTTAATGTTTCTATTGTGCCCACCTTGGGCACCACCCAGCGTTCTTTTCCCGTGAGTTTTAATGCTGTGACACAGGGGAATCCAGTGCAGCAAGTACCCTAGCAGAAACTCATTGCAGAACAAATTGCAACCTCTGATACCAGCAGCCTGCTTTTGCATTCTCTTGCACAACCATGCCAGCAAAACAAGTACTGTATATCACTAAGCAACTTTAACTTAGCCCCTACGTTGGATGCAACCCTTTGACCTGTTTTTCCTTTTGAAAAGAGAAAATGCTGTTGGAATGTAGCACCTAAGAGCTTAAATGTCACCTCTGCCATGAACTTACTTTGCGGCCTTAGGCGAATCACACGGCTCATAGCCTCAGTCCCCGACCCCTACCTGCAACATGAGGAATAATAACACCTTAATGTATGGGGTTACAACTAGGTAGTATCAGAGCCACCAGACTCTTGAGTTTTTGTTTTTGCTTTTTTAAAATAAGTCTGTCTCCTTTGTAGACTGAAAGTTATGAAGTGCCCTATCCCTGACTACTGTTATGGCTGTCATAACACCATCTTAATTAAGTCGCCGGTATTAAGTCCAGTTCTTGCTCTTCTGGTCTGAACTTGCTGTTAAAGCAACCTTTTGACTGTCTGGAAGATTTTGACTTGTAGGTTCACTGAACTCAGGATTGGAAGATCAATCCTCTGCAGTTGAATTCCATTTTTAAATCTAGCAATGGATATGAATATCTCTTATCTCTTCTTTTTTTTAATGATTGATGCAAGACAATAAACTAAAGGAGAAACATAAATATATACAAGTCAAATCAGTATGGTATACAGCTGAAGCCCATGTACCAATATGCTGATTGTTGTTATTCATCTGAATATTTCTTTTGCACAGCAAGCTTTTTTGCAAGTTGCTGTTTCTCCTATAATATGTAATCCTGATATTCTTTTCTGAATTGTGTACCTCTTTTTGTTTTGTGTTTCCATCCCCCCCCCCCTCTCTCTCCAGGTGATTATAAATAGCACAATCACACCTAATATGACCTTCACAAAAACATCACAGAAGTTTGGCCAGTGGGCTGATAGCCGCGCAAACACTGTATTTGGCCTGGGGTTTTCTTCTGAACAGCAGCTAACAAAGGTAACTTGAGTTTGAATTACTTTTTCACTTCTTGTTGCTTTTGTAGAATCTCCTGCAATTTCAATGAATTAAAAGGAGGAACATATAGATCTTGTGGTAGTTTCTCTCTCTCTCTCTCTCTCTCTCTCTCTCTCTCTCTCTCTCTCTCTGTGTGTGTGTGTGTGTGTGTGTGTGTGAGAGAGAGAGAGAGAGAGAGAGAGAGAAACTGGATTTCTTCCACTTCGTCTTAATTAATAGCAACTTTGCTCTTTGCAAGCGATTAATCTCCTGTAATCAATGAGTGGGCCAGTGTTTGTGGGAGGTGTTAACGTTCAAGCTAGAAATTTTCTGAGTGTGTTTGATCATATGGTTTTCTATGCCTAGTTTTCTGTGCCTGCCTTGAAGCCAAACTAGGTGTTAGGCTAAATGCAAAGGCATTGCTCAACAGAACAGCTGTGTGTTCTGCTCATCACTTCAACACGACATCCCATCTAAGAACGTAAGAACAGTCTGCTGGATCTAGCCTTTGGCCAGTGGAGGTACAGTCTTGCTCATACAGCCATTAATACTGCAGCTGCACTATACATTTAAAGCGGTATCATACCACTTTAACAGCCATGGCTTGCTCCAAAGTATCCTGGAAAGTGTAGTTTCTTTAGGGATGCTGAGAGTTGTTCCCCTTACAGACCAACAATTCCCAGAATGGTTTTACAATCTTCCCAGAGAACTCTGGAAACTGTAGCTCTGGGAAGCAGAAAAGGGTTCTACTAACAACAATAAACCCCTTTTAACAAACTACACTTCCCAGGAGTTGGGGGGGAGCCATAGCTGTTTATGGTGCTGATTTCAATGTATGGTGCAGATGGGGCTGTGTTCTCAGTACAATAATAGTGCAGTAGTTGTGGATTAAGGGGTCTCGTAACAACTCTCAGCATACCTTACAAACTATACTTCCAGGATACTTTGGAGGAAGCCGTGACGGTCAAAAGTTTTCAGATACTGCTTTAAATGTATAACACAGATGGAGCCTAGGTACCGGTAGATCTAGGCGAATTGGATGTCGTAGAAATGATTTATTACTTTGGGAGTCTTCCTATTAGAGACCCTTTTAAACTAGCAGTAGTAGCTTGGTGATGAATAGCCCAATGGTGTACACAATGTGCGCTCTATTTGTTGAGCTGGTGCTCTTGTCAAAGAATCAGAATAATTTTTCCCAGGCTAGAAATGAGTCACTTATCAGGACAGATAGTTGACATTTTTAAAAAAGAACTACTCACCATTAGTGTCTCCGGATCGTATTAGTTCACTAAACGTGATGCCCTTGAACATTCCACAACTTCCTCATTAATCTTGTTCTCCATAGCCTTGAAGGCTATAGGCCATGAGATGTTCGATTAGAGACCATGTTAACAGAAGTCCCAGCTGCTGCCTCAAACAGCGAAAAGTGGTGGCTGTGTTTGTCAGCCGGATGAAAACATGGTCAGACTCCTCATACTTCTGGACTTTTTCGGGAGGAAGAGCCACAGTCCTTTTTTTGTGACAAATATGCATCGGGACAGAGTTCCAGCACTTCCTTTGTTGCTGCCTATGGCAGCCATTTTTGGTGACTGAGTATTTGATTTTTGATTTTTATTGTTATTCATGTTTTTATACTGTATTTTATGCTGCTTTTATAATTAAGTGTTTTAAAGTGTTTTAAATTTGTTGTTAGCCGCCCTGAGCCCGGTTTTTGAACTAGGAAGGGCAGACTATAAATAAAAACTTATTATTTTTATTGTTAAGTTGTGGGTGAACATATCAGCCGACACAGCGATTCTTCAAACAGCTCTTGTTTATTCACAGGCCAGGACAGAACAGAACTGAAGGGTTCAGTCAGCCTGCTTATACAGAGCTCCAATACAACATAATTGTAACCACTTTCTAAAACTATCCAATCACTGAACGTCACTTTCAATCCCTTATTTGCATAACTATCTACAGTATCCCCCTGCTGGCCCAGGGTGAGAACTTCAGTACATAACAATTATTATTCCATAGCAGTGTCCACGTGCGGCTCACCTTTAGGCTGGACCACCTACAACAAGAGAATATATACAGGGCGGGAAAAGGGGCAATCCAACAATAATGGCTCCACTTCGACAAGAAGCTGAGCTTCGGACTCCACTCACCCTTTAAAAGGGAGAGGCGGTCCCAGTTGCAGCCAGGCCTCTGCCCTCACTTGGCCCCTTGACCCGTCTGCAATTGGCCGAGTCCCAGCCAGTTTCCCACCAGACCTTGTGTCCCCTTTTGACCACATGGGAGGACCCCACTCCACCCCCAAGATATCTGGCTTGCTGTGCCAGGCAGAAAAGGGCAATACGGTTTGAGTATACAGTGGTACCTTGGTTTACGAACTTAATCCGTTCCGGAAGTCCGTTCTTAAACCAAAGCATTCTTAAACCAAGGTGTGCTTTCCCATAGCAGCGGGGGGCTCAATTTATAAATGGAACACACTCAGCAGGAAGCGGAACATGTTCTAAATCCAAGGCAAAGTTCACAGACCAAAACACCTACTTCCGGGTTTGCAGCGTTCTTAATCCAAGTTGTTTGTAAACTAAGCTGTTCTTAAACCAAGGTACCACTGTATATTGCCAATCCTGGACTGGGCTGCACTGCCTGCCAATTAGTTTCCGGGCCCCATTCAAAGTGCTGGTTCTGACCTATAAAGCCTTAAATGGCTCAGGGCCGCAATACCTCAAGGACTGCCTGTCCTCTTATGAACTGGTCCGGAGCCTGCAATATTATTATTATTATTATTATTATTATTATTATTATTATTATTATTATTATCATGCATCCACTCTGGGCAACTTCCCACAAATTAAAACACAGTAAGACATCAAACATTAAAAAACTTCTCCATACTGGACTGCCTTCAGGTGTCTTCTACAACTCAGATAGTTTATTTCCTTGACATCTGATGGGAGGGCGTTCCACAGGGCGGGCGCCACTACCGAGAAGGCCCTCTGCCTGGTTCCCTGTCGCCTCACTTCTCGCAGTGAAGGAACCACCAGAAGGCCCTCGGAGCTGGATCTCAGTGTCTGGGCTGAATGATGGGGGTGGAGACACTCCTTCAGGTATATACGGCCAAAGCCGTTTAGGACTTTGAAAGTCATCACTGGAGGCAATTCTTCGTGTACCACCTCCACGAGAGGTCCAGAGGTCAGCAACACGAGAATGGGCCTTTTTCTGTTGTATCTCCCTGCTTGTGGAATGCTCTCCCTGGCAAGGCTCTCCGGCCGCCTTTGTTACATATCTTTAGGCACCAGGCAAAAACAGGCTAATTAAACCATCTATGGACTTTTAATCTCTCTGTGTGGGGTTGCTGTTGTTTTCATTTGCTATTATGGTATGCATTTTTGTTTTTTTTAATTTTGTAACCCACCCTGTGATATTTGGATGAACGGTGGTACGGAAAATAAATAAATACAGTTTCATTGTTGCATTATTTAGCTACTTCTGACAGATCCTCAGCATAGTCTGCTACAATTGTGGACATCTTCCTAAGAATCAATGCAGTGTCCTACAGTTTGCCACCTGTCAAAGAGAACCTTGGGGAAAATAACCATTGTTCATAGGAAACTTTGCTGCGGGTGCATGGAGCATGCTTCAAATCCGGTTCAGTCTGAAATGTAGCATTCTTTCCATCTATATTTTCAATACGTGGTTGTTCCAGTTCTTGCGATCTGCAATAATTTTGTAACTGTCTTGAGAGCAGAGCTCTATTCCCCGCCCAAAAGCATTTGATCTAAATATTAGGCACTTAACCACCCACCCACCCACCCGCTTGTGCTCAGCAGTTTTCTCCCTTTGATATTAGCAATGTAGATAAAGCAACCTCACTGCACCCCTGCTTCTATAACTGAAACTAAATCAGGCTGTGAATTAGTTCTTCCAAATGGATCCTTTGTACTTTCCCAAGTATGTCTGCACCATTGTGGATTGTTGCTTTTCGTTTGGGGTTCCTGGGGTGCCCTGCAGCAGAATCCTATACATGTCTATTCAAAATTGGGTCCCACTAAGTTCAGTGGGGCTTACTCCAAGGAAACTCTTTCTCCTCAAGTACCCTGAACAGTTCTGCAAGAAGGTCAATGATGAACATCCATGTGAAGAAATCCAAAAGACAAAATTGGAACCTCAAGTAAAGACTATGGGTTGGATCTACTCCTGGTTAGTTCCACTTGGTTCCCTAATGGGACCCAAGTTATGATGATTAAGTACACTGAGTTCAATGGGACTTAATTTCAACTGGCTTAGTCTGTGGAGGGTCTAGCCTAATACTGCTTTCTCTGCAAGTGTGTCACAGAACCTAAAGAAGCCCAAATTGAAGACCAAGCAACTCAAGGACCTAGTTCACACTTCACAACAAACCATATTTAATGGTTTACCATGCATGCACCTGTCTCACTGCTTTGCACTAATGTGTGGAAGAAAGAAACCCTGGTCCCCAGCTTAGTGTTACGCCCAAACCAGGGATCATGGTTTATTTCATTCAAACAAACTAGAGCAAACCTTGGCTGCAGACCATGGTTTGTTTTGTTGCTGGACAGACTGGGATCCCCAGTTTGAACATAGCGCTAAGCCAGGCATAATGCTTTCATTCCTCCAGGCAGGAGTAGGGAAGAGCAAAGGTGAGAAGATCAGAGCATTGACCATAAACCATTAATTGTGGCTTATGAATGGGGCCAATGTTGTTGTTGTTTTCTACTGTATTTTAGGGTTATGTAATTTGGCAGAGTGAGAGACTAAACAGTCAGCTGTGAACCTCCCAGTCTTTTCCCAGGTTCCAAAGAATAGTCCTTTGCTCAGTTTGTTCTCTGTTCCCCTTGGACTAAGCTTACCATATGGGTACCTTGCAGCTCACACGCTTTCAATCCTCTGCATTTTCCTTTGACCGGTCCCTTTCTGAAATTCCCTGAAAGATTCCCCATGCCACCTCCATAAGAAAATAGGCACAAAGCAGAATTCTAGAGCAAATGCATGCACAGACATAATGCACCTTCTCTGCTTCTATTAAATTATTTTGACTTGCATTGGAGAAGTGGTCTTTGTTCTGTAATGAAATATCTATAAGGAAAGGCTGCCTTGAACCCAGGTCCGAACCCAACATTCTGCTATGCCACACTGGTTCTTAGGCCACACTGTAGATTTTCAGCACTATTCTAGCACTTTATCAATCATGGGTTCCTATGAAGAATCCTGGGAACTGTAGTTTAAGTGTGCTGAGAGTTGTTAGTAGAACCCTATTCCCCTAGTGAAGCTACAGTTCCCAGAATTCTCTGGGAAGAGGTGCTCTTGTTAAACCACTCTGAAAATAGCAGCTCTGCGAGGGGAACCGGGGTTTCCTAACAACTCTCACCACCCTTAAACTACGGTTCCCAGGATTCTTTGCAGGAAGCCACAGTTGTTTAAGTTGTTATGTGCTTTAAATATATATAGTGCAAGATATGGCTGTATTCCCAGCACTGCTGATGGGAAAACGTCCATCGCCGCCACTCCCAGCTTTGGAGCTGTAGGGCAGGCTGTGTGCTACATGCAGTTCAATCCTCCCAGTACTTCTTCTCCACTCCCTGCCCCTTAGCACCTGCCATCTGAAGCAGCTGCTTCATTTGGCCTAATGATAGGGTTGGCCATGTCAGCGCTCCTGCAAGAGTCTGAAGCTGCCCTGGAAACATATATGGCCAAAGGGGAGGGAGTCATAGTTCAGGGACAGAGCACATGCTTTTCATGCCGAAAATGCTTTGTATGTTCAGTCTCATGTATCTCAAGCTGTCAGGGCATGCGCAGAAGTGATTTCCGATATCTGTGTGTACAGATGCGATTTCCAGTGCCGCTCAGCGAGTCCCCGCACTGTGCTGGTTTAGCATAGCGCAGAGGGGACTCACCGAGTGGGCGGCTCGGTTCGGGGGTGGCTCATGGGCCGGTAAAACAGTCTTCATGGGCCGGATCCAGCCCATGCGCCACATGTTGCTGACCCCTGTCCTAGAGTAACTGTGAAATAACTTCAAAAAGTAGGTAGTGTAATAACTGTAGTGATGGTGCAATAGCATCAGAAATTTGTGATAAACTTTTAGGGATGATGTGCTCTGCTCTTATCAGAATTGTTTATATTGCTCCACACCGTAGATTTAAATAGCATTCAGAGTGCATGGCTTTCCCCAAATAATCATGGGAACTATAGCCTGTAACTATGCTGGGAATTGTAGCTCTGTGAGGGGTAAACTACAGTTCCTACAATTCTTTGGGGGAAGTTGTGACCGTTAAGGTGGTAAAAAGGTGTTTTAAATACAGTGGTGCCTCGCAAGACAAAAAGAATCCGTTCCGCGATTCTCTTCATCTAGCGGTTTTTTCGTCTTGCGAAGCAAGCCCATTGACGGCTTAGCGGATTAGCGCTATTAGCGGCTTAGCGGCTTTTAGCGGCTTTTAGCGGCTTTTAGCGGCTTATCAGCTTAGCGGATAAGCAGATAAGCGGCTTAGCGGCTTAGAAAAAGGGGGGAAAGGGGGGGGGAGTCGGAAAAACCCGCAAGACATTTTGTCTTGCGAAGCAAGCCCATAGGGAAATTCGTTTTGCGAAGCGCCTCCAAAACGGAAAACCCTTTCGTCTAGCGGGTTTTTCGTCTTGCGAGGCATTCGTCTTGCGGGGCACCACTGTACATGGTGTAGATGTAACTTAAAGAGATGCCCCACAATGCACAAATAACAAACTTTTGTCAATGTGGATTGCTGTGAATTAATTAAAGCAGCAATTTCCAGATTTATTTATTTTTAAACAGAGAGAAGCCCACCACTGTTGATCCCTCCAGCTAAGTCAGAAATTATTCTTCTGATTGAGCCTTAGTTTACCATTTGGGAAGAAGTAAATTACAGTAGTAATGACATGCTGGTCCATAGAAATGAGAAGGAGGATGCGGCAATAACTGTTAATTGGACTTCAGTGTCATTTATAATTGTGCCTGCATGGGATTGCAATGAAGTTCAAAGGTTTTGCAAACAGTTTTTGATATAGGCTCATCTTCTTAAAGCTGTAGCTTTCCCTGCTGGCTTGCATCATTAAATCCCACACAAAGCAAGAATCATAAAAATTTCATGCAGGCTAAATGTCAAAATCTGTGGAAGACTTATGCAAGATGGAAACATGTGATTCTGTCTGGTTTTGCATTTTTAAAAGGGGGTGGATTCCTTATCCAGATCAGGATTCTGAGACCCTAAGCATTGCAGGGATAATATTTTCTTATTTTATTTAATGAGAATTGTGCAACCTTAAGGTAAGTTGTACAATAGGACATGCATTAGTTAGGCAATGGGATGACAATAATGAAATAATGGATCTGTATTCTTGTTGCTCCCTAAACCCAGCAATAAATTTTCAACATTTAACAGCCTCACATCCATTATTTTTATGATGTCTGAGGCCAGAGGTTACTGTAAGGCTGACAGCCAAATTACATTCATGGTCAGTTGCAAGAATTTATTAAGGCTCTTTCCTCACATACACACATGCCCCAAATGTGCTCTCAAATGATTATTTGTCATTACCTGTCACTCCTGCCTTCGCCTCAAACCATCACAGACATTTCTCTTTCATTAAATTGACGTTTCAAGAGCAGAACTGGGCGTGGACACCACACCCAGGGGTGGGAGCAGGAGATTCCCCTTCTATTCCCCATCTTATTTGAACCTTTACTTTTCCCCTTGTAGGATTGAATGAGCAGTGGTCTTTAGATCAGGGAAATAGCTCAGGGGGAGTATGAACCACAGCTTATCACAGCATTGTTGCATCAGTCAAATGTGGACACCCCCCCCTCCAACCTGTTAAGAGAAAGGGAGGGAAGGACAGTTCTAAATTAGGTTGCATTGCATGTATGGAGAGTTTTAGAATCAGTTTTAATACAGTGTTTTTGAATTTGCATTTTAATGATGCAGTACATTGCTCTGAGCTCCCAGCTGGACACAAGGATGGTATAGGAAACAAATAAATAGATATATAGATATATTAGGACGCGGGTGGCGCTGTGGGTTAAACCACAGAGCCTAGGACTTGCCAATCAGAAGGTCGGTGGTTCGAATCCCCGCGACGGGGTGAGCTCCCGTTGCTCGGTCCCTGCTCCTGCCAACCTAGCAGTTGGAAAGCACGTCAAAGTGCAAGTAGATAAATAGGTACCGCTCCGGCGGGAAGGTAAACGGCGTTTCCATGCACTGCTCTGGTTTGCCAGAAGCGGCTTAGTCATGCTGGCCACATGACCCGGAAGCTGTATGCCGGCTCCCTCGGCCAATAAAGCTAGATGAGCGCCGCAACCCCAGAGTCAGCCACGATGGGACCTAATGATCAGGGGTCCCTTTACCTTGCTCTGAGCTCCCAGCTAGACACAAGGATGGTATAGGAAACAAATAAATAGATATATAGATATATTATCTTGCATCCTGTGTGATTTGGCTCTAATTTTGACCTTCTATATATCAGAATTAGCCAAGTTTGCAGCTAATCTGTGAGGAAAGGAGATCTGCCAGTGTGCAGTGTTACACAACTGGAGCTCTGATTCAGGCTCTCAGCATCCAGATGTTAATTGTGTGCTTTCTGCAATCATCTCAGGGCCACATTTAAACGTTATCTTAATTATGCAGCTTGCGGCTATATATCTTTTTGCGTACCCTTTGTTGTTGCTGCTGAATTTTTTTCGTTTCTCCTTTTTTATATCTTAATTCATTTGTAACTGAATACCAATAACATGCAAATTAAATATATATATTAACAGGCATAGGAGAGCCTGATTTTTACTGGCCTGAGGTTCCCCACCAGCACCTCATTGTATAGAAACAAAACTAGAACCCCTCCACCTCAATTTCTGATTGTTTTGGATGGCCCCAGAGGAATACCTTAAAGCTCCCTTTTCTCTATGCCAGGGACGTCCAACAGGTAGATTGTGATCTACTGGTGGATCATGGGGGGTATGTTGTAGATTTTGGTAGATCGCGGAAACCCCACCCCCATCCCAAATATATATATTTTTATATAAAAGCTCAACAACTTTGGTAGATCACTGCCAGTTATTTTATAGTGTGAGTAGATCTCAGTCCCTTGAAAGTTGAACACGCCTGCTCTATGGACCTTCATAATTCATTCAGGCTAATTTAAAATCAGTTAGAGTAAGCTGTTATTTGCGGCTGTCCTAATGTAACACTTTGCTTATGTGTTTATGTTCAGTTTGCCGAGAAATTTCAAGAGGTGAAAGAAGCTGCCAGACTGGCAAGAGACCGGTCTCAAGAAAAAACAGAGACTTCCAGCAATCATTCCCAAGTAAGTGATTTATCTGAATGTGGAATATGGGAACATGGTCTCGTTGATTTGAAAATGGATTTTGTGAAAGAGAAGAGCAGTTGAAAATGCTACCCAAGGTCAGCTTCAGGTGAGCGTTAGCAAAGAAATAAAGTATTTTAACAGCAGCAACAAAAATGATTCTTGGCAATTGCTTTTGGTGGATCTGCTTACTTGCTTGAGACCTAATGCCTAGGCGGATGGCAGATGCCACATACAGCGGATGATCTGAGAAAGCTGTTCCTGGACTTTACGACTTCTGACCTTAGGTAAAGGGAGTCA
This sequence comes from Podarcis cretensis, assembly GCF_951804945.1. Taxonomy (NCBI): domain Eukaryota; kingdom Metazoa; phylum Chordata; class Lepidosauria; order Squamata; family Lacertidae; genus Podarcis; species Podarcis cretensis. The sequence continues at coordinate 16,616,990 of NC_137183.1, read as the reverse complement.
CACATTTGGCACGCTATCCCTAAAAAAGGCATCTCCAGAACTCCCTTCATTTGCACTCATAGCAGGGAGAATTCAGAGGTGCGGGATCTTTTTTTTTCTGTTTTGCTAGAATGTCAAGGTCTGCAAGCAAGAGCCAGTCACAAAATGGTGAAGCCAGTTTTACCTGCACACTGGAATGCATACAAATCTACCTGTAAGTTTCCAGGCATCAGTGCTTCTAACACAACCCTCCCAAACTGGCCCACATTGCTGAATGAAGACATATGGCAGCCAATTAGTACTCTCATTTGACAAGCAAGGGACACTGATGTTAAGAGAGAAGCAATTAACACAAGACCAGCCATGATAGATTTTTTTTTTTACTTCAATTTTTACTTGAACTTGTTAAAGCATTGGTAGGCAGAGACATTTTGAAATCTACTGCAAACCACTTAGAAATCTACCAGTAGATCCAAATCTACCTTCGGCCTGCCCCTGAGACAGAAATTTTTGCATCTTAAGGAGAAGAGTTTGGGCCTAGCCATCTCCCAGCCTGGCTTGAAAATCTTTGTGCACGGATAATTTTCCAGTAGCATTCAAAGCTGAGGTGATACAGTCCAGGAACAATTTTGCCAAGTGATCCGATTGCGTTGACCCGCCCTCTGAAATACAATGACTATCCTTTCTTGCAGAAGGTGTTCCCTTTGGGTCGCTTGGAAAATGGTGGGGACGCCCGCGGGGGTTCTGCACCGTGTTGTAGCACGTTGAGAAGCAGCAGGCCTTTATCGTAACATTTTTTTTGGTTTGCGGAATGCCTTGTGCAGGAATCAGGCCGCGAAACTCCGTGTTCTACCCGGGCGTCCAGCGTCAATGGAACGGACGATGAGAAGGCATCGCATGGTGGTCCCTCAGATGCACAACTGAAAACAGAGAACGACAAACTGAAACTTGCCTTAGCCCAGAGGTGAAGCTGCTTTCATGACTTACATTATTGTTGGCTATTTGTTGGTCACTGCGTTCCCAGGCCAAAAGAAGTGCCCATGCTTTTTAGTGGGAGAGTACCGTATTTTTCGCTCTGTAAGACACACCAGACCACAAGACGCACCTAGTTTATGGAGGAGGAAAACAAGAAAAAAAATATTCTGAATCCCAGAAGCCAGAACAGCAAGAGGGATCGCTGTGCAGTGAAAGCAGCAATCCCTCTTGCTGTTCTGGCTTCTGTGATAGCTGCGCAGCCTGCATTTGCTCCATAAGATGCACACATTTACTTTTTAGGAGGGAAAAAGTGAGTCTTATAGAGCAAAAAATACGGTACTTCTTTTGTACTAACGGTGGGGGCTGGGCTATTAGGGTGGATGAAGCACTGCCCAAACAACCTCAGTCTGCCCTCAGCCAGTCACTGCCTACTTACAAACAGTCAGGGAAGTGGCTGCGCTCTGGCTCCCCCTACTGTTGGTCCTCCCTGCTTTCCACCCTGTCTGTCCCAATTAGCACCAACGGCTACTTCTTGGGGCAGATCCACACCACATTTAAAGCACAACCCCCCCCCCCAAATCATGGGAACTGTAGTTTCCCCTAACAGAACTACAATTCCCAACACCCTCAGCAACACAGAGTTCCCAAATTCTTTGTGGGAAGTCATTTGCTTTAAATGCGTGGTTAAATAGCAAGCAGGAGTTGAGAGCTAACTTTATCCTATGGGAGTTGGGGGGCTCTGATTTGACTTTGAAACTCCCTGCTGAGATAACTCATCTAGTTTTCTTGTTGATATTCTCCTGCCAGAAGGCAAAAATCCTCTTTATTTAAACAGGTGTTTGGCCTACTGAGCTGATTGTTTTTTCCTGCTTCGCTGTGTTGTAATCCATTTTTAATTTAATTGTGTTTTTAACAGGCTGCTCTTTTAAATCTTGCTTTTTTATATGGTTTTTATTATGATATTGCCTATTTCTTAAATGGATTGGTGTGTTCTGGACACCAGTAACTGTGACGTGTTATAAACTTAGCTCTGCAGTTCACATAATACAAGCATGTCTTACAAACATGTTTGGATAAAGTCGTTCTACATTATTACTGTGATAGCAGCATGTGTTAATATCAGGGTGTTAATATCAGGGTAAGTGTCCAAGCCCTCTAAACATAGCAGTTACCCAAGGTATAAACCTGACAGGGAGTGTTTTTTGGAGGAACCGTATAAAAAACCAAATTCACAGTAATGTGAAGCTTAGGGTGATATGCAGTTAGAACTAGTAACTTCTTAAACCTATTACCACCCTCTTGTTTTTCAAATTGTCAGCTGAAAAATAAAATAAAATCCCACCACCATCGCAACTGTCAGTTGCCCCAATTTCCCTCCAAGGAGCTTAAGGTGACACATGAGGTTCTCTTCCCTCTCTGTTTCATCCTCACAGCAACCCGTGAAATGGGTAAGGCTGAGAGACTATGACTGGCCCAAGGTCAACCATAAACCTTTTTGGCTGTATGGAGCTTTGAACCCTGGTCTCCCAGGTCCCAGCCCAATCCCCCAACCACTACAGCACACTGGCTCATATAATAATAATAATAATAATAATAATAATAATAATAATAATAATAATTATTTCTTCCCCAGCCACTCTGGGTGGTATCCAACAAAATATTAAAATACAGTAGTCTGTCAAACATTAAAAACTTCCCTAAACAGGGCTGCCTTCAGATGTCTTCTAAAAGTCTGGTAGTTGTTTTTCTCTTAAGACATCTGGTGGGAGGGCATTCCACAGGGCGGATGCCACTACTGAGAAGGCCCTCTGCCTGGTTCCCTGTAACTTGGCTTCTCGCAGCAAGGGAACCGCCAGATGGCCTTTGTCACTGGACCTCAGTGTCTGGGCAGAACGATGGGGATGGAGACGCTCCTTCAGGTATACTGGACCGAGGCCATTTAGGGCTTTAAAGGTCAGCACCAACACTTTGAATTGTGCCTGTAGGTCTTTCAGGACCGGTGTTATGTGGTCTCGGCTGCTGCTTCCAGTCCATCCTCCTTTCAACTCCATGCTCTGACTTAAACATTCCCTACAGTGGTGCACAATGTTGTTGAACTCCAGTTCCCACAATCCCTGGCACTGCCCATCCTTGCTGAGACTGATATGAGTTGGGAGCTGGGAACATCTGGAGGTTCCCCATGTGGCAATCTCCTCCCCTGCCCTTTTAACACAGGCCCACCCAAACATGGTCAAACTTGTTGGAAGCCAAAATCAAATAAGTAGGAGGTCTACTGTGATCCACCAATACTAGAGCAATACAAATAGTGCTCTGTGCATGAGAGAGAGACAGAGAGAAGCTTTTGGGTCACTTTGTGTGCCTTGTTTTGTTTCGCTAAGAGGCTTTATACCTTTATGCTGTTTAAAGAGGATCAGAGAAGTTTCGCCACGCCACATATATTTGTCCTGCTGGGACAATACCGATACTGTTCTTGGACACTGTTATGCCCTCAGATGTATTTATGATATTGACGAGAGAGGTGTTTAACAGTCAGCCTTCCATGAGAGAGATTTTCTAGTATTAAGAACAAAAGACTTCCATGAGAGAGATTTTCTAGTATTAAGAACAAAAGAAGAACGTAAAGGCCATTTACTCTAGCACCCTGCCGCCACAAAGTAGGTGTGCAAAGTGTGACCATTCCAGTAAATTGCCCGGGTGAAAGCAGCCAAAATGGCACATGTTTTCTCTTTAGGAAACTCCCTGGTTCCACAGCTGCCCAAAATAAATGTTGCAAGGGTTTGAGTAATCAAGTTACGTTTGCAGTTTGGGAATATGCTTGGAAGGCTGGACATAGCAAATGGCTATAAACTTATAAGGTGAGAGTGGGAACTGAGAAAGTATGGCTATTTCATAATGACAGAGCTTACAAGTTATATAAGGATGCAAGAAGGGAGACAAAAAAAAAAGTTTTTTTGCACAACTGGAATAGGTTTGTAGAAGATTAGCATAATAAGGCACACAATTCATGAGGTATAAAGTTTTTTTATTTGACCTGCTGTAACAATAAATATGAATATGAGTAATATTCACCAAATACGAAAGTATTATACCATGAACAGAGCTGTTGTATTGTAGTAAACTTGAATGATTTTGTGTGTGTGTGTGTGTGTGTGTGTGAGAGAGAGAGAGAGAGAGAGAGAGAGGGAGGGAACTGGAATATGTGTGTGTGATTAATCTTAAAAATGCTTAATCCATCCCTGTTAATCAGGATTATGTATATTTCATTTTTTTTTTCTTTCTCTCTTGGTTCACCTTTGACATTTTTTTTTAAATTACATATTTATTAAAGTTTTTTGAATACAAATGCATAAATAATAAACAACATTACTTACATTATAACATAATTTCGTCACTTCTTTGGACTCCCTCACATCTCCCGCTCCCACTTACATCGTTACAAAAAAAAAAAATTTCCAAGCAAATTACCCACTTGTTTACAATCTTATCTCTGCTCATTTAAATAAAATCTAACAATTCTCCAAAAAAATTATATTTTCCTTCATCTCACTTATCGTCAAAATCAGATCTAATTCAGTGGTGGGCAGTTATTTATGATCTAGCATCCTTAACATTCAACCAAATTACAATATTTTTGTAAATAAATCTTGAATTTTCTCCAGTCCTCCTCAACCCTCTCCTCTCCCAGGTCTCGGATTCTACCAGTCATCTCGGCCAGTTGCATATAATCCATCAGCTGCATCTGCCACTCTTCCAGTGTGGGTAGATCTTGAGTTTTCCAGCTCTTAGCGATGAGTATCCTTGCTGCCGTTGTTGCATACATAAAAAATGTTCGGTCCTTCTTTAGGACCTTCTGGCCGACAATACCCAGAAGGAAGGCCTCTGGTTTCTTAGTGAAGGTATACTTAAATACCTTTTTCAACTCATTATATATCATTTCCCAGAAGGCCTTCACTTTAGGGCAGGTCCATCAGAGGTGAAAGAATGTTCCTTCATGTTCTTTACATTTCCAACATTTATTATCAGACAAATGGTATATTTTGGCAAGTTTAACTGGGGTCATGTACCATCTATATATCATTTTCATTACATTTTCCTTCAGAGCATTACATGCAGTGAAGTTCAGCCCAGTGGTCCACAACCTTTCCCAGTCCTCAAACATAATATTATACCCAATGTCCTGAGCCCACTTTATCATAACCGATTTAACCATTTCGTCTTGTGTATTCCATTTTAACAGCAAGTTATACATTCTTGATAATACCTTAGTCTTTGGTTCTAACAATTCTGTTTCCAACTTCAATTTCTCCACCTGGAACCCTACCTTTTTATCATTTTTAAAGACTTCTTTAATCTGAGCGTAATGTAACCAGTCTCGCACTTTATCCTTCATTTTCTCCAAACTCTGCAATTTCCAATTGTCTCCATCTTTTTCTAATATTTCCCAATATTTTGGCCATTTGGCCTCCATATTGGGTCTTTTTCGGGCCTTAGCTTCCAGAGGTGAAAGCCACCTCGGAGTTTTGTTTTCCCAGGATTATGTATATTTCAAACTACTTCCCCCTCCCAGTTCTGAGGTATTTTATATGCTGCATAATGAGTGCCTCTTATCTGGTCTATAGAAAAAAACTATAGAGAAATCTCCAATGTTTGTGTGATTCCTCACCCCCCCTTTCTTTTAGCTCCTCCAATGTAAAGAAATGGGAAACAGAACTGCACAGTCTTAGGGAGAGCAATGCCAGACTGACTTCTGCACTCCAAGAATCTGCAGCCAGCATAGAACACTGGAAGAAACAGTTTTCCATCTGCAAAGATGAGAACGATCAACTTAGGAGCAAGGTATTGGATGCAGCAAATTGAAACGGTGGTGCTTTACTAATTTTATTAGCCAGAAAACATGCCAGTGTGCTGTAATGATTAGATGAGGAGTGAGGAAACTTCTCCAACCCTGAGGGCTGCATTTCCTTTTGGGAAACCTTCTCTTCTGAATGATGGTTTGGGGAATTTACAGAGGCAAAGCTTCAATGGTACCTGGAGAGCTCCAGACAGGGCTCAGGGCAAAGGCTCCAGAAGAGGAAACATCAGATGTTGCTGCAGCACCAGCAGCAGCTAGTCAGGGGTGTGGCTTGAGGAGAGGGCATGTCCAAAGGAGGGGCCCATGGACCTGAGAGTATTGGAGTACTGGACAAGAACTGCAGGGTTCTGAGGGTTCCTTGGGAAGAGAGATTTATTGTCAAACCATTCAAGGAACTACAGTGGACCCTCTAGTTCCGTACCACTCTGGATATGTAACTTTCGGGTTATGAACGCAGCAAACCCAGAAGTGTATACTTCCGGGTTTCGCCACATGCACGCATGGGCAGAAGCGCTAATCGCGCCATGTGCATGCACAGAAGTGGTGCGTCTTTCTACAGACTTTTTGGGTTGCGGACGGAACCTCCAGAATGAATTTAATTCGTATCCGGAGGGTCCACTGTATAGCTCTGTGAGAAGAATAGGGGTCTGAAGCATTTGAGGTAACAAATAAATTGGTTATTACTCTGGGATGAATATTTTAGTATCTATACTTAATAGCTAGCCTATTAACACACCTTGGAGGTAGATCCATTTATTTCACTTATGTAATGCATTGGCAACTTGCAAAAATAAAAGTTGAGAACTTAAAATGCATTTTAGCCAATATAAAAATCCTGATGCCGCTTCACGCATACCTAGCTGTGCTGAGTTGCCCTGGGATAGTCCAAAAATTGCTGGAGGGAGAGAGGTCAAGGGACAATCATTCCTGTCTACAAAAAACTGCTTTGCCCAATATTAGATGTACTGGATGTAAATGTCAGGGGAGAATAACAAAAAGGTGTAAATTTTGGAGCAGTCCAGGAATAGTGGTGTGCACTGCCACTAAATGATATGGTGCAATATTTCAAAAGCTTTTAATTGACCCACGCACTCCTGGCAGAAGTATATTGACAGCAGGGGTTTTTTTGGTTTCCAACAATGCTACTTTTGGCAAGAATCCCACAACACTGAACTTGATTTGTGGGGATAGGCAGCTTCGCTGAGTGCTGGGAGAACTATGCAGAGATGAGTTCTTTTTTCCTTCATAAGGACCTGCAGCTTGAGCACACTGACTGCATTTGGATGATTGCATCTTGGCTTCATAAGCTGACCTATACACAAGCCTTTTTGCTGTAGTTGCTTCTCCCTCCAAAGCACATCCGAAGAACACTGTTTCCCTCAAAGAATTCTGGGTGTTGTAGTTTATCCCTCAGAGTTACAATTTCTAGCAACCCTTAACAAACAAGTGCTTTAAATCAGTCTCTAGTTGTTTTTGGATTACAACTCTCATCATCCCTAGCTATCAGGTCAGGGATGATGGGAACTGCAGTCCAAAAAACAGCTGGAGCCCCAAGTTTGGTAAAAACTCTGCTCTAGGCCTTCCCCAGCCCCTTCAGCAACCTGCTGCTATCTCCTCATTTTCCTGCAACGTTTCCATTATTTAAAAACGTGAAAAGCAAATGATAAGTATTTGTAGTGGATTGGGAACTCAGACTGGCTCCTTTCAACCCTTCTTTAAGATTGACGAACTGGAAGAGCAGTGCAATGAAATAGATAAGGAGAGAGAACGAAATGTGCAGCTGAGCAGGCGCCTCCAGGAATTGGAAACAGAGCTACAAGACAAGGAGCTGGTATGTAAAACAAAGAATGGTAATGAAGTGCTTAAAGCTGCGGACATGCAGCCACAACATCTTTGGGGAATCAATCCGCTTCCACAGTACTTGTAAAACAAAAACATAAAAAACCCTAATGCAGATTGCTTTAGAAGCTGAGCAAGCCCTGGAGGCTTTGGGCACAATGACATGACTGATGCTCCTGCAAATACCATGGGTTCCTAGCAAAACATTAGGCTTTTGTGCTCTGTCTGTTTTACCTTGGGTGATTCTCTTTTTTTTTTTTTTTTTGGTGTTCTGTTTTAATGTAGTAACAAAAGCTGGAAAAAATTTTAAGTTGGGTAGAATGGTTTTTCTTTTCTAAGTGAGCAAACTGAGCCCTCCTGGGGGAGCTGGGAGGGTTAGATAACCCACAGGGGCAGGTAGAAGTGATGGTTGGTACCCTTCTTAAGGTACGTGTATACTGCAAGCTTCCTCCAAAGAACCCTGGGGATTTGTCCTTTGAGAAATGTGTGAGGAAGGTGTTTTTCTTCTATGCAGAGGAAACCAGACACAGTGTGATACAGCGATTAGAGCAGGGGTCAGCAAACTTACCGCACCTCGAGCCGGTGTCTCCAGTGCCAATCGTGTGGAGGGCAGGGGAGCGCGTGCCCATACATGTGAGAACACGCTATTTCCGGTGCACTTCTGGGTCGGAGGAACACCGGAAATAGCTTGTGCGCATGTGCATGGGCCTCCTCCGACCCAGATGTGTACCGGAAATACAGTGGTGCCCCGCAAGACGAACACCTTGCAAGACAGAAAACCCGCTAGACGAAAGGATTTTCCATTTTGGAGGCGCTTCGCAAAACGAATTTCCCTATGGGCTTGCTTCGCAAGACGAAAATGTCTTGCGAGTTCCTGCGGGTTTCCCCCCCTTTTTTCCCCCTTTTCCTAAGCCGCTAAGCCGCTTATCAGCTGATCCTCTGATAAGCCGCTTAACAGCTGATCGCTAAAAGCCGCTAAACCGCTAATAGCGCTAATCCACTAAGCTGTCAATGGGCTTGCTTCACAAGACGAAAAAACCGCTATACGAAGAGCCTCACGGAACGGATTGATTTCGTCTTGCGAGGCACCACTGTAACGCTTTCGCATGTGCAAATAACGCTTGCGCATGCGCACAAGCTATTTCCAGTGCTCCTCCGACCTGGAAGTGGGAAGCCATGCAGCGCAGCACCGGTAAAAGCGGGCAGCGGTGGCGAGGGTCACCACGGGCTGGATAAACAAGTCCCTTGGGCCTTATCTGGCCGGCGGGCCTTAGTTTGGGGACCCTTGGATTAGAGTGTCAAACTAGGGACTCGGGAGACCAAATCACCACTTGGCCTTGAAGCTCACTGGGCGGTCTTGGGGCAGTCAATTGCCTCTCAGCCTAACCTGCCTCACAGCGTTGTCAGGCTATTGCAATCCAACAGCTACCCAGTGTTGGAAGACGTTTAAACAGATCTCTTGAAAGCTGTTGCGCGTTGTATTAAGTCTATATCAAAATTTCCTGCTTGGTTTCAACTCCATCTGCTCAATACAAGGGACAAAACAAAAAGAGCATAGAATTGTAGAGTTAGAAGGGAACCCAAGGGCCATCTAGTCCAACCCCCTGCAACACAGGGATCACGCCTAAGGAATCCCTGACAGATGGTCATCCAACTGCTGCTTCAAAACCTCCTATGAAGAAGAGTTGACCACTTTCTGAGGCTGTTTGTTCCACTGTCAAGTAACTCTTACAATCAGAAAGTTCTTCCTAAAGTTTAGTTGGAATCACCTCCCTGGTAATTTTAATCCACTGGTTCGGGTCCTGCCCTCCGGAACAGGAGAAAACAAGCTTCCCCCATCTTCCATGTGACAGCCCTTTAGATATTTGAAGGTGGCTATCCTTTCACCTCTCAGTCTTCTCTTCTAAACATACCCAACTCCCTCAACTGTTCCTCATAAGGCTTGGTTTCCAGCCACTTTATCATCTTGGCTGCCCTCTGCATATGTTTTCCCTTTGTCAATATCCTAGATCAGTTGGTAGAGCATGCCCAGAACTAGACACAGTACTCCAGGTGTGGCTTGACCAAGGCAGAATAGAGCAGGGACGCGGGTGGCACTGTGGTCTAAACCACTAAGCCTCTTGGGCTTGCTGATTAGAAGGTCGGGAGTTTGAATCCCCGCAACAAGGTGAGCTCCCGTTGCTCTGTCCCAGCTCCTGCCAACCTAGCAGTTCGAAAGCACACCAGTGCACGTAGATAAATAGGTACAACTGCAGTGGGAAGGTAAATGCTGTTTCGATGCTCCCTGGTTTCCGTCACGGTGTTCCGTTGTGCCAGAAGTTGTTTTAGTCCTGCTGGCCACATGACCTGGAAAGCTGTCTGTGGACGAACGCCGGCTCCCTCGGCCTGAAAGCGAGATGAGCACCACAAGCCCATAGTCGCCTTTGACTGGACTTAACCATCCAGGGGTCCTTTACCTTTACCTTACTCCATGTGCGGCTTGACCAAGGCAGAATAGAGCATTACTAAAAGATACGACCCTTTTCTGTGCTGAAACAAGGCCTAGGCTGAACGCAAGGCATGGCTCATGCTAGGGGCAAGTCAAGGCAAGGTGATGTTCATGCTGGATGCAGGACAATGTTCTGACTGGATGAAGGTAAGGCGAGGCTCAGGCTTGATGAGGGCAGAGCAGGTTTTAAGGTAGAGCAGTGCTTGTCCTGTACTCTAGGAATCCAAAACTCTGATACAGTGCCACATTCTCAGACCAGAGAGGCTCTGGCCATACAGGCTCATTGGGAAGCAGTGCTTCTGAAGCTGTCCCTGTGTGCCCTTCCTCTTCTTGTTCAGAGTCCTCGACTCTTCCTCACCTGCAGAAGAGGAACCTGACTCCTGGTCCTTGACAGACAATTGCATTGTGCTGAATTAACAGCTGTCTGGAAAACTTGTTGGGGCTGTCTCAGATCTATTCCTTCTTGTTTCCCCACCCGCCTCTTCCTGCTTTCAGCAGCTGCAGCTGGAAGGAAGATTGACATCTTAGGATAATGGTGACACAGCGCAAAACACACACACACACACAAACCTTCTTGTTGTAGCATGCATATATTCATTGAACTGGAATAAGGGATTAAGGTGGCTTGATGGGGCCGAGGCAGACACACAAATAGAGTTTAGTTTTGGAATTTAAAGGTAAAAGGTAAAGGGACCCCTGACCATTAGGTCCAGTTGTGGCCGACTCTGGGGTTGCGGCGCTCATCTCGCTTTATTGGCCGAGGGAGCCGGTGTACATCTTCTGGGTCATGTGGCCAGCATGACTAAGCCGCTTCTGGCGAACCAGAGCAGCGCACGGAAACGCCGTTTACCTTCCCGCCAGAGCGGTACCTATTTATCTACTTGCACTTTGACGTGCTTTTGAACTGCTAGGTTGGCAGGAGCTGGGACCGAGCAACGGGAGCTCACCCCCGTCGCAGGGATTTGAAATGCCGACCTTCTGATCGGCAAGTCCTAGGTTCTGTGGTTTAACCCACAGCACCACCCGCGTCCCTTTTTGGAATTTACACACACAAAACCCCCAATTAGTTTCTGGGTTCAGTTCAGCTTGGTACCACGAAACCTTAAGGACCACCCATCCACCTTATAAACCAGCCTGGACCCTGCAACACAGGCAGGCAGTCCACGAAGCAGTCTGAAGCAAGCTGTGAGAGGGCATCACCCTGAGAGGAGGAGGAGCAGAAGCCACTGCTAATAGCTGGGGCTGCACCTCCCGTCGCCTCTCCACCAGCAGCAGTCCCACCGCTCCCCACACCATCACACTTCCCCCCTGCACAGGTGGAGCTGGCCACGCATAGCTGTCAACTTTCCCCTTTTCTTGCAAGGAATCCTATTCGGAATAAGGGAATTTCCCTTTTAAAAAAAGGGAAAAGTTGACAGCTATGATCTGGTGCCCCTGCTGCTACCTTCTGCCTCTTGCCACTGCTGGGCACCTGGTGGTTGGCTCCCAACTCTTGCCACTGCCAGGCACTCATTGCTTCTCAGTGCTTTCCACCTCCACAACCCTGGCGGCTGCAGCAGCATGCTCAAGTGGCAGCTCCTCTGTTTGCTCCTGGGCCACTGCCTTCCTCCTGCTCACCCTCTTCGAGTTCACCTGGGGTAGAGGAGCACAGCAGCAGGATCGAGCAGGAGGGGGCAAGTACGCGACAGTGGGAAGAGGGGCAGGAGGTGGGGATCACAGCCAGGGTTTTCGCCTCTAGTGGCAAAACATCCTGGGCCACCCCTGGACCCTGCACAAGGGGGCGTGTAGGGGGTGGCTACACAAGAATGAATAATTCATATATTAGAAAGTTAAAACGTTTTGCACTCACACCAACTCATTTTTATTTTATTTTATCACAACCCTAAGCATTTATCTGACTCCCAAGAATCCAAGCTATTTTGTTCTTCATTAAATTATCAACACACACACACACACACACACACACACACACACACAGTTACACCTACACATAAAAATTCATATTACACAAGGTGGGAAGGGGGGAAATGGATTGAGGTAGTAATAAACAGAGACCTACAGCAAGTGATTAAGTGACAAAGACTTTTGGCTCAGAATAGTAGGGGTTCTTCATCCTTGGACAGACATTTTGCAAAACACGCAAAAATGGGAATTGCTGGGGGAGGGAATTCCCCACCTCCAGCACCCGAGGGTCCAAGCTGCTGCAGTTTTGGTGTACACCACTGACTGTCAATGCTGTGAGTTCTGCTTGTGCCCTCCACCTGCTTGGAAGAGTGTGGACTGATTCCAGGACCCCAGTTTCCTCAACCAATTACCCTCACTGTCTTAAGTGGACAGCGACGACCATCTTTTTGGAAGGGGCAACTCTCCTATGCTGTAGAAGGGTGTACATCTTGCTGCTGCTGCTTGCCCAGGTTTCCAAGTTGCAATTAAGATTTAAAATATTTACATCTGCCTTGCTGCTCTGTCGTTCTTCCTTGGCCTTCCGGTGTTCCTCTAAATATGAGGTTTTCAAAGGTGCTCCTTACGTGCAGTTTCACACTGAGCAGAGTGCACACCGAGCTTGTCTTGCAAAGCCAAGAATAGCTTGTATCTGGGTTGTTTTGTGGCTGCTCGTGTAAGAGCACACAGCCTGGAAGTTGGGGCAGCCCTCCACAGCAAGTGAGAAAGAAGTCTGTAATATTAATGAGCCCATTTTCCGGCTGAGTGGGAGTACTGAAAGTTACAAAATACTGCTCTTTGTGAATGCTATTACCAGCGCAAAGGGCCAGGGTTAGAAAGCATGACATTTTTTCTTTGGGAAAAGCTGCTGGGAGATGTCTTAAAGGTAAAGGTAAAGGGACCCTTGACCATTAGGTCCAGTCGACTCTGGACTCTGGGGTTGCGGCGCTCATCTTGCTTTATTGGCCGAGGGAGCCGGCGTACAGCTTCCGGTTCATGTGGCCAGCTTGACTAAGCTGCTTCTGGTGAACCAGAGCAGCGCATGGAAACGCCGTTTACCTTCCCGCCGGAGTGGTACCTATTTATCTACTTGCACTTTGATGTGCTTTCGAACTGCTAGGTTGGCAGGAGCAGGGACCGAGCAATGGGAGCTCACCCTGTTGCGGGGATTCGAACCGCCGACCTTCTGATCGGCAAGTCCTAGGCTCTGTGGTTTAACCCACAGCACCACCCGTGTCCCTGGGAGATGTCTTAAAATCCATCAAAATCCATCGCCCTAATCAATTTCCTTGTGCTTGGGGCTCTTTTAACAAGCCTGATTGTTGAGAGTGTTGGCAATATCATCCCTGAAAAGAGCTTTGGCATACATATTGTTTGCATCGTCTTGAGCCATTAGGGAACATTAAGGGCGAAAATCAAACAGACCCTATTTGTACACAAAATGAGTTCACTCTGCAGCCATAGCTATTCCAAATTGCTGCCCCCTTAATTCCAAGAGGTATGGTTCAGGTGACCAGGCCAAATTTTGACCATCAACACAGGATTTGGGTTCCCATGCTCCCTCGTTCCCCTTCATGGTTGCAGTTCCTATAGTTTCGTATAACAACCAAATCCAATAAATTAGGTTTTGCACAAACTATAGCTTGCTTCCAAAGCATGACTGGAAATCTTATTTAAATGCTGTTTTCCAATACTGCTTTAGGGACAAACTTTGTACAGTGCAAATCAGGAAGCGAAACAGTGTGTAAAGGAGGAAGTATGTGTTGAAGTGTTTACACATGCACATCATAGTCTGGTGATGATATCTGAATTGGGGTGTGTTGTTTCTGTTGTGTATTGAGTCAAAGGATTTTATATCTGTATTATTATTGTCTGTAATTGCATTAGGGTAAAGTAACTGCCTTTTGGTTCCAGAGGGTACAGCTACTATTGGTTCATTTAAGCTGCTGTATTTGGATCCTCTGTCTTATTGGTTGCCTCCAAAAGGCAGGACTGTGATTGCCTGTTATTGTTCCCTCCAAAATGTATCCCTTCTAGCTAGTTCCATGTCCCTATAAATGTAGCTCTCCCCTCCTCAGGTCTTAGTCTTGTTGCTTTAATAAAGAAGTGTTACTAGAGAACTGTCTCCAGCATATTATGTCAAGAGAGCTGAAATCACAAACCCCACATCACAACAGTTTCCTTTATTGTTTTTTACAATAAAAAAAAATCTCAAAGCAACTTGACAAAAATAAAATACAACTCATAAAAGCTATTCAAAGGCTGAAAAGAAAAGGGGGGAAAAGCAAAATACAGAATACATAAAATGTCCATCTAAAGGTAAAGGTAAAGGTACCCCTGCCCGTACGGGCCAGTCTTGACAGACTCTGGGGTTGTGCGCCCATCTCACTTAAGAGGCCAGCGCTGTCCGGAGACACTTCCGGGTCACGTGGCCAGCGTGACATCGCTGCTCTGGCGAGCCAGAGCCGCACACGGAAACGCCGTTTACCTTCCCGCAGGTAAGCGGTCCCTATTTATCTACTTGCACCCGGAGGTGCTTTCGAACTGCTAGGTTGGCAGGCGCTGGGACCGAGCAGCGGGAGCGCACCCCGCCGCAGGGATTCGAACCGCCGACCTTTCGATCGGCAAGTCCTAGGCGCTGAGGCTTTAACCCACAGCGCCACCTGCGTCCCTAAAATGCCCATCTAGCAGTATGTTAATAAGGATCAAGGAGGGAGGATATTAGGTTTATAGCGTGTTACAATCTAAGAGAAAATGTTATGAAAATGCTCTGTCGGTGGCACCTTTGGCAAACTGGCCAAAGTGTATAAGAAACTTGTTGGAGATGTAAAAAGGGGAGAGGTTCATATATGCATATGTGGTGGGAATGTGGAAAAATCAGAGAGTTCTGGGACATTTTATATAATGAATTTAAAAAGATACTCAAATTCCCATTCACAAAAAGACCAGAGGCCTTCTTATTAGGGATAATGTCAACTGAAATCAATAGAGAAGTAAGACCACTCTTTATGTAAGCAACATCTGCAGCCAGGATTCTGGTCACAATGAATTGGAAGAGTGAAATTACAACTACAAAGTCAGAATGAATGGCAGGTAAAAATGACAGAATACATCCAATTGGCAATAATGACGGGGAGAGTTAGGATACTCAATGCAGAGGGTGAATAAAGAATGGATAGTATTAAACGAATACTTGAAAAACTACTATGATAGGAAAAATCTCCTGGCAGACCTTGAATGATTCTTGCAATGTATAGATAATAAACTAAATAATTTTTCTCTGAAGGAAATTAAGGAAACAAAGTACAATAACACGATACTGTGTAAAAAATAACAAATGAGATTCATTTTTTTGAGAACAATCGGAAGTTTATTTTATCTTTCTTATCTTTCTTCTTTCTTTTCCTTATTCTTTATTCTTCTCTATTTTTTGTTATATTTTTCTTTTTTCCATGTAGTGTACGTGCATAAATTGTAACATGGTAAATTGTTGTGTAAATATGTGTTGAATGTTTAATAAAGATTTATTTTTTAAAAATATTTAGAAAATAAAATTTAAAAAAAATAAAATAATAAGGGCCAAGCCCATTAATTAACTAATGACTTGGGGAAACAGAAAGGTCTTAGCCCGGTGCCTAAGAACTGCCAAAGATGGCACCAAGCACATCTCCCTGCCTGGAAGAGCATTCTACAGACAGTAGCCACTACTGAAAAGGCTCATTTCCTTTGGCAGTGCAAACTTTTTTCTTTTTATTGGTTCCCACCCCTCACCCCTGAATGCTAATTTCATATGGCCACTTCATTTAAAGTCCTGATATTCAAATACAGGCGACTCCCCATTTATGCTGGGGGTTACACTCTGACCCCTTGCACACATATGTGAAATGAGTGTTAATGGGGAGCAGCCCCAGAAGCCCAGAAGTGGGGGGAGAGACCTGAACAGCCTCAACAAAGTCTTACTGTGCCTCTTGCTCGCGAGGAGACCCTCCCCAGAACCCGAAGGGGATGTCCTCTTTGGGGAGGGAGGGTCTCAGTGAGCCAGAGACTTGTTGAGGCTGTGCTCAGCAAAGCCCCGGTAAGTCCCTCTACCTATCTGGGTTGCGTGAGCTGGAGGCACAGTGGACATTCCTGCTAGCAGCTGCTATGTGGGAAAGCACAGCAGCTATTGCTACAGCTTTTCTGCACATCAGCTGTTAGCTGGGAGGCTGAACAAAGCCCTGCTGTGCCTCTGGCTCACACGGAGACCTTCCTAGGAGCCCAAAGAGGACACTCCCTTCAGGCTTCAGGGAGAGTGTCCTTGCAAGCTGGAGACACAGTAGGACTTTGTTCAGCCTCTTCAGGCCTCCCCTCCCCCAACTTCTGGGTTTCTGGGGCTGTTTGTATGCACAGTCACATGTGAATTAAATGTGCCTAAATTGGGGGGCAGGGAATGCCTGTATATATTTCTGAAGGCTGGGTAATGTGTATATGGCTGATGCTGATTTTTTTAAAAAAACGTTTTATTATCTGGTTGAAATTCGTAACCTTTATATTTTTTGTGTTACTTTCTCTAGGAAATAGAGGATCTTCGGAAACAGGGTGAAATCATACCAGAGTTGATGACAGAATGTGAAACAGTATCTGAGAAATTGCAGGTATGAATGGTTATTATTATTCAGTATGTATTTTCAGTTTTAAAAGGAAAATTATACTCCACTTAAGACCTATAGCCAGAATGTTTATGTTGGAGAAACTGAAGCGTATGATTCATGCTGGATGAGGATGGCTCAGGTAGAGATGTGAAGGTGTTGGGAAAATGATTTCCTCTTAACTTTTACCCAGTTTTCCCCCTTGGTCCTCTGCTCCTCTGGGATCATGTCAAGATAATGCTGCTTGCTTGCTTGCTTGCTTGGAGAGCCAAGCAGTAGGGAAGTAGCCACAGTGTTTTTTCTTCCATTCATAAATGTAAGTTACTCTAGTGTAGGTATAATCATAACACAGATGGAAAATATTAAGGCACCTTAACTGCTCAGGCCAACAGCACAATAATGGCTTAGTGCAATGGTGTCTTCGCAGGACCTGTCAAGGAATGAGGGCTCTAGTAGGAAGGGGAAGTGGACTCCCTGATCACAAGTCTCTAAAAGTCACCTTGAGAACGGACTCAAAGCAGCCTAAGGGAACCAGGGAATAACTGCAGAACAACGAAATCATAAATTCATGCTTCCATTTATTTAATTGCATTAGTGTGCAATTGGGTAGAGCACCACCTCCATGTTTTGTGTTCCTTATCTCCATAAAATAAAAGAACTGGAGAATGGATGTAGCTAGGATTTATTTGGGAGGTAGGCAGGCTTTATGTTAGGTGCAGCAGAACCGAGTAATCTGTGATGCAATTGGTCAGTTAAATATTTTGATTTATTTGATTTATTTATTTAGGGGGCAGCTGCCCCCCTCCTGCACTCCTCTGGCTACACCCATGGCTGGAGACATATTTTTCAATAAAAACAGTATGTTCAGGGAGGGGCCTGGATTACTCAAGGGATGAGAGAGCCTTCGGTGCTAAAGTCCTAGTTGCTGTTCTGTGCTGCTGGCACTCCACTGACTTACCCTTCTTCTGCCTTGGAAGCTCAAGCCTGTAGAAGATGTACCCTGTTGCACAATTTAGGAACGGCTTCATCTGTAAATCTTTCATCTCAACCCATGCATCATGAATTTGTTGAGGAGAGGCAATATGGGACTGTATCCTCTGGGCCAAAGCATTTCAAGTACAGGTTTATATTGATGATGTAAACTCCATTGCTAGGGAACTTAAAGATTATTATTATTATTATTATTATTATTATTATTATTATTATTATTATCATCATCATCATCATCATCATCATCATCATCACTATCACTGTCTTCCTACACATTCAGCCAGGGAGACTCCAGATATTTCTTTTTCCTATTTTTTAAAAAAATGACATTGAATTCCAGAACAAAACAGTATCAGTTCCCAGGCGCTGTTTTGTCAGGTTGTATTTGTGGACGGGTGAGCCAGGACCCGAACCAACTTCAGATATTGTTTAGAACAAATTCTGAAGCGCTAGGAATGGCAGTAATATATGCAGAGCAGGGCACATAAATTCCAGCCAAAAGCTGCCCAAAGTGACCTCATTCAAGGCAAAGCATCTCTTCCGCATCCTTCTGTGAAGCAGTCAGATTAAAATAATAGCCTTTCCCCTGACAGAGTTTGCTTGCAGGTAGGTTTGCAATGGACACAATAAATAAGAGATGCAGCGATGGGGCAGGTATGGGGAGGGCCTTTGCTCTTTTTGTTATTGTTGAGACTTTAATGTAACTTTTTTTTTAAAGGCTGCTGAGAAAAGGAATAAAGACCTGGAAGAGAAAGTCAGAGCTCTAAGGACAGAGGTGGAAGAGAGCAAACACAGACAAAACAACCTTAAGACTGAGTTACAGACTTTTTTAGACGTACTAGATGGAAAGATTGATGAATTGCATGACTTCCGGCAAGGACTATCTAAACTGGGAGTTGATAACTAGGGAATAGCAACATATATCTTTTTGTAAACTAACATTTGGTGGGTGTGCATTTTAATCCTAAATGTCTGTTCCACACAAAAAAAATAACCAGAGTATTCTTCTTGTTTGCAATGTGATTTGTACATAGAGTTTAAAGGTTTAATGGTTCTCTCCCCCACTATCCATTCTTCCTTTTCTTTCTTTCTTTCTTTCCAAAAATTGTTGTTGACTTTTCTTTTTTAAGGTAGAGCTTTGTTTATCTTGCTGCTTCTGGACTTTGAGGGTTTGTGAACAGGTGGGGGAGGGTTCTTGCCTCAGGAAAATGGAACTAGACCTACCTTAAAATGAATATGCATTAGTTGTTGCAGGGAAATTTCTATCTTAAGGGCTGCTGCAACCATAGAAACAGGAAGCGAGCCTTTTCCTAATCTTGATTATCAAGCCCTGTGCAGTTTTATTTGTGTGTGTGTGTAACAGACCACAGTGAAGATGAGAGGAGATGCTTGCAATTTGTCCATGGGCTTGAAAAAGAAAAATGCACTTGGGAGCAGCCATTGGCAGGTAGAGAAATATTCTTTTAGTAGATGCTCATGGCCTTAGGATCAAATTGTGAAGCCTCATTTGAAGAATTCAGTGGTGGCTTTTTTAAAAAAATTTAAAAAATACCCACGAGGCCTTTTCATACAGAATTTGCCATGTTCAACAATGTGCATTTGAAATCGGTGTAGAAATCGCAATGTGTTCAGGTGTGGCCCTTTGCACTCCTGGTAGAATGGACATGGAGGTAGTTACCCAAAGGTGGTTGGCGGTTTCCAAGCCTTTGAGGGTGTTTAGAAATGCAGGTGTTGTACATCTGAATGCCGGGGAAATGGGCACTCTTCCTAGGATCCAGGGTCAGTTCACTCCCGGAGCAAAGGATGTTAAGTAGGGAACCTCAGGCCCAGGAGTCAAATGCCTCTCCAGCTGTTCCTTGGAAGTTCTCCAACGCCACATCCCTCGCTGGTCCTGCTTTGCACCACAAGTGTTTTTGCCTGGCTGGAATTTGCTCTTGAACTCCGGCGATGCCTTTTGCTTCTCCGGATGGAGAACAGAGCAGGCTGTGTGAGCGTGCATAGGAACTAACCTGTTACACAGAGGTAATATTTACACTCTTTGCTCCATCCACTGGCATGTGGCTCTTGGGCTGGAACAGGTTTCCCATCCCTGATGTAAGCAGTTGGCCTTACAAGTTGCTGTCCCTACACTGGCTGGCAGCACCATTTTTACATTCAGGATACAGGTATTTGTTTTAAAACTATTTATGTGCCACCTCTTCACCCAGAGAAACCTCAGACGTTGGTTGCAACAAAGACTTTAAACCAGGGGTCAGCAAACTTTTTCAGCAGGGGGCCAGTTCACTGTCCCTCAGATCTTGTGGGGGGCTGGACTATATTTTGAAGAAGAAGAAAAATGAACGGATTCCTATGCCCCACAAATAACCCCAGAGATGCATTTTAAACCAAAAGGCACATTCTGCTCATGTAAAAACACTGATTCCCAGACCGTCCACGGGCCGGATTGAGAAGGCGATTGGGCCAGATCCGGCCCCTGGGCCTTAGTTTGCTTACCCATGCTTTAAACCATCGTAAGGATTTAAAGAGCCTGTTAGAATAAAAGTATCATGGAAATAAAGGTGGAAGCAAGACAAAGGAGCAGATAAATTATAAATAAACGGTTCTGAATTTCTCAGTTGTTGCCAAAAGTCTGGGCAACAAGGGGAAAATGTGTTTAATTGGTGCCATACTGGCTATGAGGTTGGTGCCTGATATGAAGATATTAGATGCAGCAGCAAGCAGGCATGAACTGGAGGGGAAGGCAATGGAAGAGTTGTTGCAGACAGTGGCACTGGTTGCAACTGGGTTTTAGAATTGAGTCTCCATCCAAGAGTCCGCCATCCAAGAGTTCAGGGGGGTGTCTTCAAACTAAGCATTGAGACACATGGCCACCTAAAAAGGAACATCCTGGGACATCAACCCACCTTGAAGGTTTCTGCTCTGTCCCCAAAGACCTGCTCTTTAATTCTGGGTGAATCAAGGCTGGCGGTGGTCACAGCTGGGATGAAACGAGAAAGTCATTTTCACATGCTCCAAAACACTCCTGTTAGCGCCTTCAGCTTCTTTCAGGTCTGAGCCCCTGGAATTACAAAAACCGGGTCCTGGGGCAGAGTCGTATCTCAAACTAAGCTCTGTACGAACCTTCCCAATCTTGTGCCTTCTACATGTTTGGGGCTACATCTTCCATCACCCTGGCTGTGCTAGCTGGGGCGGATGGGAGTTGTCTAAAACTTCTAGAGGGCACTGGGGAAGGCTGCTGACACAAATGTCTGTCGGCTACTGAGACTGTATCACATTGGAAAACACTTCTTAGTCATGCCCGTTATGGATCTTAGTACTGGTAGTTACCCGAACTCACCTCCTTTGCCTGCTAGGCAGATGTGTGGAAGCTCATAGGTGCCCTGCCTAACAGTCAGCTACCTCCTCTTCCATTTTTCTGTCCTGTGTGTTAAGTGCCTGCAGTGCCTAACTGCTTTTAGAACTGCAGGAGGGAGTTCAACTCATCATTCGCAGCACTCTCTCCTTTTGTGTCTGCCATTGCATGGGTGTGTGATTCAATTTTCTCTGCTCTTAACATAAAAAGCCACCTTCCTATTGAAAAAGCGGACATAAAGCTCTCATTTTGGACTGTGTGACTCTCCCATTTCCTCATAAGGTGCAAAGTATGAAGAGGGCAGTTTGCAACAGCTTCTTAGCTGATGAAACCTGATGCACTGCCAAAACAGTTAGCTATTCTTTCTGCTGATATATTTGCATATCTATATTGCAGTGTGCCATGGGGTTTTATGGTGGTGACGGAGTCCGTGATTGCTTGAGATTTTGCCTAATGTTGTGGTGGATGGTGGGGAGCGGAGAGAGGAGTCTGGCTGCCATTGGGTGAGCTTCTCAGATTCTAGAGAGGCAGGGTTAGCAGATGAGCCTAGGAAAGGAGGTTCAGAGTAGTGAGTGGTCCATAGAGAGGCGCAAGAAGAGAGGCGCGAGTCACAAGGATCTGAATTCACATGCAGAGTTAACAAAATCTGAAATCTGAAATAGCAAGGCAAGCATTTGGCTGCACCCAAAGCACACAGCTCTCCTTAATTTTTGCTTCCTTTGGCTCCTGAGAGCAAAACCCTCTGCTCACCAGTAAGCCTCTCCAGTAAACCTTTCCCACTGAACTCCTTGGAACCAAAATTCCTGCCCACTCGCCCACCCCCATGCCTCTAATCTGATTTCTCGCTGCTTTGAGCCTACGCCTAATCCACTTTTTCCTTCTTCCACAATTCACAGGCTCCTGATCCAAGATCACAAGTATTATCTGTGCAGGTGCCAGTGAAGGGCTGGGTTCAGAGCTTCTCTTTCAGGTCAGAGCCAGGTGACTTAGGTGTGTTAGGCTGAGCTGAAGCCATGATGAGGAGCATGTGGGCAGCACAGGCCAAGGCCAACAGGGTGACAGGACTGGCCTTCTGTGCTATGTCCTCTTCTTTGGCAATTAAAACACGGAGGCGGTCCTTTGCCAGGAGCAAGTCTTTGACATTTTAGAACTGAAAACAGGCTTCTATAAAACCTACAGCTGCCATAAATAACACCAAGGCTGCCTTGTATTTTATTTTATTATTTTTTTACAAAAATCATTTAAAGGCCTGTGTTTTTACACCCCAGCCCCTTCCTTAGTCTACCATCTGCTGCACTGGTTTTGTGTAGTGGTAAGTTGGCCAGGAGAGATGGCATGTTTGTTGTGCTATTAAGTTGGCTACCTCTGTCTTCCCAGAAAGTGGGGCTGTCCTAGCAGTAGTCAAAAGATTTCAAGAAGTTGATCATAGATATTTTCTCCTCTTTTGAAGTGACTACAAAGCAGATCGTTTGGGATCAAGTGGGGCTTAGAACCATTGCTCTTTGGTAGAGGGCATGCAATGATGCCAGCTTCAGTCCCCAGCATTTGCACTTAAAAAGGGTCAAGTAGCAGGTTATGATAACAGCCACTCTCCCCTGGAGAATTGTCAGTTGCATTCAGTCAGTCACTATTGGCTAAATGAACAAATATACTGATATCATAAGGCTGCATCTTCCTGTACCCCGAATCTGGCTCCTAAAGCAATTTGGGGGAATCTCAGGTGCTGCTGCCATATTCAATGCTTGCTCCCAATTTAAAAAATGGCAAAAAGGGTCCATACTAGCATTGTGTTTCCCTGAGGACTTTGCATGGCATGCCTGGAGATGGGTAAGAAATTTGATTCTGTTCATATTTGAATGTGAACAAAGCTACATAATTTGCACTATCCAAAGACATAAATTGAAACACAGTCATCTTTTGGAATGTACGCATTTCTGAATTTTGCAATGCTGTTCTACAGCCAAGTAATGGCCGGGGTAAAGTGAAAATAATGATGTATACAAAAAAATTATGATATTTGGGGAAATTGCTTTGCCAAAATGTGCATTTTATGGGAAACTGCATACAAGTATATGTACATATTAAGAGAGATTCGCACTAAAATGCTGGTGAACTTTCATGAGGAAGTGCATTTCTCAAACTGATGTGGAGAACTGGACTTAAGACTGGATACACAAGAAATTCAGAGTTACCAAAATTCAGAGGAACCTAGCCATGCCTCAGCAGGTTTATTTGCATAACTGAATGGATTTCTAACCGGGCTTTCAAGGTGCATTGCCCTCACAAGATAGTTTGCAGAATAAATTTAATGTGCATAAAGTGAGCATAATAACCAATGGTCAACAAATACAATACAATTGGCATTGCAATGTCATGAATTTAAAACCAACAACAAACTTTTCCCAAGCACAGTGTAAACAAAGGCAGGCTGGATCCAAACGCCCAAGAGATGCTTTCACGCATAGCATTACTTCATGCTTTGCACGGTACCAGTTAGTTCCATTTGGACCAGCTTCAGTGTGGCTAAGCAAGGACCCATTTGGTTCAGCAACATGGAGCCCAGATCAAAGGCAGTAGAGAAGAAGACGTCAAAGCATCCCCACGGAACTGGTGTGGACCATCCAAGCCTGTGAGACATCTGGAGCCTGAATGCTGAAGACACCCAGCACTAAAAGGTAAAGGGAGCCCTGACCATTAGGTCCAGTCGTGACCGACTCTGGGGTTGCGGCACTCATCTCACTTTGCTGGCCGAGGGAGCCAGCAGATTCCAGGTCTTGTGGCCAGCATGACTAAGCCGCTTCTGGCGAACCAGAACAGCACACGGAAATGCTGTTTACCTTCCCGCCGGAGTGGTACCTGTTTATCTACTTTGACATGCTTTCAAACTGCTAGGTTGGCAGGAGCGGGGACTGAGCAATGGGAGCTCACCCCATCGCAGGGATTCGAACCGTCGACCTTCTGATCGGCAAGCCCTGGGCTCTGTGGTTTAACCCACAGCACCACCCGTGTCCACCCATCACCACCAGTCTTCAAAACCACACCTAAGACCGCCCGGGTTAGATAAGCTAGGGAGATTGTTGGGGAGCAGGTTAAACCAACAAAATACTCATTCTGTTCTCGCTACCTTATCCTCAATCACAACCCCCGAAACCCAAAACCTGATATGTCTGGTACCCTGATCAGGAAATTGAAACTTTTGACAGTTCTCTCACCCAAGATTAACCCCTCGGTGGCTGTCAATTTTCCATTTAGTGATCTGGCACTCCAAAGCACCATCTTCAGACTGGGGTGTGTGTGTGTGTGGGCTAGCAATTTTGAAGAAGTTATTGTCTGAAATACTGTATGCTATGTTCAGTAGTAATAAGATACCTTGAGTCAAAAAGGGTACTTACTATATATAAGGTATCTATTAAAGAACGCTGGGGTTGTAGCCAAGGCTTGCCCTGCTCAACGTAGACCCACTGAAGTTAATAGACATGGCTAACTTAGGTTCATTCATTTCAGTGGGTTTACTCTGAGTAGACCTTAGTTGGCCACAGCCCTTGGCTAATATGCTTGATATAAATAAGTGTACAGTATTTTGTTTGTGGAAGAAGTGTTGAATAGAGTTTGTAGAATGGCTAGCCAGTATGACATTTTACTGTGATAAAATGAAGAGGTAGAAATTAACTTTTAAATCATCAAGGTGCCTATATATGCATATACAGTTTATATGCATATTTGTAAACGATTGATTGCCTACTAGATTGCTTCTTTCTATTGCTTTGGCTTCTTATACCGCTGGTCTTAAGAACGCTGAGCCATTCTGTAGGTAAATCCCATGGTTCTTTGGACTGTACCATTTCTCATTAGGGTGTGTTTGTGTGAAGGCTGCTTTTACTATGGAAAGGACTCAAATGGGGATAGTTACGCCAGCTGTGGTTTTGAAATGGAACTATCCCCAAAGCTCTGTACTATGTGTTTCATCTGTACCTGTAGATTATTCTAATTACCTGGATGCAACTTTCCATCGATTCCAGTGGTGCTTTCACAAAAGTGTGCTTGCGATCATAACCTGAAGGCCGCTTCATGTAAATTGCTGGACTGGGGCAAAAGACAAATTTCTGGGATCTGTTAGTAACCCACTCTAATGATGACAACCTTAACACTTTGCGGAAATCGTGCAGACACACCCCTCTTTTAAGGGATGAAAATATATCTTGTGGGAAACTGGTGCACAATGACAAGTTCAGTTTGCAATAATTATTATTTACTCATTTATATGCTGCTTATAGGCCAACATGGCTTCTAAGTGGAGTATGTAGCCATCTGCAGTCTCGTAACTTGTTACAGTGCAACCAGAGTAGCTGGATGGATGTGTGCCGATGACTTGAGATCACTGTTGGCATTTATATATGTAGCTCTTCCCGAGGTGTTCAATGCGATTCATGTAACTTCACCAGAGTAATACTTGCAACAACCTTGGGAGGGAGGTTGGTATTGCTTTACGCCTATAGTAGTAGGAGGAGAAGCTGCATTTAAACCCAAGGGTGCTTCTGCAACCACAGCTCATGCTTTGTGACAAAGCTTCGACACCGGCACTGTACAGTACACAGCATAGATGTGGCCAGCTGGCCTTTGTAGCATTTGGAAGCATTGATAGCAAGTTCGTATCAGGTGCCATAATTGAATGGATTTGTCCCAGTGTGGCAGGACTGGATATCTTAACTGGGCATTTGCACTGCATACAGACAGGGCCAGCTCCATCATTGGGGAGCTGTCCCATGGGCCCTGAAGCCTTTGCCTTGGAGATTCACAGCCGCCATCTTGGATTCCTGACAATGCCACAGAAGTTGAGTCATTTAATGGCATTGTGGGGAGAACTGGCTGCCATCACAAATAGCGAAACTCCCAGGGACAAATTATCCTAGCAGATCTCAAAAAGCTCTTTGCTTGAGACTTTGGAAGGCTGCTAGTCATTGGTGGTTTGGATGAGTATCATATGCTTCAACTTCTCAAGTTTTGGTTTGACTCTTGTAGTGGCAACAAGTAGTGGGTTGGCAGATTTTGGATTCCTGTAGTGATTCTGAGCTATTGAAGCTGTTATTACCTTAAATGGATCTGGAATGTGAGGCCATTATTCTAAGCACAATTCCTTACAAGTACCGTATTTTTCGCTCTATAAGACGCACCAGACCACAAGACATACCTAGTTTTTGGAGGAGGAAAACAAGAAAAAAAATATTCTGAATCTCAGAAGCCAGAACAGCAAGAGGGATCACTGCGCAGTGAAAGCAGCGATCCCTCTTGCTGTTCTGGCTTCTGGGATAGCTGCGCAGCCTGCATTCGCTCCATAAGAAGCACACACATTTCCCCTTACTTTTTAGGAGGGAAAAAGTGAGTCTTATAGAGCAAAAAACACCGTATATTTCATTTTAACATAATGGCCATGATCCAATACAGTTCTGGGCACATTTTAGCCCCCTGAGTTTGACTTATTTTGAGCATGGCTGATAGCACACAGGACTGCCCTCATTGCATTTAGGAAACATAGTGTGAGTTATTAAAATGTTTTGAGTTAAAATGTATCTGGGCAATTAAGGGAATTTACTTGTGTTTTCTGTTTTCTAATACCGGCTAGCAATAATTTTATTTTAGCCATATGCCAACCAAGAAGAAATATTGTCCCCTTAAAAAGGTACCAACTGATATCCTAAGTCTTGCACAATTGTCTTCAATTTGATGTGTGTGTGTCTGGCAGAGAGATGGGGAGGTTAGTTGACAATACTAGAAAAAAGCATTTTGAATTTATTATGCTACAGATTGTGATACATTCTGAAATTGAATGTTGATGTACAGAGCACTTTTAAGAACTGAAATATATTCTTCCCTTGTAGTTAACAAATATGAGAGTATTTTAGTGTGATATTGCTATACCAAATGTTCTAAAAGTAAGATGAGCCTTTAGTAATTTGCAATATGTTCTCATGGTTCCAAGGAAGGTTTAGTGAAAAATGAATTAACTGATTATAAGAGTGTGGGAAAACATTGCAGTGATTAAACTGTATATTTTTATCCAGATATAAAATATGATTAATCAACCTGAAGATATTATTGTAGGTTGATTGGTGTGAAATTATCTTTTACCTTGTTACTTGTCTGCTGTGAACAAGTTTTTTCCCCCTCCTCCATGTCACTGAATATTCAGCAAACATTGATATGTGGAATCTCTTCTAGTAGCAGTAAATGATGGTTTTTATATATATATATTTGGAAAAGCAAAACATTTTTCTTTTATGAATTTTCTGTAATTTTTATCTGATTTTATTGTATTATAGAGTCATTTATGTCATATATTTAAGTTTTAAAAAAACAACAATACAAAGTTCTGTCCTGACTCGATAAACTTCCGGTTTTCTGAATTACACTTTCTTGTTGCTTTGTGTTCTACTTGGGAGAGTTCCCTTTGCCCTTCAAATAAAAGTTAACCTGAATTTGAATGTATGCAGAGCACTTTAATTGAGCAAGACCGCTGCTGTTTATCCCCCAATGTGCTGTTTGAAATAAACAGCGCCTTCGGGAGAAAGAGCAACACAGGTGTGTGTCTGTGTGTGTGTGTTTGGCATAGATTTTGAGTGGGTAAAATGTTATATATATACAATACAGTGGTGCCTCGTGAAAAGAAATTAATCCGTTCCGCGAGTCTCTTCGTCTTGCGGTTTTTTCGTCTTGCGAAGCACGGCTATTAGCGGCTTAGCGGCTATTAGCGGCTTAGCAGCTTAGCGGCTATTAATGGCTTAGCGGCTTAGCGGCTTTAAGAAAAAGGAAACAAACTCGCAAGAACTCGCAAGACGTTTCGTCTTGCGAAGCAAGCCCATAGGGAAATTCGTCTTGCGAAGCACCTCAAAAAACGGAAAACTCTTTCGTCTAGCGAGTTTTTCGTCTTGCGAGGCATTCGTCTTGCGGGGCACCACTGTATCTTTATTGTCATTGTCCCATGTAGAACAATGAAATTGAAAAACTACATAAAACCACATAAAAACTACATAAAACTACATAAATAATTAAAAAAACCCTAAAAACTCTAAAACCCCATTTTAAAATACACTATACTATAGAGACCCCTTATTCTGCGTTTAGAACCAGAATTGCATTTGCGTAGAAACTGTTTCTCAGGCGGCTAGTCCTGGCCTTTATAACACTATACCTTCTTCCAGAAGGCAGAAGCTGAAAGAGATCATTTCCAGGGTGCGCACTATCCTGCGCTACCTCTGCCGCATTCTTATGGTACCTGGAAGCATAGATTTGATCTAAGGTGGGACGAGTGCACCCAATTATTCTCTCTGCAGTCTTTACAACCCTGGATAGCATTGTTTTTTCCCTGGCCGTGCAGCTCCCAAACCACACACAGATCATAAGTTAGTACGCTCTCCACAGTGCAATGGTAAAATGCCATCAACGGGTCCTTTGAGAGATTGTTTTTCCGGAGGATTCTCAGAAAATATAACCTCTGCTGTGCTCTCTTCACCAGGTCTCTGCTGTTTTCTCCCCAGGTTAGGTCGTCTCTCAACTCCATTCCCAGAAATGGAGGGAAGTGGCTCCAATCTGGATTAAAACCCTGTGTGGTGGATATTTCAGGGGATGGGGAGACAGTGACCAGTTCTAAGCATGCTTTTAAAAATGGGTGCCATATCACATGTGATTTAATCCCGCCTGAACATAGCAGCAGTGTGGTATCCCCAGCCCTAATTCGCCACTTCCCTTCCCATAGTTGCGTAGCGGTTTGACTTCACTCCCGGAGGCGCAGTGCACTGTCTGTCGAGACAGACAGATGCTAACAACAGACGCCACTCTATCCCCTCCCCCCCCACATATTTTATTTATTTGCATTTCAAACACAATTCAAAATTGTAATGTCTTCTATTTCTTTCAAAGATACAGTCGTACCTCATGTTACGTCCGCTTCATGTTATGTTCTTTCAGGTTACGTCCCGCGGTGACCCGGAAGTACTGGAAAGGGTTACTTCTGGGTTTCGCCACTCGCGCATGTGCAGAAGTGCAAAATGACATCACGCGCATGTGCAGAAGTGGCGAATCGCAACCTGTGAGTGTGCAGACGCGCCGCTGCGGGTTGCGCTCTTTTCATGTTGCGAACGGGCCTCCGGAACGGATCCCGTTCACAACCAGAGGTACCACTGTACAAACATTAGTGGACTTCCCTTCCTCTCCTTCCATGGCTCCTTTTATAATCCACTCCCTCTCCCCCCCCCCCGTTTGCATCTTCTTAGTTTTCCAATCCTTTCTCTTTTACTCTCCTTATCTCTTGTTCTTACTTAAACTGCTGAAGTAACTAGCATCCTGCTCATCATAGTTTTTCATCTAATCTCTCTCTCTCTCTCTCTCTCTCTCTCTCTCTCTCTCTCTCTCTTTCTTTCTTTCTCTCTCTTATCCAGTCCTCCTTAAACCATTTTTCATCTTGATTTCTTATTCTACTGGCCATTCCTGCTAATTCCAAATATTCCAACATTTTAACATGCCACTCTTCTTTCGTTGGTCCTGCACCTGTTCTCCATTTTTTGTGCTGGTAGCATCCTTGCTGCCATAGTCGCATATATGAATAGGCTGTTCTGATTTTTGGGTGGGACTTCTGATGTTATTATATCCAGGAGGAAAGCTTCTGGGTTTGGAGGAAAATTTTCTTTTAAACATTATTTTTAAAAGTTCATTATATATTATTTCCCAGTAACCTTTAAGTACGCTGCAAGACCATCATATGTGGAAGAATGACCCTTCGACCTCTTTATACTTCCAACATTTACCTGTCTCTGATTTAAACATCTTTGCTGGTCTGTTTGGTGTTAAATACCACTTATGAATCATCTTTAAGTAGTTTTCCTTTAGTGTATGACATGCAGTGAACTTCAATCCACTTTTCTGTTAAGATGTGGGTGAACATATCAGATGACACAGCAATTCTTCAGACAGCTCTTGTTTATTCACAGGCCAGAACAGAACTGAACTGAAGGGTTCAGCCAGCCTGCTTATACAGAGCTTCACTACAAAAGCAACAGTAACAACTTTCTGTAACTATCCAATCACTGAACGTCACTTTCAATTCCTTATTTGCATATGTGGACCTGAGTGAAAACTATCTACAGTATCCCCCTGCTGGCCCAGGGTGAGAACTTCAGCACATAACATTTTCCACAATTGTTCCCATATATCTAAGTCAATGTTAGATTTAGAGAAGTGGCAATAAACAGTCATGGATTCTGAGAGCTGTACTTTGCTAAGGGTGCTGAGCATTGCTTAGATATGCCTATTACCCTCCCAGAGCTAGAACTCCCAGCGTTCCCTATGAAACTACATTTCCCAGAATTCGGAGGGGGGGTGTTGAAAGGCAGAATTGTTAAAATGGCATAAAGGTAAAGGGATCCCTGACCATTAGGTCCAGTCGTGGCCGACTCTGGGGTTGCGGCGCTCATCTCGCTTTATTGGCCGAGGGAGCCGGCGTACAGCTTCCAGGTCATGTGGCCAGCATGACTAAGCCACTTCTAGCGAACCAGAGCAGCACACGGAAACGCCGTTTACCTTCCCGTCAGAGTGGTACCTATTTATCTCCTTGCACTTTGACGTGCTTTCGAACTGCTAGGTTGGCAGGAGCAGGGACCGAGCAACGGGAGCTCACCCCGTCATGGGGATTCGAACTGCCGACCTTCTGATCGGCAAGTCCTAGGCTCTGCGGTTTAACCCACAGCTCCACCCGCGTCCCAAAGTGGCGTAAGTGTGCTTTAAATGTATGGGGCGTATGTGCCCTTGTTCCCGCTTGACTCATCCCTGGCAAATTCTGTTTTATGAGCTGTCGCTGTCTAAGCATCCCAAAGCAGGCGGCATGAAACAGAATTATGTTGCTCACACTTAGCCAGGTGCCAAGGGGGGAACGTAGGAGAAAAAGCCGTTTCACGTCATCTGTTGCCATAATGTTCTCTCCTCTGCAAAGCCGTAGCATGGCTGTCTCCGAGCCAGGAAAAGCCTTTGGGGGAATGTAAACACCAACGTCAGAATGGAGGCCCTCCCTCTTAAGAACCGAATAGCTTCTTGGAGGAATCCAGGCAACCGTTGTTGCTATGGATACGACAGTGCTCAGTGATGGTGGCCTACAGGAACATTTCCGAAATGAGCTCCTAATTATAGTATACCAAATCACCCACTCAAAACTAAGACAGCTCGGGAAAGTTTCAGAAAATACTCTTTTTTTTCATTCTACACCGAAAGCAAGGCAGAAAACAAGGCACTTAATGCAATTGTGCTCTCAAACATGCACCAATTATTATTACCAAGTTGTACTAATAGTGTTATTTGGGGGAAACACACACACACATTTTTGGAATATCACACGTACACACCCCAGTCTTCACATTTTAAGTAGACTTGTATTTATATGTCATAGGCTATAGTCATACTGGTCTTAGACCTCAGATGGGCAGGTGTGAAGTGGCAATAGATGTCTAAAAATGTGGGAAGGCTTTGGCAGTATGCAATTTTTTAAGTGAAACCAATTGCACCCTAGTCGCACTAAAAATTACTTTTATACCATAAAGGTAAAGGGACTCCCGACCATTAGGTGCAGTTGTGATCGACTCTGGGGTTGCGGCACTCATCTCGCTTTATTGGCTGAGGGAGCTGGCGTACAGCTTCCGGGTCATGTGTCCGGCATGACTAAGCTGCTTCTGGCGAACCAGAGCAGCGCACGGAAATGCCGTTTACCTTCCCGCTGGAGTGGTACCTATTTATCTACTTGCACTTTGACGTGCTTTTGAACTGCTAGGTTGGCAGGAGCTGGGACCGAGCAACGGGAGCTCATCCCGTCACGGGGATCCGAAACGCCGACCTTCTGATTGGCAAGTCCTAGGCTCTGTGGTTTAACCCACAGTGCCACTCACGTCCCTTTTATACCATGGCTTCCCCCAAATAATTCTGGAAGCTGTAGCTTGTTACGGTGCTGAGAGTTGTCAGGATACCGCTGTTACCTTTACAGAGCTGCAATTTCTAAAGTGGTTTAAGAATAAATTCCTCTTTTCTTGGGAACTCTGTGACTCTGGGAGGTAGGGTTATTGGTTTGATCTTGTTTTTATTATGTGTTTTGTGTTCTCATTTTGTATTTTTATGTTGTGAAGTGCCCGGTGTTTTCGGATGAAGGGTGGCATATAAATTTAATAAGTAGTTGTTATAAGAATTTTAAGGTCACATATATATAAAATAACTGTATATATAAACCACATGTCTGAAACCCTGAACAAACTGACCTCAAATATTTCTCTGCAAGGTCAAAGTGGGAAACCTCCCTATTGTCTCTTTCCTCACAAATCCTGTCCTCACAAATCCTATCCTCACAAATCCTGTCTTAAGGGCACATTAAAGATATGAACAGGGTGTGAGCCTGTGACCTGTGACCTAGATTCAGGAATTAAGTAGTTATAATAACAAAAGAGTGTCCAAAACCCAGATAATGCAATCAGGTAACTTGCCAGACAGGAGATAAACAACGCACTCAGACTTCTTCCGGGTTAGCGCCATCGTCTAATGGCGGATTCCCTCCGAGCTCCGGAGGGAATCGGCTCAATAGGAGACGGGTCCTGCCGCGGCGGCGACGCGGGGACCCTCAGAAACCACAGGCGCGGAAGCCTGTGGACCTGGTGACTCGGCGGGCACCATTTGTGCCCTCCCCGACCCGAGAAGGAGCCTTTTTAAAGGCTTTGGAACGGGGGATGGGGAGAGGCGTGGTGCTGAGAGTTGACTGCTACTCCTACTGAGTGAAGCCGCATGCCATGGTCAGAGAGCGCTGACTTCTTCCTTTGAACATTTGGACCAAAAGTAAAAGCCCGTGAGTAATACGGAAATCGGATTTATAAAAGAAAAATTTCTGTTTGAATTTGGCACGATCGGGGAAGGCGCAAAGAGGAAGTCCGTCTCCCCGCCTTGTAAACAATTTGAAGCAAGGACTAAATAACTAAGGTTGACAGACTTCTGTTGTAGACCACCTTTTCTGTGATGTATGTATGATGTTTCTGGGTGTGGTCTTGGACTCCAGGGCTGGCAATTTAAAATGTCTATATAAGGGCTTGCACACATGGCTCGGGGTCCTCCTCCTCTCTCCTGTGTGTGTGGGGTGGGTGAGCACCCTGTTGCAACAGTTAATAAATATCAGAATTACTACTGCTTTGCTTTTTAATATTCTCTGGTTGGTCTCTGTTATTTTCTCCTAACGATACAGAACCTACAAAAGGACTCTATATGGGCTTTTGGGGACCCCATAAGGGAAAAGGAGCAGTTTTTTTTAATTTATATCAGTAGTAATAGTAGTAATAGTAGTAATAGTAGTAATAGTAGTAATAGTAATAATAATAATAATAATAATAATAATAATAATAATAATAATAATAATAATTGTAGCTCTGGAAGGGGAATAGGTAGTTCTAAACAATGGTTAGCAACCTTAACAAACTACAGCTCCCAGAAATCTTTGGAGGAAGCCATGACTGTTTAAAGTGGCAATGTTTAATGTTTAAAACAATGTTTAAATGAGGCATAGGCAAACTCGGCCCTTCAGATGTTTTGTGACTACAATTCCCATCATCCCTGACTACTGGTCCTGTTAGCTAGGGATCATGGGAATTGCAGGCCAAAAACATCTGGAGAGCCGAGAGGCTGCTGATCCCTTATTTTTGAGGCTGCTGATCTCTTTTTTTTTCAAATCTGAAAGTTGACCGCTATGCACTGAGGTCCAGCTCTGAGGGCCTTCTGGCGGTTCCCTCCCTGCAAGAAGTGAGGTTACAGGGAACCAGGTAGAGGGTCTTCTTGGTAGTGGCACCCGCCCTGTGGAACGCCCTCCCATCAGATATCAACTAAATAAATAACTATCTGACGTTTAGAAGACATCTGAAGGCAGCCCTGTTTAGGGAAATTTTTAATGACTGATGTTTTAATGTATTTTTAATCTTTTTTTGGAAGCCGCCTAGAGTGGCTGGGGAAACCCAGCAAGATGGGCGGGGTATAAATAATGAATTGTTGTTGTTGTTGTTGGACTTGTCCCTGAGTCAACAGGCCTGGGAGCCAGTTGCGCTATTTCTCTTACAGGTAAAACCCCTCTGCGAACATCCGCAGTGGCCAATAAATAGCAAATACTAAAAAGAAGTGGCTATAGTCCGTGTTGTGTTCCGTTTTCCTGCTGCGACACGAACCCACAGAAGTGTGCATGCCAGCGTGTTAAAAGCAATCCTTGGGCTGCTCCAAGGCTCAGGATCTTTAGGTCAATTTATAGCTCTGTGGTAAATGCCTCTCTGCCCATCTTGCCTAGCACCTCCAGCTCACCTCGATGCTAATTTTAATTGGCTTGTCAGGAGAGAGGCAGCAAAAGTTTCCGCTAGGTGAGAAGAGCAGAGGGTGGCGTGTAATTGCTGTCGCCACCTCTGCAGCTCTTGGGCACTGGGGATGGAGACAGAGATCAAGGAGGAGGAGGAGGATTCCAATGACTCATTCTTTAATAATATTGATTGGGATAAAGCTGCAGCTGCAGCTTCGTAGGGAAAAGCAGGAAAGGTCTCCCAGCTTGACAGACTCAAAATCTCTTCCTCCTACTTTGGAGCAGAGATGTACCATTTCCTGACATGTTGGTGAGAGAGAGAGAGAGAGAGAGAGAGAGAGAGAGAGAGAGAGAGAGTTGTTGTGGGGTTTTCTTTTGCAAATGTGCGAATTGGGCTCTCCTACATACGGTAGTTACCGCTCTGGCGGGAAGGCAAACAGCGTTTCCGAGAGCCCGTGTGGTGTAGTGGTTAAGAGCGGTAGTCTCATAATCTGGGGAACCGGGTTCGCGTCTCTGCTCCTCCACTGCAGCTGCTGGGTGACCTTGGGCTAGTCACACTTCTCCTAAGTCTCTCAGCCCCACTCACCTCACAGAGTGTTTGTTGTGGGGGAGGAAGGAGAATGTTAGCTGCTTTGAGACTCCTTAGGGTAGTGATAAAGCGGGATATCAAATCCAAACTCTTCTTCTTGGCGCTGCCACCAATGTAAGGCTATTTGAACCCTCCTCTGTGGCAAGAGGAGCAGGAACCAGCCACTGGAGCAGCGGTGTGGTCAGCTCTGCCCCACGCTTTTTGGGTATTGGGGGGCATGGCCCCGGCCCCCCAAATATAGAGGGGCCCAAAAGGGCTCAGCCCCCCAGTGGCTTTCTAAACTGCCATTTCATCATTTTACGTGGCCGCTGTTGCACCAGTGTTTTCCAGCAACAACAAAGGTCAGTCATTCCTAAAATCATAGTGGGTGTCTGCCAGGGAGCTCTGATCTCTCAGAATTCCCTTTGCCAACCTGCTGCCCTCCAGCTGTGCTGATTGGAGCTGATGGGAGTTGTAGTCCAAAACATCTGGAGGGGTAGCAGACTTGCAAAGGCTTCCCTAAGCACATGTACCTAGGGGACCGCCTCTCCTGGTACGTCCCACGGAGGACCTTATGGTCTTCAAATAAAAACATCTTGGAGATCCCGAGCCATAGGGAAGTTAGGCTGGCCTCAACCAGATACAGGGCTTTCTCGGCTGTGGCTCCGATCTGGTGGAACGCTCTGTCACAAGAGACTAGGGCCCTGCGGGACTTGACATCTTTCTTCAGGGCCTGCAAGACAGAGCTGTTCCACCAGGCCTTTGGCCAAGGCACAGTCTGACCCCCTCTCTTCTTAGGTAATCTTCATAGAATTCTAGCCCAATGGTTGCCATCAATTTGACTCTGAATTGATTTTAGGATGAATTGATTTTAGAATGTATTTCAATTAATTGATTGTGATTTTATGTAAACTGTGTTATTTTTGGCAGCTCTGAGCCTGGCTTCAGCTGGGGGGCGGCGGCGGGATATAAATTATTATTATTATTATTATTATTATTATTATTATTATTATTATTATTTCTTCCATACAGTTTGGGACCAGTTACAGATAGGTAGCCGTGTTGGTCTGCCATAGTCAAAACAAAATAAAAAAATTCCTTCCAGTAGCACCTTAAAGACCAACTAAGTTAGTTCTTGGTATGAGCTTTCGTGTGCATGCACGAAGAAGTGTGTATTGTCAAATAAAGAACGAGCAACTTGAACGAGCAAATTGAAGAAGTGTGCATGCACACGAAAGCTCATACCAAGAACTAACTTAGTTGGTCTTTAAGGTGCTACTGGAAGGAATTTTTTTATTTTGTTTTGAGTTTGGGACCAGATTGCCTGATCCCTTATATAGCACTACCCGGCCATCCTCAGCCTCCTCTCAGCCAGCCCCCCACTTGCTTGTCTTCATACTTAAAACCAGTCCAGGAGGTGGCCCTGGCTGTCAGCTTCTTCCTCAGTCTAGGTGTTACAGCAGGGATGGAAACAAAACTAGGATTGGTTGGCTCTGGCGCCACCTGCTGCTGGTCTCCGGGCCTTCCGCCCTACCAAGTGAATGAGTACCAGACACCACTGATCTTACCAGGAGGTCCATCCAGCACAATGTGGGAATCGTGCCCTAAAGTGTGATGGTATCCACCCTTTGGAATTCCCTCAGTGAGTATTAGACATGAAAAACATTCCCCTAAATATTAGAGAGGCGCCATCTGTGCTGTCTTTTTGGCGCCTACTGGAAATCTTCCTCTTCTAAAAAGCCTTTTAAATTGAGATCTGCTTCTGTATTAGAATTGTTTTATAATAGGTTTTTATTCTTTTATTCCTCCTGGTTTGGCCTCCTTTGTGAGGAAGGGCAGGATACAAATTTAACAGTAAATGAGTGTTTAGGAATACACCTCTGTTCCCCATGCTTTATTTATTAAAGCTTTTATAGTCCACCTTTCATCAATTCAGATACAACACATAAAAACAACCAGTCAAATGATCATATAAACGACGACGTATCGTCAAATGAACCAAAGCAACTATAAAAGCAACACAGCAGAAATTAACTTAGGAAAAAATTAAACGCCTGGGCAAATAAGCAAATCTTAACCCAAACTTTATATGGGAAATGCCAGAGTAAATCTGGAGTAAATCTGATCAGTTGAATCTATAGTGAAAGGGCTGTTGAGTATATACCTCAGGGAAGAATTTGAACCTAGACTTTTTTGAAAGCATATTTCATTGCAAGTGCAAAGATTCTCCACTGAAGTGTCTTTGCAACCCACAGAGCTCCATGTATGCAATGGAAGGAATTGCGAAAATTGGAGTGAACCTCCCTGCTGTAGGGTTTTATTTGACAATACAGCACAGCTGTAATGTTTTGCTTGCGGTTTCATCTACTTTTCCTGGTTTACTTTTGAATTTTAACTCTTCCCTTTTAGCTTTTAAATTTTCATTATTCTTATTGTCACTTGAATGGTACTTGGTTTAACTCTTCTCTGTAAGCTGTTTTGGGAGCCCCATTCCAGGGATGGAAAAAGCAAAGTAGACATGCATGCATGAAATAAAGCAAAAGCAGGGATGATCTCAGGCTGGCACACCGACCTCTTTGTGTGTGTCCTTACATAGCATCGATCTGAGACTCAGCATGTGTATCATCACCATTTATCTAATTATAACTTCCAGCTTGTCTGCGATAGATGTTTGCACAGGGGACTGGTAAGACTGAGAGATGGAACGTGCTGCATTTTCTCTAATGGTGTGGAACAAAATAAGCACCTGTTCATCCACAACTCCCAAGTAATTCCCTCTTTTACATCTTTGCTCTGTTGGCTATCTCATCGGCTATTAATTTCGTACTTGCACTGGGGGGTTCCAGGGGTAGGAAATGCATCAGCTTGCCCTGTGTGCTCCATCTCAATTATGCCTTTCTGCAAAACGATATGACCCTCCCCCTACTTTTTAGCAATATATTATTATTATGACGGGTGCTGTTGCTCGTTCACAGGAAATCTAAAGAGGAAAAAGCCAAATAAAAAGTACTTCCTATGGAGAAGAGCTACAGCTCAGTGTTTTGCATGTGTAATGTTTCAGGTTCAATCCAAGTAGGGCTAGGAGACTCTTGTCCAAAACTCTGAAGAGCAGCTACCAGTCAGTGTAGACGATACTGAGCTAGATAATAATGATAATGATAATGATAATAATTTTTATTTATACCCCACCCTCCCCAGCCAAGGCTGGGCTCAGGGCAGCTAGCAAGCAATAATAAAAACAAGTTGAATGAATACAACTTAAAAACAAGATTAAAATACAACATTAAAATATGGAAACATTAAAATATTAAAATGCAGCCTCATCACAGGAGGAGAAAGGAAAAAGAAATAGAAAGGGGGGGAGGGAATCAAATTGGCTCCAAGCCAAAGGCCAGGCAGAACAACTCTGTCTTACAGGCCCTGCGGAAAGAAATCAGATCCTGCAGTGCCCTGGTCTCATGAGGCAGAGCGTTCCACCAGGCCGGAGCCAGTGTTGAAAAGGCCCTGGCTCTGGTTGAGGCTAATCTAACTTCCTTAGGGCCCGGGATCACTAGGGTGTTGCTATTTATGGACCTGGAGGCTCTCTGTGGGGCCTCAAGTATTTTTTTGCTCTATAAGACACACCCGACCATAAGACGCACCTAGTTTTAGAGGTGAACAAGAAACAAAATATTCTCTCCCTCTCCTCAGCATCTCTCCAGCAAAGCAGGAGGAGAAATGGAAGGGGCTCAGTTTCTCCTCCCGCTTTGCTGAAGGGGCGCTGCGCAGAGAGGGAAAGCTGCACAGTGCCTCTCCAGCGAAGCAACGCGAAGCCTCCTGAGCGCAGCGGGAGCGCTCCCGCTGCGCTCAGGAGGCTTTCGGCGGCTATCCCTGAAGCCAGGAGAGCAAGATCCCTCTTGCTCTCCTGGCTTCAGCGATAGCTGCACAGGCACAGCCTGCATTCGCTCCATAAGACGCACACACATTTCCCCTTACTTTTTAGGACGGAAAAAGTGTGTCTTATAGAGCGAAAAATATGGCCTATAATGTTGCTCTCTACGCAGTGGCAAAGCTGCATGCTCTGGCACCAGGGGCGGAGAGCAGGCGGGGGCGTGGCTGGTGCGCGTCCCGTGGGGCGTGGCGCACATCCCACGGGTGTGGTGTGCATCCTGGGGATGTGGTGTGCTGTTTGCGGGGGTGTGGCGCCCGGCGCGGTGAGGGGGTGTGCGCTGCATGTCCAGGGGGTTGGCCACAATGGTACCCCCCTTCCCAATGGTGCTGGGGGCGGTGCGCTCCCCCCGCCAGTGTTTCTGCATTCCTAAACCAGTGATGCCATTACCAACTCCTTTCCTAGCAGTGAATTTTAATATGCTGCCTGGTTCTATTTTAATCTCTCAGCTTCTATAAATTCAGCATTATTAATCTTTGCTGCTGTTCTTCTAGGAAATTCTATTAGGCACTCTGTCTTTGCTTTATTTAATTTGCTTTTGTTCGTAAACTCTACCAGAGGAAAGGAGAAATCATGGAAGGCAGTAGCCACAAATTTGTAGGTACAGTGGTACCTCGGGTTACAGACACTTCAGGTTACAGACTCTGCTAACCCAGAAATAGTACCTCGGGTTAAGAACTTTGCTTCAGGATGAGAACAGAAATCGTGCTCTGGAGGTACGGCGGCAGTTTGAGGCCCCATTAGCTAAAGTGGTACCTCAGATTAAGAACAGTTTCTGGTTAAGAACAGACCTCCAGAACGAATTAAGTACTTAACCCGAGGTACCACTGTACAAGGATCGAGATCAGAAGTGGGGATTTTTTCCCCCAGCCTCAAGGGCGCATTCCCTTCTGGGGGCAACAAGTGAATGGTTGGCAGGGGCACAGAAACAAGGAGGCTAGTTTCAACATACACTCAGGGCAGTGCTATTTTTCTAGAAAAAGAAGTGCCAGAACTTTAAATGCCTCCCTTTTTCTGTCATAATGGCAATGTGGCCACCTCATGGGTGCCAGAACAGAGTTTCAGTGAGTTCCGGCTGAAAAAATGCCCTGATTGGACAAAGAGGAACACAAAAAAGGGAGGTGTGAGGAGGTCAAGAAAGTAAGCTTTTGTAAGTGTGAGTTTTGAAAACTGGAGCTTTGTTTTTTTCTTTTTTCCCAACTTTTTTGTTTAGTATCGGTTGTTTTTGTTGTTATGTGTCACTTCGATGTTTTTTTTTTGTTTTTTGGATAATAAATAAATATATTTAAAAAAAGAAAAAGAAAAAATGCCCTGACTCAGGGACACATTTGACACAGGCAGTAGCTGAAGGAAAAGGGTCACTGAGGGGAGATTCTTGAGAGCCAGATAAGTCATGAAGGGCCACATTCTGCCCTGCCTCTGAGCTTCTGTGCCCCTCCCTACTGTACAGGCTCAGAGTTCTTCTTCACAAGACTTTCCCCATTCACTTCAAAGGAGGGATCAGTTCTGTGAAGGAAGTGAACAGGAAGTCTGTACGTATAAAGACAGTGAGCTTGTTTCAGTTAATGGCCATGGGTTAGGAACTTCCTAGTTGTTTCAAGGTCACCTGTGGAATAAGCAGAGACGGTTTCAGGCAAGCCCTTCACACAGGGCCAGATTTAGGTTCGATGAGGACCTAAGCTACTGAAGGTAATGGGGCCCTTTATATGTCCAGCTGTCCTTTCTCAACAACAAATTGTCGCTGGTTTTTTGAGTTGAATGTATGTTATATTAAGGAACGTGGGTGGCGCTGTGGGTTAAACCACAGAGCCTAGGACTTGCCGATCAGAAGGTCAGCGGTTTGAATCCCTGCGACAGGGTGAGCTCCCATTGCTCAGTCCCAGCTCCTGCCAACCTAGCAGTTCGAAAGCACATCATAGTGCAAGTAGATAAATAGGTACTGCTCCAGCGGGAAGGTAAACAGTGTTTCCGTGCGCTGCTCTGGTTTGCCAGCAGCGGCTTAGTCATGCTGGCCACATGGCCCAGAAGCTGTACGCTGGCTTCCTTGGCCAATAAAGCGAGATGAGTGCCGCAACCCCAGAATCAGCCACAACTGGACCTAATGGTCAGAGGTCCCTTTACCTTTTTATATTATATGGTAATTTATGGATCTTATAGGTATCTAAAGCCATCTGCACATAACAAAATATGTATTTTATCGAAGTACATCCAGGTTTTTTTTCCCTTTAATTTTTTTGGGCCCCGCCAAGAGAATGGGGCCCGAAGCTATAGCTTGTTTAGCTTATACATAAATCCGGCACTGCCTTCACAGATATATTCTTCCAGAAAGGAAGAATATATCTGTCAACAGTCAGGAGCAAAGTCATGAGGTTGGAAGCAAGCAGGTACGCCCAAAATGAGGGGAGTGGCTTTTATGTGTACAAGGGCTATGATAGTATATAATAAATTGGTGTGTGTACTCAGTAAGTATCTTGGGAAATGAGATTATTAGGGTTGAGGAGTTGTGGGCTGTGACATTAGGTATCCCTCTACATAGGCACCAATGCTGCTGTATGTGGGAACGGGGCTGAGGGCCCCCACAAAAAAACTTGAGGGGCTGGGCCTCGCCAGGCTTCCCTGTAGTGATGGCGGACACCGCCAGGCCTCCCAGTAGTGGCAGTGGACCTTGGCGGGCACCACGGCTTCCTTTCAATGCCGTGACGAGGCCCCCCAATGTTGGGAGGAACTCGGCACCTCTGCTCTACAGTGATGTTTTAGGAAGAAGGAAAAAGTGAGTCATTTTACCTTTCTTCCCTTCTCAACACACATACAGACAAAAGCTGTGCAGTGGTACCTCAGGTTACATACGCTTCAGGTTACATATGCTTCAGCTTACAGACTCCGCTAACCCAGAAACAGTGCTTCAGGTTAAGAACGTTACCTCAGGATGAGAACAGAAATCGTGCTCCGTCGGCGCAGCAACAGCATGAGGCCCCATTAGCTAAAGTGGTGCTTCAGGTTAAGAACAGTTTCAGGTTAAGTACAGACCACCGGAACGAATTAAGTACTTAACCTGAGGTACCACTGTATAGCTAGAATGTGCCTTAAGTTCAGGCCTAGCAGCCAGTCCCAAACCTCACACGATTTCATTGCTGATTCCACTTTCCTCCTCTCTCAGTGGGCAAAGATCACACTATTTTGAAACGTTCAGCTGGAGTTAAATTGCTAGTTCTATCTACTACTGCTTTTTTGTGATCGCTTCCTCCACTCTTCCCATCCCAACTTCGGTGGAATTGTTGCTTTCTGTTTTCCGTGACTTAATACCAGATGTTGAAAAACAGCTTTAAAATAAAGGCTTATGCTTCAGAGAGGCAAACACACATGCCAAAAACCTACGTGACTCCAGCCCATGAAGCTAACAAGCAAGCGATAAAGCAGAACTGCAAGCCAAGGCTGTCCCCAAGCTGTGTCCATTGTCAACAAGTGGCTGCATTTCCCCCTCAAATTGCAAATGCAGCCAAACTCCAGCGGCTCTCGTCTCTCTTCTGGGAAGGTGTTTGGTCATCTCAGCTGAGAAGTAGAAGACGGATTCCTCCTTCCTCCAACTCTCGCTTGGCAGCAGCCTTGAAGCAGAACCCAACTGAGGCTGGCAAGAAAGGAGGCAGAGACCAAGGTTTCCCCAGGATCCTCCGAAAGCACACTTTATTATGGAGAATGTAAGACAAAACATCAAACGAATCGGGATGCAGCCACATTTTTAAAATATAAAGTGCTCACCTAAATACCATGTTAAGTTCCGAAAGGCGGGTTATTCAGCATTATGTTCTTGAATGGGAGAAATGTTTACCTTGCCTTCTAAAGAAGAAGAGGAGGAAGAGGAAGAGGAAGAGGAAGAGGAAGAAGAGGAGTTTGGATTTGATATCCCGCTTTATCACTACCCTAAGGAGTCTCAAAGCGGCTAACCTTCTCCTTTCCCTTCCTCCCCCACAACAAACACTCTGTGAGGTGAGTGGGGCTGAGAGACTTCAGAGAAGTGTGACTGGCCCAAGGTCACCCAGCAGCTGCATGTGGAGGAGCAGAGATGTGAGCCCGGTTCCCCAGATTACGAGACTACCGCTCTTAACCACTACACTACACTGGCTCTCTAAAAAGAAATGGAAGAATATCCCCCCTCCCTTTCAGGTTCAATGGCCAATATTACTTAATCACACACATTCACACTCATTATGAGGCCATTTAAGATCCCTGAGAAGGATGCATTGAATACTGCAGAGGTAGGGAACCTGCGGCCCTACAGCTGTTCAGGGGGCTCACAAATCCTGTCCATCTCAGCCAGCATGGCCAAGGGTCAGGGATGGGAGCGACAGCCCTGCAGATGTTGGAACTCCCCTCGTCCCTGGGCCACTGACCATGCTATATACTGGGGAAAATGGGAGTTCTAGTCCAAGAACATCTGGAAAGCTGCAGGTTCCCTATTCTTCATCTGTCACTAGCTATGCCAATGATGGAGAACCTGCAGCCCTCCAGATGTTTTTTGTTTTTGTTTTTTTGAGCAGGACTCACATTTATCCCTAACCTGTGATAAGATGATGGAAATGCAGAAGAGAAGATGCTGATGACTTACACATTATAAGATATAGTGATAAAAACAATCCAGGATATTAACAAAATACAGCTTAAATCTTGGCATATTTTAACAAGTGGGTTAGATTACATTAAAAACACTGTTGATTAGAAAGGGTGGTATTCAACTAAGTTATACTCTGCCAGGACCCACTGAAATGAGTCAGGTCTCTTAATTTCATTGGGTCTACCTTGAGTAAAGCTTAGTTGACTTCTACCCGATATGTTTTAAGCCTTCTGGTGACCACTAAAATTGAAAATTGCAAGCAGATGGGAAACTGCAGAGATACAAGAGAAAAACCTGGGTGTGGAGAGTTTGGAACATTTCAGAAAAATGAAGAATATGTGTGTGTGTGGGGGGGGGTTGTTTGTTTTTTTAATAGCAAAATCAATCAGATTTCTCCCTTGCTTGGCACACCAGATATGGCCAGAATACTTTGTTGGAGATCTTATGCTGCTTAGTGCAGAAGTGTGAAATATGGCAACATGCTTTTTATGTAGTTATACAAAGCCCACTTCGTTATAAGCTGAAGTTAATTTGGAAATCTCCAGTTCAGATCTCTGCCCAGCACTGAAAACAATGGCTGTGGGCAAGTCATTTGTCATCTTAACCCATTTTGATATGACATTATGACGGTTACCGAAATAACACTTGTAACTGAAAATTGCAATAAAACATGACACAAATGGGTGCCTGGTTGTCCTCATGGTTTGCGGCGCAAAGCCTCACCCTCTCCTGTAGGAGGACTGGAACCAAAACCAAATGCAAAAATAGGTAAGGAACCTTCAATGATGCATGATTAACTCCCCCTAGTGCATAGTGCAAGGTCCCTGAAGTGTTGGCAGAGTTTGGTAGCAACCCCAAGTACATTGTGGTCCAGATTTCATCTCCTTCCACAGGAGCAGCATCTTTGCCTCCTAGGTCACAAAGTTGCCATGACAACAGAGGAGGCAGTAGCCTAGGCCACGCATAGGCAAACTCGGCCCTCCAGATGTTTTGGGACTACAACTCCCATCATCCCTGACCACTGGTCCTAACCCTGTGATTTAAAGCGTCTCCTGCTCTACCAACTGAGCTATCCCGGGAGTGTATAAGGCAGCATGCACGTTCCAATAAAATGCACCAAACTGATGGGTACTTCTCTCCTAGTTAACTGGTGATGGCACTATTAAAAAGGAACCTTTGCATAAAACTTCACAAACATTAGCAGCATTTTGTCCAAGTGAGGTTCTACTAAATACTGCATGGAATACCCTTTTTAGCAAACAACAGTGGCACCCACATAAAATATTGGTTTAAGTATTAAGT
This sequence comes from Podarcis cretensis, assembly GCF_951804945.1. Classification (NCBI taxonomy): domain Eukaryota; kingdom Metazoa; phylum Chordata; class Lepidosauria; order Squamata; family Lacertidae; genus Podarcis; species Podarcis cretensis. Next base: position 16,572,197 of record NC_137183.1, on the reverse strand, counting down.
CAAAGAAACCGTTGTGATTTTCACACTCACAAAATAATTATTCTACACTATCAGAATTTCAACGGGAGCCCTTATTGGCTCCCCACAAACACAGCCAATCCTCACAGTCTGTCTACTTCACTGCTGCAAGCCTGATTATTATCATTCTGAGAATTGGATTGTCTGACTGGATGGTTTCTGGCAAACGTACAGAAATGGGTTTGATAAAAGTTTTGCTGATTTCACTACAACAACAAAAATGACTTGGGGAAAAAAACGGGAGGGCAGCTTTTCTTCAAAAACAAACAAACAGACAAACAAACAGTTCTGAAGTGTTATTTTTTTGGTAGGCAAATCACAGGAAACACAGAGTCCTCCGTTTCCTAAAAAGAGGCCAATACATTTCCTTTAAAATGTGCAAAATTCAATAAAAGCATCATGTCCCATGTCAGTAAACTGGTTGACCTGAACAGAGTCAAACATGATGGTTTTTTAAACTTCCTAAATCCAGGGTGTGTGGGACACATTGACACATTACTATATAAACTTATCTGGCCCAGAACTCCAGTGTGCTTGCAAGGGATTCTGGGACAAGTTCCAGGGCGTTAATGCAGGACGCAGGCCAGATCAGGTGGACCTCATTGCTGCGCTGCGTGAACTGAGCTGGTTCACCAGTAGTTACCTTCTTCTCTAAGGGGAACCCTTTGTAACCTTCTGGGGAAACCCCAGAACGCAGTTCGAAAGCGCGCTGCCGTTAACTATTCCATTCGCCGCTGTTGTGGTCGTTTTCGTCGTCTTCCGAATCGGCAGACACTTTCTTGATCCTCTGCATGGCTGCCTTTATGCTCCTCTCCAGTTCGCTGCTGGAGTGCCCTTTCTCTGTGTCCAGCTTGGGCTCCTGCGTCACTTTCCTCAGCTTAACCCCCTGCCGTATGGCCGCGAGGATGCTGTCGTTGAGGGAGGAGTTAGAAGATGGCGCCTGGCGGGGCGGTTCCACTTTGCGGAGAAGGATTTCGCCACGCTTCAGCGATGCCAAAACCTCGTCCATGGATCCTGTGGCAGGAGGGAAAACAAAATTAAGACCATCAGCCGCAGTTCGACAGATCACTCTCCTTCCCCGGCTGAGAGGGGAAATGGCGAAAACAGGTTATTTACTGGGACAGTGTGATTTTTGCAGCTGCTGTTAAAGTTGTAAAACAATGAAGCACGGGACAGAGCAACGGAGGATTTCTGAAACAACAAGGCAATATTAGCTCCAACCAAGGCATAACAGAGAACAGCAACAACCAGAAAAAGATAGACAACACTTTACAAGGACAGGAAGAAACATCTCAGACAGAATAATTGCCACACACAGAAAGAACAAGGATATACCGTATTTTTCGCTCCGTAAAACGCACTTTTTTCCTCCTAAAAAGTAAGGGGAAATGTGTGTGCATCTTATGGAGTGAATGGCGCTGCACAGCTCTCCCTCTCTGCGCAGCACCTCTTCAGCAAAGCGTGAGGAGAAACGGAAGTGGCTCCGTTTCTCCTCCCACTTCGCTGGAGAGGCGCTGCGCAGAGAGGGCCACCTTAACCTCACTGGGTTGTTGTGAGGTTGTTGTGTGATAGCCCTTGTTTACCCCCCTGAGCAAATTGACAAACAGACAAGAGAACATTATTCTTGTTTTCCCTCTTCAGTCAGTTTGGATTCCATCACTGCCCAAACCATGTACCTCTGTCTCTCCAAACAGCCAGATGATCCCATTTTTTTTTCTGTGAGAGAATGAAATCCAAGCACTAATGCCTGTTAAAATGCTTCTCCTGTTCACTTGCAAAATCAAGCTTTTGAAAAGAGGCTCTACAGAAATAAAAGATTCAGAATATTTTTTTTCTTGTTTTCCTCCTCTAAAAACTAGGTGTGTCTTATGGTCGGGTGCGTCTTATAGAGCAAAAAATACTGTAGTTTGAGTGCCTCACCTGTAGCTTTATAAATCCTTTAATGTGTCAATATGAATGGAAGTTGTTAATATTGCAGTTGTTGTATAAGGGATTGTTATTTTGACCGGAGTTTAACTGAAATTTATAAGATTTTGGAAGGGAGAAATAAAGTATATCACCAAACCATTAATTCTAGCACGCGGGGGGCCACCTAAGTTATATAATTTGGTATCTGAATGATTGGTATTAGTAATTGCATTATAATTTGGCATTGTTTATAATGAGGCTATTATTGGAATTGAAAACTAATAAAAATTATTATATATAAAAAAGACCCTCAGCTGCGAGGATTCGGGGGCAGGGGAGAAAGAGAAAAGGGGAGAGGAGGGCAATGAATCTGGTTTCTCCAGACACACCAGGAACTCCGCAGCTACTTCTGCTGAGAATGGAAAACTGGACACGGGAGGAACGTTCGCAACCTGCCGCGCCACATCTGCACCCGTGCGTGACAATATTTGGCAGTTCTGCGCATGCGCAAAGCGAGATTTACTGCTTCTGCGCCAAAACCTGGAAGTACCGCAACGGATCGAATTGAGAAAGTGATTGGGCCAGATCCAGCCCTCGGGCCTTAGTTTGCCTACCCATGATTTAATGGATCTTCTCCAAGCAGGACCAGCACTGGAGACAAACCAGTGTTACATGCAAACTGGGTATACTGCCACCACCTGATTCCTTGCCCCCTGGAAACTGAACCTGGAATCTTCCCTGTACAAAGCAGGCAACCTCCCACTGGACCTATGGCTCCATCTCCAAAAGGAGAAGCCCCCCCTCGCCCACCCACAAAGTTCCTTTTCTGCAGGCTTCTGTTCCCATGCGCCCCCCTATACACCACAAAGCTACCCTTAAGATCTAAGCTTTTCACGTTTAATTAAAAACCACCGCAACCAAGCAAGAGAAGCAGAAAAATTTAGCAATAACTATCGACACGTTTAAAAAGCACATCGTTTTAGAGCTCATTTGTTAAGCTGCCATATGTGCCACCTATAAATTTAGCTGCGGATTGCCTGCTTCTTCCAGCTGATTACAACTCACATGTTTAAGAAGAAGAAGAAGAAGAGTTTGGATTTGATATCCCGCCTTTCACTCCCTTTAAGGACTCTCAAAGCGGCTAACATTCTGCTTTCCCTTCCTCCCCCACAACAAACACTCCGTGAGGTGAGTGGGGCTGAGAGACTTCAAAGTGTGACTAGCCCAAGGTGACCCAGCAGCTGCATGTGGAGGAGCGGAGACGCGAACCCGGTTCCCCAGATTACGAGACTACCGCTCTTAACCACTACACCATACTGGCTCGGACCAGTCCCTGCGCTATGCCAGGAGGGAGTGGGGGGGGGGGGGGAAGAGTTACTTTTGAATTTCAAGGTGGCAGTGAAGTTTCTAAATGTGGAAATGTCTGTTGCTCGATTACAAAGGCAAGGAGAGCCCTTCTGGGTCTGAACAAAAGCCTGTATCAGGGGTCAGCAAACTTTTTCCGTAGGGGACCGGTCCACTGTCCCTCAGATCTTGTGGGGGGCCTATATTTGGGGGGGGTGAACAAATTCCTATGCCCCACAAATAACCCAGAGATGCATTATTTTAAATAAAAGCACACATTCTACTCATGTAAAAACACGCAGATTCCCGGACCATCCGCTGGCCGGATTGAGAAGGCGATTGGCCCGGATCCAGACCCCGGACCTTAGTTTGCCTAGGTAAAGGAAAAGGGACCCCTGACCATTAGGTCCAGTCACAGACGACTCTGGGGTTGCGGCGCTCATCTCACTTTACTGGCCAACGGGGGCCAGCATACAGCTTCCGGGTCATGTGGCCAGCATGACTAAGCCACTTCTGGCGAAGCAGAGCAGTGCACGGAAACACCGTTTACCTTCCCACTGGAGCGGTACCTATTTATCTACTTGCACTCTGACGTGCTTTTGAACTGCTAGGTTGGCAGGAGCAGGGACCGAGCAACGGGAGCTCACCCCGTCGCGGGGATTCGAACCGCCAAACTTCTGATCGGCAAGCCCTAGGCTCTGTGGTTTAACCCACAGCGCCACCTGCGTCCCATGGCCTATATAGTTCAGCATCCTCTTCCCACAAGGACCAACCAGATGCCTGCAGGAAGCCAACCAGGATTGCTCCAGTCTGCAATATTAAGAAGTTCCTTCCTATATTTGATCAAAGGTTCCTCGATTAGCCAGGAACATTGGTGAGCCAGAGGCCACTCTGGGAAGCTACAAAGCAATGCACAGAAAAAGGAAACAACAGCCCTTCCTACCTGCATAATCGTTTGCCGTGCGCCTGGACGTCCCGTCTGCTTTCTCCAGAGAGCCACTTCTCCCAGGAGGGTCTTTGCACAAGAGGGGCAGAGGCTTCTCACCGATTTGCGATCCTGTCCTTAAGCAGAGAGTCTGGTTGTTTGATGGTGGGGGAAGCGGCGGTGGTGGCGGGGGAGGCGGTGGGGGAGGCAACAGTGGCGGCCCCCCGTTGCTCTTCCCTTGCTGCTCAGGGCCGGGTGGCGGAGGGGCAAAAATCTGGACGGGGATATCCTTCGAGGGCTTCTGCCGCAGCGCTTTGAAGCCTTTGGCTTGTGCTGGCCGGGAGGTCTTGGCCGAGGGCGTCTTGCTAGCCGAGGGCGTCTGAGGGGCACCGGCTGGAGTCCGACGGGAGGTGCCCTGGGGCTGCTTGGTGTTCAACGGCTGTGACCGGGAAGTCTTCAGCACAAACTGCGCTGGGCATTTCTGCAAGGGGAATGACGACAGAGCTGTCACGTTTCAGAAAGGTGCAATTCAACTGCCGGAGAGCAACGATGGGGGAAAGAGAGCCAGTGGGTGGTTGGAGGGTCAAACTAGGACCTGGGAAACCAGGGGTTACCGTATTTTTCGCTCTATAAGACGCACCTAGTTTTAGAGAAGGAGAACAAGAATAAAAATTTCTCTCCCTCTCAAGCGGGAGGAGAAATGGAAGGGGCTCCATTTCTCCTCCCATTTCGCTGAAGTGGCGCTGCGCAGAGAGGGAAAGCTGCACAGTGCCTCTCCTGGCTTCAGCAAAAGCTGTGCAGTCTGCATTCCCTCCATAAGACGCACACACATTTCCCCTTACTTTTTAGGAGGGGGAAAGTGCATCTTATAGAGCAAAAATATGGTATATGCCCACTCAAGCATGATCCTTAACCGGTTGGCTTTGGGGCAGTTGCCAGCCTTTAGCCAAACCTATTTCACAGGGTTGTTTGAGCCAGCTTGGTGTAGTGGTTAAGAGCGGTAGACTCGTAATCTGGTGAACCGGGTTCGCGTCCCCGCTCCCCCACATGCAGCTGCTGGGTGACCTTGGGCTAGTCACCCTTGTCTGAAGTCTCTCAGCCCCACTCACCTCACAGAGTGTTTGTTGTGGGGGATGAAGGGAAAGGAGAATGTTAACTGCTTTGAGACTCCTTAGGGTAGTGATAAGGCGAGATATCAAATCCAAACTCTTTTTTGTAGACTCATCCAGTCCAACACTCTGCAATAAAGGAATCTTTTGCCCAACATGGGGCTCGAACCCTCGGCCTTGAGATTAAGAGTCTCCTGCTCTACCGACTGAAGTTGTTTTGAGATTAAAATTGGTAGGGGGAGAGCCACGCCCTGGAGGAAAGGCAGGCTATAAATACAATAAACATATCATTTCCATCAGTGCACTTCAATGCGCTTTCCTTTGCTACTTCGGAAGGAAGGTATTATGATTATAACTGCGGTCGTGATTTCCTACCCAGCCTTCGTCACAGCGTCCAAGGTGAGTTATCGAGCCATTTAAAAATACAATATCAAAATCACTTCAAAGCAAGAGGGTGAGGTCCTACACCACATAAGCCTATGTTTAAGAAACAACAACAACCCATGCCAAACCAATTTATTATAACAATTTCTAAAAAGAACTTGTCTTTGTTGTTTCCTGCTGCCGCTGGCCAGTTGCAGGGGAACGAGGAAACAAGCACACCACCTTCGATTTGTCTTTTCTCCAGAAGGAAGATTTCCCAGTGGCAGGAAGATCGCTGGGAGTTCGAATTGAGACTCACCTCTTTGAACGTCTTGAGCCTCTCCAGGGTTTTCTCTCGCTCCTGCTTTATCCACGCTTTCTTCTTCTTCTCGTCCTCTTTCCTTTTGTCTCTTTTCTAAATTTGGACACCGGAAAAAAGTTAACACCCGCATATAGTGGTACCTTGGGTTGAGTACTTAATTTGTTCCGGAGGTCCATTCTTAACCTGAAACTCTTCTTAACCTGAAGCACCACTTTAGCTAATGGGGCCTCCCGCTGCTGCCGCGACACAATTTCTGTTCTCATCCTCAAGCAAAGTTCTTAACCCGAGGTAATATTTCTGGGTTAGTGGAGTCTGTAACCTGAAGTGTATGTAACCTGAGGTACCACTGTATAGAGATCTGCTACAATGACTGGGATAAATATACAGAAGATGGTGCAGTAAAAAAAAACAAAAAAAGGTTGAGTCCAGTCAAAGGTGACTATGGGGTAGTGGAGCCCATCTTGCTTTTAGTCCGAGGGAGCCCGTGTTTGTCCACGGACAGTTTTCCGGGTCATGTGGCCAGCATGACTAAACCAATTCTGGCGCAACGGAACACTGTGACGGAAACCAGGGCACACAGAAACGCCGTTTAGCTTCCCACTGCAGTGGTACCTATTTATCTGCTTGCACTGGTGCGTTTTCGAACTGCTAGGTTGGCAGGAGCTGGGGCAGAGCAACGGGAGCTCACCCAGTTGCAGGGATTCAAACCGCTGACCTTCTAATCGGCAAGCCCAAGAGGCTCAGTGGTTTAGACCATAGCACCACCCGTGTCCCTAGATAGTGCAGAAAAGTTACATGCACAGGGAATCCAAATCCTATAGCCCCCCAAAGTAGGATTCTTAGTCGCGAATATGTTACGCAAGTTGAGCAAGTTTGCATCCATCTCATTTCCCCACCACCACCATTAAAAAACTATTTTGCATGCTTTATTCTGGTTTCGCAATCCTCAGGTCAGCGAGGGCAGGGAAATATGTACACAGGACTCAGAATCATAGAGTTGGAAGGGAAACCAAGGGTCATCTAGTCCAACCCCCAATAGCATGTCCCTGGTTTCCGAGTTACCAGCAAGCACCGCCCATTCTGCTTCCAAGTGTACCTTCCCAACCACAAGGCCTAGAAACCTGGTATAAAGGCAAGAGTTCCCAGCACACAGAATGTTACTTTATTTCCCTGCGTTCCTGTGAATCGCTGCATGATGAAGCACTAACTACAGCTCAGCCAGAGTACCTTTGAAGTCGAACAGAATCCGTTCCGGAAGTCCGTTCCACTTCCAAAAAGTTCGGAAACCAAAGCACGGCTTCTGATTGGCTGAAGGAAGTTCCTGCAGCCAATCAGAAGCTGCGGAATCCCCGTTGGACGTTTGGGTTCTGAATCATGTTCGCAAACCGGAACACGCACTTCCGGGTTTGCAGCGTTCGGGAGCCAAAACAATCGACTCCCAGGGCGCTCGGGATCCAGGTTACGACTGTAATTCCATAAAGGAGAAGCGAGAACTTCACATCTCACCACTGGCCGTGCTGGCTGAGGCTTGGAACCCAATAACATTTGCTCATGGGGCCACACACTCCCCACCCCTGCCTTAGAGATTTCTCCCCCAATTCCTTGCTACTCACAATCTGGATGCTGTGATGTTGCTGGAAATGCCGTGAGCTCTCCTGAGCCTGCTGGAGCCGGGCGTGGCGGCTCTCTTCACATTGATCCTAATGGAAAAGAAACCAAACAGAAGCATGCCGGTCAGCTGTAAGTGCCGCCTGAGGTCCCCATTTTATTTTAAAATGCAACGTGTGTGTGTGTATCATGTTTATTAGAACAAGTGTCTCCGCCCAATGTCAACAGTGCAGAATTCAGCGACCAGGTTGCTCACCGGGACAAGATGGTTTGAGCATATTGCACCGATCCTGGTCCGACTGCACTGGCTACCAATTAGTTTCCGGGCCCAATTCAAAGGGCTGGTTTTGACCAGTAAAGCCTTAAGTGGCTCAGGACCTCAATACTTCAAGGACTGCCTCTTCCCATATGAACCCACCTGTACCCTGAGATCATCTTCTGAGGCCCTTCTTTGTGTGCCTCCTCCTTGAGAGGTGCAGAGGGTGGCAACACAAGAACGGGGCCTTCTCTGCAGTGGCCCCCGTCTGTGGAATGCTCTCCCCAGGGAAGTTCACCTGGCGCCTCCATTAGACACCTTTAGGCGCTAGGCAAAAACGTTCCTTTTCAACCAGGCCTTTGGGTGACTTGACATTCAATGCCCTTTCAAAATGTGTGGGTTTTTTTTGGGGGGGGGTATTGGGTTCTTCTTTTTATTTTATGTATGTTGTGTTTTTATACTGTGATTTTATCCTACGAACAGCCCCGAGACCTGCGGGTATAAGGCGATATACCAATTTAATAAACAAGAATAATAGGGCACCCAAACTTTTCTGGACCACTTGCCTTTTTGTTTCTGAGGTAAGCTCTCCTTGAGCAGATAATCCCACGCTTCGTCTCCAGCTGCTGGGTCTTCTGCCTCAGTTGAGCTATTTCAGAGGAAGGCACACGGGTTTCTTCCAGGACTTGCTCAGTGGCTTCTAACTCATCAGGATTTTCACATGTGTCATAATAAACTACTTCATCCTGGATCTCTAAAGGAAAGAGAAAATGTTTACTTATGTGAAATATGCAAATCTATCTATCTATCTATCTATCTATCTATCTATCTATCTATACCTATACAGTCGTACCTCAGAAGCCGAACGGAATCCATTCCGGATGTCCGTTCGACTTCCAAAACGTTTGGAAACCAAAATGAAACTCCTGCAGCCAATCAGAAGCTGCGAAGCCATGTCAGATGTTCGGCTTCCAAAAGAACATTCAAAAACCAGAACACTCCCAGGTTTTGATTGTTCGGGAGCCAAAACGTTCAAGACCAAGGCTGTTCGACTTCCAAGGTATGACTGTACACACACGTATATTAAATAAGCTCATGATAATAATATTTTTCAAGTTCCCCAAATTTCCAAAAGTTGGCTATCTGCTGCATCTCTGCATGATGCCCTGCTCTCTATACTTTCCTTCTTCCAGCCTCCATAAGGGGCATAGGCAAACTCGTTCAATCCAGCACCATGGCATAATTACAAGTTCTCAGAAAGGAGGCTGCCCGCTGCATCTCTGTGTGACTAACTGTTCTGGCCTTGCCCCTGGAGCGGCGATGTAAAAACAATGCTTTATTGTGGAGGCCGAAAACTTGGGAGGCCGGCGTGTAGAGTGGGAAAACTGACGAGTGTCAGAGGTGTCAGCCAATGGCCCATCATTCTGCTCCCCACACTACCCAAGCAGGACACAGAACACAATATCCTTTCCCCTGTTGCTGCTCTCTGACTGGAGGCTCCAAACTGCTGGCCCGGCTACTGCAGGAGAGCAGAGAAACAGCCGCCCAGTCCCTGACAGGTGTGGCTCATTTTGCTTGCTTACCTTTCATCCGCCTCCTTAAAGTCTCCAACTGTGTAATAAGCAGCATTTCTTCATTCTTCAGGATCTCAAACTGCACCTCGTACAGCTCCAGCTGAGTTTCATAATATTCTATTTCCAGCTCCTCGACTCGAGCCATGTCATTTTCTTCCTCGTGGAGGGTCTCCATCTGCAGGAAGCGTCATTAAGCCCACAAACTATTAGAAGCAAAACGACGTCACTCGGCCCTTTTCCCTTCCCTCATCATGCTTCCCTCCCATCAGAGGGGCATTTTCCGTGTGTGTGTGTGTGTGTACACACACACACACACACACACACACACACACACACACACGAGTGGTACCTCGGGTTCAGACTTAATTCGTTCCAGAGGTCCGTTCTTAACCTGAAACTGTTCTTAACCTGAAGCACCACTTTAGCTAATGGGGCCTCCCGCTGCCACCACACGATTTCTGTTCTCATCCTGAAGCAAAGTTCTTAACCTGAGGTAATATTTCTGGGATAGCGGAGTCTGTAACCTGAAACGTCTGTGACCTGAAGCATCTGTAACCCGAGGTATCACTGTATACGTATGTGGGTGGGTGGGTGGGTGTGTTGTAGAACATGCAAGTAAAAATAAAACACACATTTCCAGGGCATCTGTAAACAATGAAATAGACTAAGAACCTGTATATATTCACTCTCTTCCCCTCCATAAATCTCTGCTTGTCAATGGTGGCTGGAACAGGTGACCCAATCTGCTGTTGTACATGATGGAACAATGCAAACCTGTATCGAAACCATCCTTTCTGCCTTCTGCTTCCTTTAAGCATAGGCAAACCCGGCCCTCCCGATGTTTTGGGACTACAACTCCCATCATCCCTAGCTAACAGGACCAGTGGTCAGGGATGATGGGATACTGGCTCCCTCGGCCAGTAAAGCGAGATGAGCGCCGCAACCCCAGAGTCAGTCACGACTGGTCCTAATGGTCAGGGGTCCCTTTACCTTTTCCTTTAAGGCTGTTTCCTAGCTGCAATGTTCACTCTCCATCTCATGACTCCCACATCTGGGAGGCTCCTCTAGCGAGACGAGAGGAGAATGGGGGGCGATGCCCTTACCTGCTTCCGGATATCCGCTCTCTTGTGGTTCAGGCACAGCTCTTTGGCTCTCATGTGCTGCAGAGTCTCCTTCGCCAACAGGTACTTCAAGTTTTCTAACCTGGGAGAAGCCCTGGCCCAGGCAGCTTGGCCAAAGCGCTTCCGATCCTGCTCCATTTGCTTCTGCATTGCTGTCAAGAGGAGGGTCATGCTAATTAAATTGTCAAAGATGTATAAAACAGGAAATAAAAAATGTTGGAAGTGTGGGGTGAAAGAAGGCAGTTTCTGCCACATGTGGTGGACTTGTGACATAGTGAAAACGTATTGGGAAAATATATATAACGAATTAAAGAAGATTTTTAAGTATACGTTTTTGAAAAAACCAGAGTCATTCCTGTTAGGAATGGTGGGAGAAGACATTGACAAGAATGACCAGAAACTGTTCTTATACACAACAACAGCGGCGAGGTTATTGCTGCTCAGGTATGGAAACAGCAAAAATTGCCTACAATAGAAGAATGGCAGTACAAGGTTATGGAGCACGCAGAAATAGCCAAATTAACAGCAAAAAATTGACATCAGGGGGATGAAACATATCAAAAAGAATGAGAAAAATTTATGTTATATATAGAGAAGATGATGTGAAATAGGGAAGCCAGTAGAATTAAAATAATATCTCATAACGGGAAAATACAAGAAATTTACTGGATAATAATATCAAAATGAATTAAAAATGTATATTAGGATTATTATTGAACAATATTTGTAAATGAATATAGACAGCAAGAATTTGTACCTATAGAAAGATTTATTTGTTTACGGACATTTAATGGAAAAAATGAAGAAGAACAATCTTGTGGAAAATGGACAAAGACAATGCAAAAAGTCAAAGAGGACACAAAAAAGCCAGAAGAAGGAAGGAGGGAAGTCAGCTCAGGAGAGCAAGAACAAATGTGAAATATAATGTATGTGTATGTACAGTATGTAACTAAAAATTCAATTAAGATCATCTGAAAAAAACAAATCAAAATAAAAGTCCGTGCTTTTAGCATACATTTAGAGCGTGCAGCTTCCCCCCAAAGAATCCTGGGAACTGCAATTTACCTCTCACAGAGAGCTACAGTTCCTTGCACCCTTAACAAACTACAATTCCCAGGAATGCTTAGGGTGTCGTGTGCTTTAGATGTTTATGCAGGCTAAGAACAACCTCGAGCCTTTTCTCTGTCCCCCACACAAAGATGTAGGAACATATTAAAGCCAAGTGAAACTTTTTGCTATGACCTCATACAGCCAAGGGGTCTTGGGTTCGGATCTTACTCAATCCACTGAGTGGCCTTCAGCCAGACCGCTTTCTCTCAAGCCCAAACAGCCATAATGGTATCCCCCCAGTATAGGCTGGGCAAGGAATTGTGATGTGAGACAGACAAATCTGCGTGAAACCCTTTGAAATGCACTATTACATACTAAGAACGTTGACACTTGAAACAAATTGAGTCACTGAAGAACTAAAAATCTTGCTTATGACTATCACCTATTATTACTACTACTACTACTACTACTGTGGTACCTCTGGTTACATACTTGATTTGTTCCAGAGGTCCGTTCTTAACCTGAAACTGTTCTTAACCTGAAGCACCACTTTAGCTAATGGGGCCTCCTGCTGCTGCCGCGCCATCGGAGCACGATTTCTGTTCTCATCCTGAAGCAAAGTTCTTAACCCGAGGTACTATTTCTGGGTTAGCGGAGTCTGTAACCTGAAGCGTATGTAACCCAAGGTACCACTGTATTATTATTAATTTATTTACACCCTATCTTTTCCTCTTACGGGACTCAAGGCAACTTACAGATACAGTCAAACCTCAGAATTTGAACAACTCCATTGCCAAATGTTTTAACTCCTGAACGCCGAAAACCCGGAAGTGTGTGTTCCAGTTTTCAAACGTTTTTCGGAAGCCGAATGTCCAACACAGCTTCAGCTTGAGTGAGGGAAGCTGCGCCTCGGAATTCAAGCGTTTGGGAAGTTGAACAGTCTTCTGGAACGGATTACGTTCGAGTTTCAAAGTTCGACTGTAAAAACAAGTATTGCCAAAAACATTTTTTTTAATTATCCCCAAAACACTAACAGAATTAAAACTATATACAGTTGTACCTCCAGTTGCGGACGGGATCTGTTCCGGAGCTCTGGTTGGATCCCGAGGTTTCCGCAACCGGAGGGACCGCTTCTGCACATGCGCGTGACGCAGTAGAGCGCTTCTGTGCATGCGGCAAAACCTGGAAAAATACTTCTAGGTTTGCCGCATACGTATCCTGAAAGATACGTAACAGGAGCTGAATGTAAGTAGGGGTACCACCAGTGGCGTAGCGTGGGGGTGCAGGGGGGGCCGGCTGCACCGGGCGCAACATCTGGGGGTTAGGGGGCGCAAATCCATGGGTTAGGGGGCGCAAATTACTTGCCTTGCCCCGGGTGCTGACAACCCACGCTAAGCCACTGGGTACCACTGTACATGTATGAAATCTGTTTAAAACATACAAATAATTACAATAAAAACAGCATGGCACAAGCCCTTTCATTAAAAGCCGTCAATTCGCTAAAGTCTGTTGGGACAAAGAGGTCTTCAAGGACAACCAAGAGGGAGCCAGTCTAGTTTCTCTGGGAGGGGAGTTCCAGAGTCTGGGAGCAGCCACCGAGAAGGCACTGAAGGTCACCCCCAGGGATGGCCCAAGATATTTTGATGGAATCTCCCACTCAGCACAGACCCTCCCTCTCTAATTAAGATGGACCTCAATCTACTGGGAAACTCAAGATGGCCTGCCCAGGGGAACTCGTTGGAAGATTGCGCCTCACTCATGCCTGAGAAAGAAGGTATATTTTATCATATGTGGTGGTTGTGTGCAAGACAGTAAAAGCTTTCTGGGAAATGATTTATAATGAGTTGGGGGAAAAATGTCGAAAATAACCTTTGTTAAAAGACCAGAAGCTTTTCTTTTAGGTAGAATGGGATAAGAGGTACCCAAAGATCAGGGAAAAAACTATTTATGTACGCTACCACACAGTGGCGTAGCGTGGGGGTGCAGGGGGGCCCGGCCGCACCGGGCGCAACATCGGGGGGGGGGCGCTCGCCACCTCCGGAGTCGCCGAAGAGCCTCGGGCGCAGGCTGTAGCAGAGCCCCGTGTCTTGTGGAACCAACGAGCTGTGCGCGCGTCCGGGCTGAAGGCGTCCGGCAGGCAGCGGCTCTCTGCGCTCGCCGCGGAGGGCGCGCCAGGCAGCCCCTCCTCACAGCCCCGCCGCCGCCGCTGCTGCAGCTGCTGGGCCATGTTGCATTTTCCTCGCCTCTCTGCCCTCCTCCTCCTCCGGGCAAGCGGCGTCGTTTGGGCGGCAGCGCCAGCGGCAACTCGCCTCAGATCACCTGACATGGACCCGCCGCCGCCACTGTGGCTACCTTACCGTAAATACCCCAGCCCAGGCAGCAGCAAGAAGAAGCTGGCAGCGGCGGCAGGTTAGGGGTGCAAATTACTTGCCTTGGGTTAGAGGGCGCAAATTACTTGCCTTGCCCTGGTTTAGGGGGCGCAAATTACTTGCCTTACCCCGGGTGCTGACAACCCACGCTACGCCGCTGCTACCACAGCCGCCCAAATGATATACGCCCAAGGATGGAAAGAAGAAGCAGTTCCAACAAAAGAGGAGCGGCAACTAAAATTGATGGACTACGCAGAGATGGGGCGAAAGTTACCGGAAGAATATCAAGATGAGAGAGGGTTTTTTAAACAGAATAATAATAATAAAATTTTATATATATCCCGCCCTTCCCGGTTCAGAAAACCGGGCTCAGGGCGGCTAACAACAAATTTAAAACACTTAATTGAAGCCACAAAAAAACAGCATAAAATACAGTATAAAACGTGAATAACAATAAATTTAGAATTCAAAAATCAATTTAGGGGGAAAATCCATCCAATAAACATTAGATGATCACCAGGGCTAGGTGGCTAAGTTACTCCTATTTGGGCCAGCAAGGAGACCAGGGGAGAATTAGCTGTGAGATCCCAGCGCGGGTAATCTTCATAAAAAGGGGAGGGGGAGGGAAGGAAGGGGAATAAAAGATCAGGCTAAGTTCAAATTGAAAGCCAGGCAGAATAGCTCTGTCTTACAGGCCCTGCGGAAGGAAGTTAAATCCTCCAGGGCCCTAGTCTCATGGGATAGAGCATTCCACCAGGTCGGAGCCATCACTGAGAAGGCCCTGGCCCTGGTGGAGGATAATCTGACTTCCTTAGGGCCCGGGACCTCTAAACTATGATTATTCATGGACCTTAAGGTCCTCTGTGGGGCATACCAGGAGAGGCGGTCCCATAAATACAAGGGAACATTTGTTGAATATGTGAAGACAAATTGTAAACAATTAAAAACATTAGCAGGGTTGACATAAACATGAGCGGTGAGAAATAGCTTAAAAGAAGTAAAAAGGTTAGATTTGTAAATAGGTTTGAATTGGTTATGCAGTAAGAATACGGAATAAAATAAGAAACCACAGAGGGAAGTCACAGAAAAGGCAGGTGGAATTTGTTTAGACCTGTGGTCCCCACCGGGGGGCCATTTGATTTCTAAGGGGGCAATTTGAGAAGGAGTTATTAACAGTGAATGGCCTTTTAGGCTTCTTCCATGTGAATAGGAGTTCACTTTTTGAATAATAAGAATTATGTGTCATGGGGGGGGCGGGGCAGCAGGATTTTAGAGATGCTACTGGTTTAGACTTACAGTGGTACCTAGGGTTAAGTACTTAATTCGTTCCGGAGGTCCGTTCTTAACCTGAAACCGTTCTTAACCTGAAACACCACTTTAGCTAATGGGGCCTCCTGCTGCCGCCACGCCACCGGAGCACGATTTCTGTTCTTATCCTGAAGCAAAGTTCTTAACTTGAAGCACTATTTCTGGGTTAGTGGAGTCTTTAACCTGAAGCGTATGTAACCTGAAGCGTATGTAACCTGAAGCGTATGTAACCTGAGGTACCACTGCAATTTTTATTGCTGAAACATTGTAAAACGCAAAAATGGAAAATAATTTTAAAAGAAAGGGAAGGTTGCCCCTGCCTCCCTCTCTGCTCACCTGCTAGTGCCATCACTGTCTCCTTGAAGTAACCAACCATGATGTCTTGGATGGAGCAAACAGCTTCTTCAGCCTGATCCGTCCACTCCTCCGCCTCCTTCTTCAGGGCCTCAACCCTTTTCGGACCCAGCCTGTCAGCTTGCAAGGATTTCTGCAAAAAAAAAGGAGTATATTTTTAGAGTCAAAATGGACAAAAAGTGTTCTGTCTATATCAGAGTTCCATTTCTGAGCTAGTAGAATCCTAGCTGCCGTTGTAGCATACGTGAATAACTTCTTCCACTCTTTTGGCAATTCCTGTCCTATAAAGGTAAGGTAAAGGGACCCCCTGACCATTAGGTCCAGTCGTGACCGACTCTGGGGTTGCGGCGCTCATCTCGCTTTACTGGCCTAGGGAGCCGGCGTACAGCTTCCGGGACATGTGTGCAGCATGACTAAGCCACTTCTGGCAAACCAGAGCAGCACATGGAAACGGCGTTTACCTTCCCACCAGAGCGGTACCTATTTATCTACTTGCACTTTGACGTGCTTTCAAACTGCTAGGTTGGCAGGAGCTGGGACCGAGCAACGGGAGCTCACCCCGTCGTGGGGATTCGAACCGCCGACCTTCTGATCAGCAAGTCCTAGGCTGAACCAGAGCCAGGGCCTTTTTAACACTGGCTCCGGCCTGGTGGGACACTGTCTCATGAGACCAGGGCCCTGCAGGATCTGATTTCTTTCCGCAGGGCCTGTAAGACAGAGTTATTCTGCCTGGCCTTTGGCTTAGAATCAACTTGATCTCCTCCCCCTCTTTCCTTCTGTGATGGAACTCCTATTTGGGGACTTCCCTGGCTTTTTTCTGGCCCACCAGTCTGGATAGTTGGCCTTGGTGAAGATTTGACGTTTTCATCCCCAAAAAGTTTTTGATTTGAGTTTCTACTGAAATGAGGTTGCATTTTAATGTTTTATTTTAATCTTGTTTTTAAGTTGTATTTAAACTGTTTTTATACCTGATGTTAGCCGCCCTGAGCCTAGTCTTGGCTGGGTAGGGTGGGGTATAAATAAAATTTATTATTATTATTATTATTATTATTATTATTATTATTATTGACAGCTGCATATTCCTGCCTTGCAGGGGGCTGGACTAGATGATCCTCAGGTTCCCTTCCACCTCTATTATTCTAAGTTTGCCTGGTTTTTGACCTGCTTTAGTTGCACTGCAGCACAAGAGCGCCGACTGCAATAATGCAGTAACATTAGGGAAGAGCCCTGCGAAACAACGAATAAAGCAAAATAATGCCTGGATGTTTCAAAATAAATCCATCACAATGTGCTATGGTTGTGTCAACGACACCTACAACACAAAACAGCAGTCTGGAGCCAACAGATCCCATCTTTCTGACTCCACAGGGAGAAAGCATTCATCATACAGGATCTTATTTTACAGAGACTTTGAAACACTGGAAAGAGGAACCTACCAGGATCTCCAGTCTGTATAAAGTTGCCAGCTCACGCATATCCCTAAACGGCTGCAGCAAATATTGATAGAATTCGGTCGCCACGGTAACCAGCTCCCAATAAGCATCATCTTCCTCCTTGTAGAGCTCCATCAAAGCGACCAGCTTCTCAGCATCCTTGTGTTGGTAGAGAACCTACGGGGAAAAGAAGACTCCAAAATTAGCAGTGGAATCGTACCCTTTGCAAACAATTGAGCCATCCAGGGTGGTGGTGGGTGGACAGCAACCGTTTAAGAGCGCCGCAAATTTACGTAGATGTGGGTCCTACGGAGGCGCCGCACAAACCTCGCAAGACAAACACACCTGTTGTGTTTATATATTGTGATTTTATCCTGTGGACTGCCCTGAGAGCAGCAGGCATACGGCCGTGTACAAATTTAATAAATAATAACAATAACAGTGCTGCACCTATCAGGGCACATCCAGAACCTGCAGAACTGTCCGCCACAAGACATAGTCACAGCCGCTAGCTTAAATGGCTCTAAACAGGAGTGGGGAATGTTGCTGAACTACAACTCCCTCTTGCCTTAGAAAGCATGGCCAATGGCCAGAGAATAAGGGAGTTGCAGTTCAGAACATTTGGGGGGCTAAGGATTCCCCAAAATGGCTCTACAACTAGGATTAGACAAATTCGAACCCACAACAAAGGTTCGAATTCCAGTCACTCCATTTCCTCTTCCAACTTTCTCCCCCCGCACCCCACAACAGTCAGTGAGGGTTCTGCACCCCCCCTAAGCACGCTCAGTCCACCCTAGGGAGTTTTCAGGGGAGTCTTCCTTGTTTTACGACCCCTCCCCAATCCCCTTCCTGCAGCCAATCAGAAGCTGCGCTTTGGTTTCCGAATGTTTTGGAAGTCGAACGGACTTCCGGAACGGATTCTGTTCGACTTCCAAGGTACGACTGTACAGGAGGAAAGTCAAGGTTGCAGAGCAATGGAAAATGCTTAAGCAATTTATGTTAAGTAGGGGGGAAGTATTGCTATTGGTAGTGGCGCAGCAATAAAACTGCTAGCACATTAGCAAAGCTAAGCAGCGCCCAGTATGGTTTCAAATTGCATGGACTAGATGACCCCGCAGGGTTCCCTTTCAACTCTACAATTCTATGAGCTACACCTCCGGGTGCTAATTGCTTTATATCACAGTAGAATGGAACACAGCAGCAGCTAAA
Source organism: Podarcis cretensis (assembly GCF_951804945.1). Taxonomy (NCBI): domain Eukaryota; kingdom Metazoa; phylum Chordata; class Lepidosauria; order Squamata; family Lacertidae; genus Podarcis; species Podarcis cretensis. Next base: position 16,553,926 of record NC_137183.1, on the reverse strand, counting down.
TCATTACATATGGTGGTCCTAATAGATGTATAATGCTCACTATGTCATCAATTAAATAAGTTTGATTTTCTTACAAACAGGGAGCCACTCACGGGAATAAAGGCTGCACAGCAGGGTGGTAGATTGAACTGCATGGAAAACACAACAAAAGTGTTCCAGAATCCAAGAGCTCATCTCAGCTCAGACCAGTGTTAGCCAATTCCTACACCCACAGAGGCGAGTCAAGAGCCAGAGAATTTGCCTTTCCCCCTTAGCATCTGACAACACCTCTCTGTTTTGAGTTACTTGTGAATTGCTGCCGACACATCGCACTCTCTCTCCCAAGAGCTGTGCCAGCCAAACACACAAATCCCAGAGTCCCATGTTTCTAGAGGACTTTGCCAATGTACAGTGAAGCCAGAAGTATGTCTAAATGCTCCTCCAAGTTTTAAAAATTACCGTATTTTTCGCTCTATAGGACACACTTTTCCCCCTCCAAAAATTAAGGGGAAATGTGTGTGCGTCCTATGGAGCGAATGCAGGCTCCTTGGCTTCAGCGATAGCAACACGAAGCCTCCGAAGTGCAGAGGGAGCACTCCCTCCACGCTCCAGAGGCTTTGCGTTGCTTTCGCTGAAGCCTGGAGAGCGAGAGGGATCGGTGCGCACCGACCCCTCTTGCTCTCCAGGCTTTAGGGATAGCTGCCTGAAGCCTTTGGAGCGCAGCGGCAACTCACGCTGCGCTCCGCAGGCTTCAGGTTCCTTTTACTGAAGCCGGGAGAGCAAGACTCTCCTGGCTTCAGCAGAGAGGGAGAGCTGCACAGCGCCCCTTCAGTGAAGCAGGAGGAGAAATGGAAGGGGCTCTGTTTCTCCTGCCGCTTTGCTAAAGGGGTGCTGAGCAGAGAGGGGAAGATTTTTTTTTCTTGTACTCCCCCTCTAAAACAAGGTGCATCCTATGGTCGGGTGCGTCCTATAGAGCGAAAAACACAGTACTATCTCCGCACACAGCAAACTAGCACCTTTGGGAGAAAGCGAGCTTACAAGGGTGTTCCTGACATGCTAGCTTTCCACAGGCAGGAAGATCCTGAGGCAACATGGCAGGAACTACAACTCCCAGCAGCCCCAGCAAGCAAGGCCAATGGCCAGGGATGATGGGAGTCGTCGTTCAGTAACTTCCGGAGGGCCAAAGGGCCTGTAGTATACAGCCCTCCCCTTGCAACTCGGAAGTCTCAGAAACCAGGTCACAGGATTCAGCTGAATGTGTACATTAGCCCAGAACATGGTGGAAATGAGGCCTAGTCAGCAACAGGTTGAGAGGGTGGCTGACTTAGGCCTTACAGAAGGCAGAAAATTAAGATGCTGGATAGATGCATGCACACGAAAGCTCATACCAATAACTAACTTAGTTGGTCTCTAAGGTGCTACTGGAAGGAATTATTTTATTTATTTTGTTTCGGCCTTGTTACTGCCATTGTTTAGATGCAAGACCTTCTGCAGTGATCCCCAGCTTCAATCACTAACCTACCTCGCAAGTTTGTTGGGAGGATAAACTGTTTTAATGTAGATCATTTTCCTTTTTTAAAAAATAGAAAATACTTTGAAAGCCTCCTAGGGGAACAGTACAGTCGTATCTTGCATCCCGAACGCCTTGGTACTCGGACGTTTTGGCTCCTTAACGCCGCAAACCCGAAAGTGAGTATTCCGACTTGCACACGTTCTTTGGAACCCGAATGTCCGACGGGGCTTCCGATTGGCTGCAGGAGCCAATCAGAAGCTGCGCTTTGGTTTCCAAACGTTTTGGAAGTCGAACGGACTTCTGGAACGGATTCCGTTCGACTTCCAAGGTATGACTGTATATATTTTCAAAGAGGGGAGGGGCAACTCCCCAACTGGGGAGGCAGAGCATAGAAAATACTGGGTATAAATAATAAATTATTATTATAAAATTATTATAAAACCAGGGATCCCCTGCTTTATAGTGATCTGGAAACCCAGGACAGCTGTTATAAAAGAGAAACTCGCTCAGATTTCTGAGAAGGCATTTTTTGCAGGTCAAGGGGAATTTCCAGTTCGTTTAATGACTGCAATCAGATACCCTATCCAGTGCAACACTGCCTGCTCCTATAAACACAGGCCTCTCCCCTACACTTAAGCCTAAATATGCAGAAGACTTGTGAGGATTTTGACAGCCGATTTGTCATCCAAACAGCGTCTTCAACACACAGCTGGTGGGCCAGGGGGGTGTTTGGATTTTGGAGAGTTGCACGCAGCACCTTATAATAGACAGCACAAGGAAGGCTTTACAGTGGTACCTCGGTTTAAGAACGTAATTCATTCTGGAGGTCTGTTCTTAACCTGAAACTGTTCTTAACCTGAAGCATCACTTTAGCTAATGGGGCCGCTGTGCCGCCATAGCACGATTTCTCTTCTCATCCTGAAGCAAAGTTCTTAACCCGAGGTACTATTTCTGGGTTTGCGGAATCTGTAACCGGAAGCATCTGTAACCTGAAGCGTCTGTAACCCAAGGTACCACTGTATTTAGCTAAGCATCAACCTTCACAAAATCTGCGGCTCCTTGGCCTCGGGTTCCCATGGGGCTTTGAAAACTGGGGTGGAATTAAACAGCTCCAGCTCACTGCTGTGTGTCCATTGCATAGAGCTCAAAAATGCAGGGCACTCTTCCTTATGCCAAATCAGCCCATTAACCTCAATAGTGTCTACACTGACTGGCAGCGACCCTCCAGGGTTCCAGGCAAGAATCAGTGTTAGAAACTGAGATATCAAACAGCTCCTTAAACCAAGGTTGCAGTCGCCAATGTATGGAATGTCTAGTTGCCATTTGGGGGCAAGGCGACTCTGAAGTCTTATTTTTCGAACAATGGACTGACTTTGTGCAGCCGGTAAGCGGTCTACAAATGTAAGAAATGAAGACACACATATATCAAAGCAGCCTTGCCTGACCTAATGTTCCCAGGCATTGTTGTAACTACAGTTCCCACCCACTGGGCCATGCTGTGTGGGGCTGATGGGAGTAGTGGTCCAACAACATGTGGGGAACCCGAAACTTGCAAAAGCCTGGATTATTTGCTTATTTCTTGCATTTATATCCACACCTTTTTCTGCGAGAAACTCAAGGGGGCGTATACAGATGATTTGATCTCGCCTGGCACAACAGCCCTGTGAGCTAGGGGAGGCCCCGAGGCAGGTGGCTTGGAGAAAGGTCCCCTCTCCAAGCCACCTGCCTCGGCTTCACAGCCAAGTGGGGTACAGTGGTACCTCGGGTTAAGAACTTAATTTGCTAGACTGGTGACTGGGAGCAGCTGCCGAGACCATATAACACCGGTCTTGAAAGACCTACACTGGCTCTCAGTACGTTTCCGAGCACAATTAAAAGTGTTGGTGCTGACCTTTAAAGCCCTAAATGGCCTTGGTCCAGTATACATGAAGGAGCTTCTCCACCCCCATCGTTCAGCCTGGACACTGAGGTCCAAGGGCCTTCTGGCAGTTCCCTCATTGCAAGAAGTGAGGTTACAGGGAACCAGGCAGAGGGCCTTCTCAGTAGTGGCACCCGCCCTGTGGAACGCCCTCCCACCAGATGTCAAAGAGAACAACAACTACCAGATTTTAGGAGACATCTGAAGGCAGCCCTGTTTAGGGAAGCTTTTAATGTTTGATGTATTACGGTATCTTAATACAGTGGAACTTGGGGTTAAGTACTTAATTCGCTCTGGAGGTCCTTTCTTAACCTGAAACTGTTCTTAACCTGAGGTACCACTTTAGCTGCAAGGGACATGGGTGGCGCTGTGGGTTAAACCACTGAGCTTAGGGCCTGCCGATCAGAAGGTCGGCGGTTCGAATCTCCGCAACAGGGTGAGCTCCCGTTGTTCAGTCCCAGCTCCTGCCAACCTAGCAGTTTGAAAGCACCTCAAACTGCAAGTAGATAAATACTCCGGCGGGAAGGTAAACGGCGTTTCCGCGCGCTGCTCTGGTTCTCCAGAAGCTGCTTAGTCATGCTGGTCACATGACCCGGAAGCTGTACGCCGGCTCCCTCGGCCAATAAAGTGAGATGAGCGCCGCAACCCCAGAGTCGGCCATGCCTGGGACCTAATGGTTAGGGGGTCCTTACCAATTTAGCTAATGGGGCCTCCTGCTGCCGCGCAATTTCTGTTCTCATCCTGAAGCACAGTTCTTAACCCAAGGTACTATTTCTGGGTTAGCGGAGTCTGTAACCTGAAGCGTCCGTAACCCGAGGTACCACTGTATTCGAACCTGGATTCCCCCAGGTCCTCGTCCGACGCGCTAACCACTGCGCCGCACTGCCTCTCCTTAGGGAATCTGAACCCACTCCTCCCCGGTCCCTCTCTCGGGGTTTACCTGCCAGCGCCCCCCAGGCCCCCTTCCTTCCCCCCCCCCCGACGGCGCCCCGTACCCTCCGCAAGGCCTCCTTGGCGCCGCTGAGCCGCCCCTTGAGCGCTTTCCTGCGGAACTCCTGCAAGTTCTCGAAGTACTCGTCCTCCTCGTCCTGGTCGTGGGCGAAGAGCGAGTCGAGTAGCGCCTTGCGGCCGCACGCCTCCAAAGCCCAGCCCAGGTACCTCTCCAGGCGGCGACACAGCGCCTCCAGCTCGGCCTCGGCCAGCACCGGGCAGCCGGGGAAGAGCAGCGCCCACAGGCCGCTCTGGCCGGACAGCGCCGCGGGCAGCGCGGGCAGGCAGGGCTCCAGCTGCGGGGCCAAGGCCGACAGCTGGCGGTGGACGCCCTGCAGGGCCTGCGGGGAGAAGAGGCCGGCCCAGCTCATCTGCTGCGGGCCGCCAACGCCGCCGCCTCCGGCCTCGGCCGCCTGCTCCTGCAAGGTCCGGTTGTGGCAGGTCACCGCGAACTTGCTCTCGATGCCGTTCCAGGCCACCAGGAAGCGCAGCTTCTGCGGCGGCTCGGGCTGCCCGAAGGCGTCCTCCTTGATGGCCACCCAGCCGTCCAGGCTGTCCGGCTGCGGCTGCTCCTCTGCTTCGTCCATGGGGGCAGAGAGGAAGCCGGGCGCCCGCAGCCTCCCAGCCGCTTCCTTTCCAGCGGCGGCGGCGGCGGCGCCCCTTTGAACTTCAAAGGCTTGCCAACGTTCTAGAACCCCGATAAACTTTCTTTCCCCCCCCTCCTTTTAGTGAAAGTAGCAAAGCGGCCCGGGAGGACTTGTTGTGCCTCTTTCTGTGACGTCGCGAGTGGCGTCCCCGCTTCTGGTTGGCTGGTTGGCTCTCAAGTGGGAGGAGACTGAGCGTCTTCCCCCACCCCTTTTTTTGGTCCCAGGAAGTGGACTTCATAAAAGCAAACACGCTCCTTTAAAAAGAAAGGAGGGACTTTTTTTTTGCACCGTGGGAAGTGCGATCCCCTCCTAATCTGGAAGTTGTAAGCATCCGATGCCCGCGTTAGAAGCAGCTGCCAAGGGTCCAGAGGCGGCTCAAGGGTCACCCACCCTTCCGCTTTTCCCGCGCCAGAGAGGTTTTTGTTTCGTTCTGCCGCTTTCCCCGGAAAACACGCCGTTTTGGGAAAACACACTGTTTACCTCTGAATTGACGTTGGGGATTATCCACACTCGGATTCCCAGGCACGTCTGCGCTTTAAAGCTCTGTGTTTGAACGCTCTTTTTCTTCTCCGCGAAAAACCGCTCTTTGCCACTGAATCCAGATTATAATAAATAATAATAATAATTTTTTATTATTTATACCCCACCCTTCCCGTTTCAGAAAACCGGGCTCAGGGCGGCTAACAATAATTTAAAACACTTAATTGATGCAACAAAAAAACAGCATAAAATACCGTATAAAATGTGAATAACAATAAATTCAGAATTCAAAAATCAATTTAGGGGGGAAATCCATCCGATAAACATTAGATGATGCACCTGGACTTTAAAGCTTTCCAATTCAACAAAACTCAGGGGGAAAGAAAAACATTTTGGGCGTGTGCTTAGAAATCACGCGACAAAGGGAAGTGTGGAGATTCCCTCATTTCCAGGAGGAGGCAGGGGTAAAGATCTGCAGGAGTTTGGGAAAAAGCCAGAATGTTTTGCTTCAGGTCTTGAAATATACTCAGAGTTGAGAGTGGATTTCATGCTCTTTATTCAGCTCATAGTGGTGAGGAGGAATGAAAGTTTCCCCAAAGTATCTGCTTTATATACATTATTTACACAATGGGCTGCACGTGATTGGCTAATTCCGGGATTCTCCTGTAGGCCAATCAGGTTGTGGATTCACTTCCATCTGGAGCTGGAATGGGTGGCTCCTGCAGACCAATCATACTGCTGCATTGTTCTAGGACCAATCAGACTGCTGCATTCTGGATCCTATTGTTCTAGGACCAATCAGACTGAGGCATTTTGGATCCTTTTCAACTCAGTACATAACAGGTCTCTTTTCAAGCGCCCCAGATTTGTCCAGGTTCCTGCTGTACCACTGGGTGTTGCTGGGGACTCCGGCCCTGGAGAGAGTGCCTGCAGTGATCGAGACCTGCACTAGGAACTCTGAGGTCGTTTGAACTGTGGGATCTACAAATTGTTTTGGTTCTCCTTTTGTTGAGTGCAGTCTCAAGGCAGCTGAAGATGCTGTACACAGCAGTTGCTGCACATGGTGACGTGAGCAAAGATGTTGATCCAACCACAACACACTTACACACCGCAACAGAGTTGTAAGAGAAAGGGGGAGGCGCAAATCAAAACAGCCAGTGGTTCTGAGCCTACGTTATCTACATTAATAACAAAAATGTTTTGAATGCATTATGAACATGCAACACCAGATGGCACTGGCGAGCAAAATAAATTTCCATGCAATTTTTACATAGCGTTTTTTTTCTTTTGTTATAATGCTTTAATTTCTGACTCATTTATAGCAGGTTTTTCCCCCTGTGTGTAGATGCACCCCTAGACTGGCCAGGAAACCTAGCACTTCTGTAGACCTCACCCTCTACTTTTCCCTTCCCCAGGATCCTTTTCCTTTCCTCCAACCTTCCCAGCCCAATGGATCCTTCCATGGGGCAATCTGTCTGCCACTGCTCTGGCCTGGCCCAGTCATTCAGAGCCCATGATTGCTGCCCTCACCAGGGATACCACCTGCAGTCGCTTCCACATGCCCATAGTTTCAGCAGCCACACTGATGCCCTCCATTGGCTGGTGCTTCCTGGTGGATGACTCTCCTGCTTCCTTAACTCCTCTAATTGCATCAATCAAGGTTAAGGACCGCTCTGCCTAAGTCTTGTTTATGTAGGTTAGTGATGGCCAAACTCAGCCTTCCAGCTGTTTGGGGACTACAGTTCCCATCATCCCTGACCACTGGTCCTGTTAGCTAGGGATGATGGGAGTTGTAGTCCCAAAACAGAAGGCAGGCCAAGTTTGGTCATCACTGATATAAGTTCATAACAGATAGGATTTGGTAGCAGATGGCTCGTTTTATTTTAAGACTACTAAACACGGTTTTATCCTTTAAAATGAATTCAAGCACAAGTTTTGTTTTTTTGCAAGGATCTTTCCACATAAAAACTCTGCATATGTATTACTATAACGTTCCAATTATTTCACTAATAATATTTGTTCTTCCAGTATAAGACAAACATCAACCCTCGTCAGTGCAGTCCTATGTATTTGTTATTCACCAGGACATTTCTTTGAATTCAACAGAGCTTACTGTGTGTGTACAGGAATGCAGCCCAAAGTCTATATTTATTCTGTGCCTGCTTCTCTTCTCAGGTGTGTATAATAAGTTATTTTTGCCATAAAGGCAACAGATTCTAAAGAATCAGTCGTAACAACCACCATAAGATAATATGGATATTATTGCCGCTATAAATAATAGGTTGGTAACAATTTTGATGCTCACCTTGTCCACATATCCTTTTAAATAATTTAACACAACTACCGTTGGATCTGTTTTGGCCCTTTATACCTTGTCCTCTGATCTACTTCTGATAAAATTGTCTTCCAGACTAATTGATAGCACTACCAGTGAGGCTGACAACAGAATGCTGCAGTGTTCTTGTTCACTGCGCCAGCCAGCCAGCCAGCCAGCCATGCCTTCCTACACGGCATTTCCCCTCCGACTCAGTTTCCTTTCTGCCGGCTCCGTCCCTCCACAAACAACCAGCCAACAATCTGTGACCGCTGCACACACTCAGTAGAGGAACATCCCACACCCTGAGATTTCAGGGCCCAAATCTGAGGTTTAAGGGTGGTCCCTGGTGATGTCACAGAGGGGGCCAGGCCAGGGTGATGTCATTAAGCATGACTGAGCCCTGGAGATGGAGGTTAATTGGGAAAGGGGAGGAGGGGAGGAGAGCCACCGCCCCAGAGAGTCTGTGCTAGAATTTGAAACTGGCTACTGCAGGAGCCTGCAAGCTGCATGCGCAGTTCTCGTGATAATTTTGCCTTTTGTCAAAGGTACTCTCACCCACCTGGCGATTTGAGTTCTCCCCCTGCCACCTGAGGGACGTGGGTGGCGCTGTAGGTTAAAACACAAAGCCTAGGACTTGCCGATCAGAAGGTCGGCGGTTCGAATCCCCGCAACGGGGTGAGCTCCCGTTGCTCGGTCCCTGCTCCTGCCAACCTAGCAGTTTGAAAGCACCTCAAAGTGCAAGTAGATAAATAGGAACCGCTCTGGCGGGAAGGTAAACGGCGTTTCCGTGCGCTGCTCTGGTTCACCAGAAGCGGCTTAGTCATGCTGGCCACATGACCTGGAAGCTGTCCGCTGGCTCCCTCGGCCAATAAAGCGAGATGAGCGCTGCAACCCCAGAGTCTGCCACGACTGGACCTAATGGTCAGGGGTCCCTTTACCTTTACCTGCCACCTGGAGGGGCCATTGCCCTCACTACTGCCGCTGCATCCTCAGTGCTGATGTTCCCTTGTGGCAGCAACACAGGTGCAGCCACAGGTGAGGGTGCAGTTGTGATGGCAGGGCCAGGTATGGTGCTGGGGGCAGGGAGGGGGAGAGTGTATAGGTTGGGGGTGGGGGGAGCTTTTGTGGCAGCAAAATGTCTCAGCCTGGCTCTGATTCCACCATTGCCTCTTTCCTGGCTTATGCGCAAACATCAAAGGTTATTCTATTTTCATTGACTTCCGTCTTTGAATTAAACTCAGTTTTGGGTAATGTTATGGGGCCTCTTAAATCTGCCATAACTTAGGCTCTGAGCATGTCTTCATCGGGTCCTGGCTGAAACTTTCCTGATGTGCAAATGTGATGGCATTTTGACTCGCTGAGCAACAGTATTCATGCCTGAAAACTGGGAAAACAGGGAATTCAACGGTGGAGGGATGTTGTGAATGGGTTCCAAGGGGGTTTCAAACTTTTCCCGGCAGCTTCTGACATTCTCCTCCGTGACAGTTTAGGATCTTCCCCTGCAACGAGAGCTGGTGGTGGTCTATATTTGTCGCTTTTGCTCATCGCTGCTGACATCCCTCACAGAAAGAAGCAGCTGTCTCATGTTACAGCAAAAAGTCCGCAGTCGCCCGTCTAGAACCTGGCAGAGAATTGCCTTTGTATGAAAATCAAGGTTTGTCAGGAGAGACAAATGTGAAGTTTACTGCTATCTGGGCACCAGAAGAAATTGTGGAATCTTTACACAGAAGGCAAGTTTCAGAACAGCAAGATTCTCCTTTTTTAATTATGGTAGATTGAACTGGCACAGCTGTTCAATATAGGAGCGATTGTTTAAAAATGGATGCCTGAGTCTTGATTCTTATTTTCCATTTTCCTCCCTGTGCCCTTTCCCTTGTGCGTCTTTTCTTTAAGACTGTAAACCTGCACGGACGGACTTGTTTTGCTTTGATTCCAGGTAAGCTGCTCCATGACCCTTTTTGTTCCAGCTTAAAAAATGCTGCTCAATAAACTTAGACAAATGTGAGCAATTGGATTGCGGCATAAAAATATAATGAGAGCATATTTCTGCATGCAGTAGTTTTGAAAGGGCATTCATGCTTTGTAAATTGAAATTATATGTTTGTTAAAAAAAACAAACCACGAAACAAAATGTATGGCTTTGTAGTGTAAAGTTTATACTATCGTGAAATTCTCTTAATGACCTGAATTGGATCCTTGGTCAGCAAGGCCACTGGAAGGCCACTTGTGCTAGAGGGTGAAAAGGCAGAGCGACAAAACCCAGAGTTGGCACCTTGTTGGGGGACAGAGGTCCATGCTAGTCCTGGAGTCTTGAGGCTCTGTTGCTCATAAAGGTAAAGGTAAAGGTACCCCTGCCCGTACGGGCCAATCATGACCGACTCTAGGGTTGCGCGTCCATCTCGCTTAAGAGGCCGGGGGCCAGCGCTGTTCGCAGACACTTCCGGGTCACGTGGCCAGCGTGACGAAGCTGCTCTGGCGAGCTGGCACCAGCTCCGCACACGGAAACACCGTTTACCTTCCCGCTATAAAGCGGTACCTATTTATCTACTTGCACTTAAGTGTGCTTTCGAACTGCTAGGTGGGCAGGAGCTGGGACTGAACGACGGGAGCTCACCCCGCCGCGGGGATTCGAACCGCCGACCATACGATCGGCAAGTCCCTAGGCGCTGAGGTTTTACCCACAGCGCCACCCGCATCCCAACTGTTGCTCATACAGGCCTCTTTATAAGGTAATTGGGACTTTCCTCAGGCCAAACACCCTTTTGTTGTTTAGTCGTTTAGTCGTGTTGGACTCTTCATGACCACGTGAACCAGAGCACACCAGGCACTCCTGTTTTCCACTGCCTCCCGCAGTTCGGTCAAACTCATGCTAGTAGCTTTGAGAACACTGTCCAGCCATCTCGTCCTCTTTCGTCTCCTTCTCCTTGTGCCCTCAGTCTTTCCCAACATCAGGGTCTTTTCCAGGGAGTCTTCTCTTCTCATGAGGTGGCCAAAGTACTGGAGCCTCAGATTCACGATCTGTCCTTCTAGTGAGCACTCAGGGCTGATTTCCTTCAGAATGGACAGGTTTGATCTTCTTGCAGTCCATGGGACTCTCAAGAGTTTCCTCCAGCACCATAATTCAAAAGCATCAATTCTTCGGCGATCAGCCTTCTTTATGGTCCAGCTCTCACTTCCATACATCACTACTGGGAAAACCATAGCTTTAACGCCAAACACCCTACTGAGCCACATTTTCCATCAGTCCTGCTTCACTTCCTCTTTGAGTGTTCTTGTGTGGCTACTTGCATGATAGCGGTGGCATAGAAAAGGGGGTGCGGTGGGTGGGGGACGCCCTGGGTGTCATCACTGAAGGGGATGAAGGTGGGCCTAGCCTGCAGTGCGCCCGAGCCACACGCCTCTCCTGGGGAGTGACGCAGTGGCTCAGGCACCTGCAGGCTCCATGCTGCCCGAAACAGCAACGTGGGGCTTGCGGACTCTGTGGAAGTTCCGTGCAGCGTGTTCTGCCCCGGCTTGCCCCGCCCCATGGGCTTCTTGCCCCGCCCCCGGGTGCAAGGCATTTGTGCCACCACGGGCGCCCAAGCAACTAGCTACGCCACTGCATGATAGACAAGAATGTGTTCAAATGAGGAAACAAGCCCATTGCGTGCCAAGGCCCTGTGCCCTGTAGTTCCGCACTGCTTAATAAACACACCATCAGTGTTTTGGATTATGAACTTAAACAGGCCACGACTGTACATTGGTACCTCTGGTTACGTACTTAATTCATTCCAGAGGTCTGTTCTTAACCTGAAACTGTTCTTAACCTGAAGCACCACTTTAGCTAACAGGGCCTCTTGCTGCCGCCGCGCAATTTCTGTTCTCATCCTGAAGCAAAGTTCTTAACCCAAGGTAATATTTCTGGGGTAGTGGAGTCTGTAACCTGAAGTGTATGTAACCTGAAGCATATGTAACCCAAGGTACCACTGTATTGGTTACAGATGTGAGCGGTTTGGCTTAGGCATTGGGTGAAACCAGGCTATATCTTGACAGCCGCCCGTCTGCAGGGAGTCGAATTAAGGGCAAACCATCAGAAGGGGGAACCCTAAGACTTACATAAAATAGGGGCATCCGAGGGGGTCCCTGTTGAGGTAGTGGCATGGCCCTAGCCCACACCTGGGCTTCGGACAGACTCCACACCCCTGGATCCCTTTAACAGGATGCCCTTATCAAAACAGGATGCCCTTAAACAAAGGCTTACCCAATGCCTAACCTTGCAAAGTTGTGACGATGACTACAAGGCAGTCGAGAGCCAAATGGCTGGTGCCAATTCGCCAAGTGGAAAAATTCCTACCAACAACAAGGCGGCCGACATTTGTCCATAGCAAGGTCATGCCAAACCAAAACTTAAAAAGAGGGTGGATGGGTAAGGAGATCTGGCGTGGAGACTAGTGGGAAGCCCCCAGCCACACCGCGGTTTAAATTACCTGTGGCCACGCCCCCTGCCGGCATGGATTGGCCGGGGAGGGGTGACGTGGAGGGGGTTGGTGTGGAGGGGGCGTCAATCTCCCGCCCCCCAGCCGGGTCACTATGAGGGCACGGATGCTGGGCTGCAACACCACCTACCCCGGAAGGTGAGCGGACCTGTACAAAGGCAAGGTTTTGTTGTTGTTGCTCCGCCTATGTTTTCTTCTGGCCCCCCTGCCCACCACTGGTCATTAGGCCCCCGAAAAATTTCACAGAATGTCATGTGGCCCCCAGGCTAAGAACAACAACCAAAAAACCCCTGATTTAAATCTTTAAGATACGCCAGGGCTTTGGCTTTTTCACTACACAAAAGTAACTCCTCCTGCTTATTAAAAGTGCCAATACAGTGGTACCTCAGGTTACAGATGCTTCAGGTTACAGACTCTGCTAACCCAGAAATAGTACCTCGGGTTAAGAACTTTGCTTCAGATGAGAACAGAAATCGTGCTCTGGCGGTGCGGCAGCAGCAGGAGGCCCCATTAGCTAAAGTGGTGCCACAGGTTAAGAACAGTTTCAGGTTAAGAATGGACCGACCTCCAGAACGAATTAAGTTCTTAACCAGAGGTACCAATGTATTTTGTTCTTCCTTCGTGCCATTGTGGCCATGCAGCTCTCCCTCTGCCTGGTCTGAACATCTTGTGGCATTTTGTTCCTCAGCTGCTCATAACCCAAACAACTCTCTCTGCAGGATAGATTGGCATCCCGTCTTTCTGTTCCTGCAATGGACACGCGATCCGAAGAGAATGAGGCAGAACCCCCCAGATTCTACCACTTGGAGCTTTATGACTCAGCTGAAGATCTGGAGCTCTTTTCGGAAGAGCCCTTCCGGAGGCGAGATCTGGGCTTGTGCGAAACCAGTAAGACTCAAGGCGCAGAGGAGCAAAGGTTGCCTTCCGTGGACAACACGAGAGAGAGCGACAAAATGGAAGATACATACTGCATTACGTGCTGTGTCCCGATCAGAGCTGTTGGTCAGCAGAGTGGCGACCACAGCGAGCACGAGGTCATTCCTCTTAGCAGCGTGGTGGAAATTGCAAAGGTGAGTGTTATGTACTGAAGTTCTCACCCTGGGCCAGCAGGAGAATACTGTAGATAGTTCAGGTCCACATATGCAAATAAGGGATTGAAAGTGATGTTCAGTGATTGGATAGTTACAGAAAGTTGTTACAGTTATGTTGTACTGGAGCTCTATATAAGCAGGATGGCTGAACCCTTCAGTCCAGTTCTGTTCTGGCCTGTGAATAAACAAGAGCTGTTTGAAGAATCGCTGTGTCGTCTGATATGTTCACCCACAACTTAACAGTGAGGACAATGGAAAACCAGCCAATCCAGTCTGTAAGGAGGGGGGTTTCTCTTTCCACAACAATCCAGTATGCTAAACGCTGTCATTTCTTGAATAGGATGAGTTTCGGAAAAACGTATGCAGACTGGAAGATCAGATCACTCACCTGGAGAGCTTTTCTAGCCACTTGGAGGAAATTTTTATCACCATCGAGGTGAGACATCTTCATGCATTGGAAACCTCAAGAATGGGACCTCAATATTTGATTGTGGGGCTACCTTTGGGTTTTCCAAATGTTGCAGTTGGACGGTTGATTATTGCCAGCGCATAATTCTAGTGCTCAAAGGTCGGCACTGGCTGCTCACATGCTACAAGACCAGGTTCAAGGTTCTTGTATTAAGTTAGTAATTTGGACCCAAGATACCTCAAGGATGACCTGATCCCTTACATCCCTGCTCAGTCACAGAGGTCTTCAGGGGAGTCACTGTTAGAAGTCCCCCATGGTGCGTATCCACTAAAAACCACAGGTTGAGGATTGTGGGCCGAATTTTATGGGACTTCCTACCGTTGAGATCAGACAAGCCCCATCCATACTGAACTCCTCCCTAAACTGCCAAACCATGTTAAAATACCTTCTTCTTTGGGGCTGAAATCTGCTCTCCTCCTTCATCTTCAGGCAAGTAATGTTTGGGTTGTCTTTGTAAATACCCTTGAAGTTTTGCACCTCTGTTGGTTACTGAATTAATCTACAAAAATGCAAAAGCAACACGCTGGCTAATAACTTAATATATAATCAGTATGATGTCATTCAAAATATACGAATAAGCCACTTCAAAATAATATGTATATCATACAACACATCTCACAAAATATACAAGTAACTGCAAGTTGTTATATGTACAGTGGCGTAGTGTGGGGGTGCAGGGGGGGCCGGCCACACTGGGCGCAACATCGGGGGGGGGGCGCTCGCACTTGCAGCTCTCTGCCCCTACTAAAATCCACGGGTTAGGGGGCGCAAATTACTTGCCTTGCCCCGGGTGCTGACAACCCACGCTACGCCACTGTACAGTGGTGCCCCGCAAGACGAACGCCTTGCAAGACGGAAAACCCACTAGACGAAAGGGTTTTCCGTTTTGGAGGCGCTTCGCAAAACGAATTTCCCTATGGGCTTGCTTCGCAAGACAAAAATGTCTTGCGAGTTCCTGCGGGTTTTCCCCCCCCTTTTCCCCCTTTTCCTAAGCCCTAAGCCGCTTATCAGCTGATCCGCTGATAACAACCAATGAACACCAAACCATCTCTCAACAGAAGGCGTCTCACACAAGTCTCAAAGGAAAACATCTCTAAGCTATTCATTGGTTGTTTGAACCTTTATTATTTGACTCTGATACATATAACAACTTGCAATTACTTGTATTTTTTGTGAGATGTGTTGTATGATATATATATTATTTTGAAGTGGCTTATTCGTATATTTTGAATGACATCATACCGATTATATATTTACTAAGTTATTAGCCAGCGTGTTGTGTTTGCCTTTTTGTAGATTGTCCCATTTTGCAATGCAGGGGTTTATGTTTGTTCAGCTTACTGAATTAAGACAGACCCATAAATGAACCGTTGCTGCGTAGTAGATAACAACAACCGGCTCCTATAGAGAAACTGCCATTGATGCCAAGAGCAAAGCGCGCTTTGTGTTAACTCAGATTTCTCTCTTTTTAGTGTGGGGTGTCTGGCAGGAAATTTGTGCAGCTGGAAAATCTGCTTCTTTTAAAAAAAAACTATTATGGCTGAACCGGTATTATAAAACCAGGGCAGGTTTGTCGTGTAGGTCCTTTCGTGGATCTTTTGGGTGGCAACTGCTCAGCAAACCCATTCCAACCCTGAAATGCTTCCTTCCAGGAGAATTTTGCTAGGCAGGAGCAGAACTTGGAGAGGGGCTACAATGATCTCATGCTGACCCTCGAGCAAAGGTATGAGGAAGTCATGCAGGCTTTGGGGGAAGAAAAGAAGGAGAAGCTAGAAGGATTGTATGAGCAGCTGGTCAGCTGTGGAGGCAACCTGGACACATGTAAAGACCTGATGGAAACCATTGAGGATCTCAGCCAAGGTGAAAATAAAGTGAATGCGCTCAAGGTAAGGAGATGTATGTGATGGAAATAACCAGTGATGAAATACCGTATTTTTCGCTCTATAGGACGCACCTTTTCCCCTCCAAAATTAAGGGGAAATGTGTGTGCATCCTATGGAGCGAATGCAGGCTCCTTGGCTTCAGCGATAGCAACGCGAAGCCTCCGATGCGCAGAGGGAGCACTCCATGCTCCGGAGGCTTCGCATTGCTTTCGCTGAAGCCTGGAGAGCGAGAGGGGTCAGTGCGCACTGACCCCTCTCGCTCTCCAGGCTTCAGGGATAGCCGCCTGAAGCCTTTGGAGCGCAGCGCGAGTTCCCGCTGTGCTCCGCAAGCTTCAGGTTCCTTTCGCTGAAGCCAGGAGAGCAAGACTCTCCTGGCTTCAGCAGAGAGGGAGAGCTGCGCAGCGCCCCTTCAGCCAAGCGGGAGGAGAAATAGAAGGGGCTCCGTTTCTCCTGCCGCTTCGCTGAAGGGGCGCTGAGCAGAGAGGGGCAATTTTTTTTTTCTTGTTCTCCCCCTCTAAAACAAGGTGCGTCCTATGGTCAGGTGCGTCCTATAGAGTGAAAAATACGGTACTTATTTAGTCTTTAACCTCAAATCTGTTTTGTTTTGTTTTAAGAGTCAGTTGATAAATGCAAATGAGACAGTCTGTAAGCAAATAAAAATTAAATGAGATTTATTATTTTTATCCCACTTTCCTTAAAGAGTCCTGGAGACTGTAGTTTGTTAAGAGTGCTGGGAATTGTAGCTCTGTGAGGGGTCACCTAACAATCAGTACCCTTAAAAAATAGCAGTTCCCAGAATTCTTTAGAGGGAACTGTGATCATAGGTGCCAGGTCTAGGGGGCCCTGGGTGCCAGGGCACCCACCCCAAATTGTGGGTGCTTAGCACCCACAACATGGGGTTCTGATGTGATTTCTGGTTTCCACCGGAAGTTGTGTCGGAGCCCCAACGCAACGTCCCAGAGGACCTTCGGAGGTCTTGTGAAGACTCGGATATGACCTTCAAGACCCTGCAAGGTCTCAGAAGTGACGTCCGAGGCCCTGCCAGACCTCTGAATGTGACTTCTGGTAGAAACTGAGGTTCTGGCATAATCTCCGAGACCATGTTGTGGGAATGTTCAGGGATGCAGGAGAGGATATATTGTGTGATTATATCCTTATCCAACTTGTGTTAACAAGTTCCCAATATCAGCAGAGTAAAACATTCCCCTTTATTTTAAGTTTGCAACGGTAGCGTCTGCTCAGGTTCGTTAGAACCTCTATAATAATTACTCTGGTAGTTTCTGCTTTAGGTAAAGGTAAAGGTACCCCTGCCCGTACGGGCCAGTCTTGACAGACTCTGGGGTTGTGCGCCCATCTCAAGAGGCCAGGGGCCAGCGCTGTCCGGAGACACTTCCGGGTCACGTGGCCAGCGTGACATCGCTGCTCTGGCGAGCCAGAGCCGCACACGGAAACGCCGTTTACCTTCCCGCTGGTAAGCGGTCCCTATTTATCTACTTGCACCCGGAGGTGCTTTTGAACTGCTAGGTTGGCAGTTTCTGCTTTATTTCCTCTTAAAATAGAAGACATGACACAGTCCTTTACAAAAGTATAAAAAGAGTTTACTCACATTCTGTTCACAATTGGATCCCAGAAGGCAGACAGCTTAATAAAGTAATATACATTTGGATTCTATCTTATAAGAAGATAGTCCCTTTGTCCTCTCTTGGCTCGGAGCCAAGAGGGCATCTTTAGCTTAGCAGATGTTGCTTCTTCGAAGGAAGAGAAGAGAGAGAGATGGCTGCCCCTGCCCTGTGCTTTTGTCGTTACCTGCACAGGTGAGGCCACACCGACCTCTAGTCACATGGGGAGGAAGTCTGTCCCAGCCCAGAGGGAAACAGGAAGTTTACCTGCTGGCTGGACAAACATCCCTCCCCATGTCTAAACATGTACACTCTAGGAATGTTATAATTGACTGTTCCTGTGTTTCACATCCCATACCTGTGAGGCCTCGGAAGCGGCGCCACACAACTGACGCAACGTGACGTCATGATGTCATCATGTTACGTCACAGGCATCATTGGGCACCCATAAGCTGGGGCTCAAGTCAGCACCCTAGACTGTGTTGGTTAAATTGGTATGAGTGCTTTAAATGTGTGGTATGGATGCGACCCACATTTCTGAGGGAGTGTCTGTAAGGAACAAAAGAACTGCCACAGCAGAGTTGCGAAACTCCAAGCGATATTATGAGGATTATACAAATGGCCTACCTGACACATTTTATTCAGCAGTTACTAAAAAGCCTACTGCTTTTTGGTTCTTGAGTGTGTATTTTTTTTAATAGATGTACCGTATTTTTCCGTGTATAAGACTAGGTTGTTAGGTTTAAAATTGGGGCTCGTCTTATACACGGGTAGTGCTGAGGGGTGTTTTCTTAATTTGGAGTCCCCAAAAATTAGGGGGCGTCTTATACATGGGGGCGTCTTATACACGGAAAAATACGGTACTTGTTAATTGCCCTGGGAACACTGTAACATTTTATACATACAGATGCCAGAATTCTTTGGCGGAAGCCATGTGCTTTCAATATAGGGTACGTATTCGCAAGCCTCTGTCCCAAAGACCGGACCCACAAAGCGGCTTAAGAGAAACTGAAAGGGAAAAAAGCAGCTCTTCTGTAACAAGGACAATCAGAACTATTGTGAGACTGAACACTGACATTCTCTTAAATGCTGAATTAAAGGAGACACAACCGTTGGTTCAAAAACTGGTGAAGGCCAGGCTATTGCAGGGTAAATGAATTTCTCCAACACCGAATATTTTGAGGGTGGGGAGAGCTAAGCCCAGGGCTTTTTTTCAGCTGGAATTCAGCAGAACCCGGTCCTGGCACCCCTTAGGTGGGTGCCATTATAAGAGAGCAAGGAAAACATTCATGGTGAGGTCCAGCACCTGTTTCTCTAGAAAAACATCACTGGCTAAGCTCCATTGAATTTGATGGGGTGCTTCTGATTGAAGATAGGCACAATGCTTTTACTTGGCATTGTAGTGGAGGACATTAACAGACAGGACTGTAAATTATTTTTATGTGCAATAATGGCAGCAAGAATATTTTTGGCACAAAAATGGAAGCAAGAAGAATTACCGACGAAAGAAGAGCGGCAAATGAAATTAATGGACTATGCAGAATGAGGTAAATTAACAGGAAGGAGTCGAAACCTGCGGGACCAGAGATTCTTAGAAGACTGGAGTAAATATTTGAACTATTTGAAAAGCAATTGTAATAAACAGATCACGCTAGTAGGATTGCAAGAAGTTCTGTAAGGAGGATTAGGTGAAATATTGCAAGGAAGACTATGAAGAGAACTATTAGTTAACAATAATTAAAAGTAATAGAGAAATTAAGAAATGCGGAATAAGTGATAAAGAATGGGAAATCTTCAGAGGTTGTTGACGGAAGTCCAAAATATTGTATAAGACCAGAAATTATGCTAAATGACTGTTGGAAATGAAATGTTAAAATTAATAAAAATGTATAATAATTAAAAGAAGAAGATAGGCACGATGGGGTTGAATCCCTGCTTCCAGTCAGATCAGAGCAGCACAAAGTGTCACAAATTATACTGATGATAAACGTAGCACAACCGAAATGCATCAGCAAGTGGTTGTTGACACACACACACACAAACAGAGTGAATTGATTTGATGAATGGGTTTAATATTGACTTGCTGAAAGGTGACAGAAATCTCCTGCATTTTGATTCATGAATCCAGCCAGCAGACCACGTTTTGAGAAAAGCCCTTTTATAGACAGGTGCTTCAGTTGAGAACATAGCAGGGGATTTGCAATTCCTGTGAGTGATCACCGTAATTTTGCTCTGTCGTGTAGCCGGAGTGCAAGGGGGGGGGGGGGGGAGAGGGCTTTTCATAGAACAATTGCAGCAAT
Source organism: Podarcis cretensis (assembly GCF_951804945.1). NCBI lineage: Eukaryota > Metazoa > Chordata > Lepidosauria > Squamata > Lacertidae > Podarcis > Podarcis cretensis. The sequence goes on along the minus strand of NC_137183.1, from coordinate 16,534,245 downwards.
CTTTGAGAAGGAGATAAAAGAAGAAATTGCATTTTTCCTAAGAGTCCTTCACAAGGGCTTTCTGTGCTATTTTTAGCAACAGCTTTATTCTTTTTAAATTTGAATTGGAGGGGAGGAAGGCAGTCTTCCAAATAATAACCCCCCCCCCAATAAATCTTTCCAAACTGTGCCAGGCCAGAAGAGAACCCCAAACATTATATCTAAATTTAGTCCCCCTTCTGCACTATACCTTTAAATCACTTTAAACTATTATGGCTTCCCCCAAAGAATGCTGGGAACTGCTGTTTCTTAAGTGTGCTGAGAGGTGTTAGAAGATGATGATGATGATGATGATGATGATGATGATGACGACGACGATGATAATAATAATAATAATAATAATAATAATAATAATAGGCAACCTCGGCCCTCCCGATGTTTTGGGACTACAACTCCCATCACCCCTGGCTAACAAGACCAGTGGTCAGGGATGATGGGAGTTGTAGTCCTAAAAACATCAGGAGGGCTGAGTTTGCCTATGCCTGCCATAGGTTAATAATAATAATAATAAATTATTATTTATACCCCGCCCATCTGGCTGGGTTTCCCCAGCCACTATGGGCGGCTTCCAACAAAAGAATAAAAATGCATTAAAACATCAGTCATTAAAAACTTCCCTAAACAGGGCTGCCTTCAGGTGTCTTCTAAAAGAAGAAGAAGAAGAAGAGTTTGGATTTGATATCCCGCCTTTCACTCCCCTTCAGGGGTCTCAAAGCGGCTAACATTCTCCTTTCCCTTCCTCCCCCACAACAAACACTCTGTGAGATGAGTGGGGCTGAGAGACTTCAAAGAAGTGTGACTGGCCCAAGGTCACCCAGCAGCTGCCTGTGGAGGAGCGGAGACGTGAACCCGGTTCCCCAGATTATGGGACTACTGCTCTTAACCACTACACCACACTGGCTCTCCAGTGTGCCAGATAGTTGTTTATTTCCTTGACATCTGGTGGGAGGGAGTTCCACAGGGCAGGCGCCACTACCAAGAAGGCCTTCTGCCTATTCCCCGCACGGCGCTACAAATCCCAGAGTTTCACAAGAAGAGGCATCGGTAGTTAAACCGCTCTGAGATTCATATCCTGTGAGGGGAATAAGCATCTCCTAACGACTCTCAGCACCCTTAACAAATGACATTCCCAGCATTCCTTGCAGGGAGCCAGGATTGTTTGAAATGGTATGATACTGCAGGGGGGTGTTGCCCACAGCAGTTCCTCAGGTTTCCAAATGTGTTCGAGGGCCCAAAAGGGTTGGCAGCTCCTGAACCACAGCTCAACATTGGCCGTAAGGTGGTGTTGTTGTTTAGTTGTTTAGTCATGACTGACTCTTCGTGACCCCATGGACCAGAGCACGCCAGGCACTCCTGTCTTCCACTGCCTCCCGCAGTTTGGTCAAACTCATGCTGGTAGCTTTGAGAACACTGTCCAACCATCTCGTCCTCTGTTGTCCCCTTCTCCTTGTGCCCTCCATCTTTCCCCACATCAGGGTCCTTTCCAGGGAGTCTTCTCTTCTCATGAGGTGGCCAAAGTATTGGAGCCTCAGCTTCAGGATCTGTCCTTCCAGAGAGCACTCAGGGCTGATTTCCTCAAGAATGGAGAGGTTTGATCTTCTTGCAGTCCATGGGACTCTCAAGAGTCTCCTCCAGCACCATAATTCAAAAGCATCAATTCTTCGGCGATCAGCCTTCTTTATGGTCCAGCTCTCACTTCCATACATCACTACTGGGGAAACCAGAGCTTGAAGTATACGAACCTTTGTTGGCAAGGTGATGTCTCTGCTTTTTAAGATGCTGTCTAGGTTTGTCATTGCTTTTCTGCCAAGGAGCAGGCGTCTTTTAATTTCGTGGCTGCTGTCACCATCTGTGGTGATCATGGAGCCCAAGAAAGTAAAATCTCTCACTGCCTCCATTTCTTCCCCTTCTATTTGCCAGGAGATGATGGGCCCAGTGGCCTTGATCTTTGGTTTTTTGATGTTGAGCTTCAGACCATATTTTGCGCTCTCCTCTTTCACCCTCATTAAAGGTTCTTTAATTCCTCTTCACTTTCTGCCATCAAGGTTGTGTCATCTGCATATCTGAGGTTTTTGATATTTCTTCCAGCAATATTAATTCCGGCTAGGGATTCATCCAGCCCAGCCATAAGGTGGTATATAAATGCAATTCTTGATGGCTACGATGATCCATAACTAAAGGAATAGGTATGGCACATGACATCCACTAGATGACTCCCTCTGCCAACATTGGCACACTGGCAGAATTCTCTCTGCAGTAGCAAACTGTGTATGCCCTGCATTAATTTGGATTGGATCGCTTTGATCAGTGGAATTGCCATTACTGCATTCCGCATCTGTAACAATCCAATTGTTTACTGTGGCAGCGCCTACACTTTGGAACTCCCTGCTGATTGATATTTAGCAGGAATCTTCACTGTACTCTTTCTGGCACCTGCTAAAAACATTCCTGTTTAGTTTTCTGGGAAAAAGACTTCTGGGAAAAAATTTATAATGTATTTTAAAAAATGATGAAATATACACTTATGAAGAAACCAGAAGCCTTTCTCCTTGGAATAACAGGTTCTGAACTGCCCCCAAAAGATGTAAAAGTATTTTTGTACGCCACAGCTGCTGCACGGATTTTACTAGCCAAAAAATGGAAATCACAAGAGCTACCAATGGTAGAAGAATGGCAGATGAAGATGATGGAGTTTATGGAGCTGGCTGATCTCACCGGGAGAATCCACGACCAGAAAGAAGGAACACCAAGAAGACTGGAAGAAATTCAAAGACTATTTGAATAAATATTGTAAGATATATAACCACTTGAAAGAATTAATTAGGCCTAGGCCTAAATTAGGATTAAATAAATAAATAAGAAAATGTACGATAAGAAAAGCTAGGAAATATGATTATGACTGTGATATGGTTTTAAGAAATAATGATATTGGAAACTGCTATATATAATTACTAAGAAATTCAGAGGGAAGAGATTAGAGGAAGTCAAGTAATATGTTTATGAAGATGAATTTTAATTAATTAACTAAGTTTTAGTTTATGCGGTGATTTGGTGTATTTTATGTTTCATATTCTTTTTTCTTTTTTTCTTTTTCTTTCCCCCCTTTTATTATTGTTTACTCTCTCTTTTGTTATGTTTTTTGTATGAAAAATAATAAATATTATTGTGTGTGGGGGGGGAACCATTCCTGTTTAGATCCAGACACTTAGAAAATTAAGGTAATTTTAATCTGTTTTAGTGTTTTAACTTTTGTATGTTTCTAAGTATGGTTGCAACAAACTCTTGATTTTATCGCTTTGCTTTTTTTGTTAACCACTTTGAGCGTGTGTGTTTTTTTTAAAACAAGCAGCATATAATTCCTTTATGAAATAAATAATAAATAAATTGTTTTGCCAGCAGTTGCTGCCATTTGCTTTAATGGCTCAGGAAAACCTTAAGAACAGTTGAACGGCTGCTCAGAACTCCAAAATTCCAAAATTCCAAAACTCCAAAATCCATGGAAGCATGCCTTCCTTGACAAGCCAAAATAAAGTACGGTAGTAGTTTTCACCAAGATTGGAAATAAATATATGATAAGTGGATTAGAAAGGAGAAATGTGTCACTTTTCAGCACTTTTTAACCTGCTGAACTTGTGGTAATTTTATTATATCTGTTTGAAATTCGGCATATCATAGACCTCTTCAGGTAAATCATGTATGTCAAGTTCCAAGTTACTAGATCAATAGGTGCCATTTTTATGAACAATAGTATTTTGTGGTTAAATGGCAAAACCTTTGTTGTTGCTGTTGCATACCTTAGCATTCCTGTGCCCCTTTAATTTTGATTATAATGTGTTCCTATCATTAAACCACCTTCTTTTCCTCTCTCTCTCTCTCTCTCTCTCTCTCTCTCTCTCTCTCTCTCTGCCTTTCTTGTCTACAGGCTGCAGTAGCTACAAGCCACAGGTAATATTAAGCCCTGAATTCGTAGTTCCTTACCCTCCTGCATACTTAAGATACTGAATATCTTTCTTATGCTTCAGAGCCTGTGTCCATCCCTCATGTTTATTACAAATGGATCAGGGTGAAAGACATGGTTTTCTCCCAGCTTTTATCCATGCAACAAGTTGTGAGATAGGTTGGGTTGAGAGTGGTCGTCACCATCCCATGGTCAAAAGTGAACTTGTAATGATTGTGTTTGCATGTCCTAACAACATTTCCCCGATGAAAATAGGGATGTCCCATTCCATAATGATAATTTTACTATTTATACCCCACACATCTTACTGGGTTGCCCCAGCCACTCTGGGCAGCTTCCAACACATATTAAAACAAACAACTTCCCTATAGAGGGTTGTCATCAGACGGCTCGGGGGTTGGATAACTCCATACCCTCTAACATTTCTCTGATGAAAATAGGGACTTCCTAAGGAAAAGTGAGGGACGCAGGTGGCGCTGTGGGTTAAAGCCTCAGCGCCTAGGACTTGCCGATCGAAAGGTCGGCGGTTCGAATCCCTGCGGCGGGGTGCGCTCCCGCTGCTCGGTCCCAGCGCCTGCCAACCTAGCAGTTCGAAAGCACCTCCGGGTGCAAGTAGATAAATAGGGACCGCTTACCAGCGGGAAGGTAAACGGCGTTTCCGTGTGCGGCTCTGGCTCGCCAGAGCAGCGATGTCACGCTGGCCACGTGACCCGGAAGTGTCTGCGGACAGCGCTGGCCCCTGGCCTCTTAAGTGAGATGGGCGCACAACCCCAGAGTCTGTCCTTACCTTTAAGGAAAAGTGACACGGGTGGCGCTGTGGGTTAAACCACAGAGCCTAGGACTTGCCGATCAGAAGGTCGGCGGTTTGAATCCCCGTGACGGGGTGAGCTCCCGTTGCTCGGTCCCTGCTCCTGCCAACCTAGCAGTTCGAAAGCACGTCCAAGTGCAAGTAGATAAATAGGTACCGCTCCAGCGGGTAGGTAAACGGCGTTTCTGTGCACTGCTCTGGTTCGCCAGAAGCGGTTTAGTCATGCTGGTCACATGACCCAGAAGCTGTATACTGGCTCCCTCGGCCAATAAAGCGAGATGAGCGACGCAACCCCAGAGTCGGCCACGACTGAACCTAATGGTCAGGGGTCCCTTTACCTTTACCTTTAAGGAAAAGTGGGGCATTCCGGGATCAAATCAGAAGCTGGGATGACTTCTCTAAATCAGGGATGTCCCTGAAAATAGGGACGCTTGGAGGGTCTGTGTTTGATTTGTGGCTCCAATATTGTCCAACTGCAGCCTTCTTCAACCTCCTGGTACCCTCCAGATGTTTTGAACTACAGTTCCCATCATCCCTGGCCATTGGCCATGCTGGGGCTAGCAGGAGGTGTAGGCCAAAATATCCGGAGGGCACCAAGTTTGGGGATACCATATTGTATTGCTCTTTCTTCTGTAATTTAAGTATTCATCTGACAGAAGAATGGGACAGAAGCATTAAATAGTAACTAAGAAACTCAACTTTCCAAATGTTGGTCCTTATGTAGCTTAGATTGCCACCATTCATGGGCATATCACCAGGTGTGAATAGCAGAAGTACAAAAATTATTTAGGAATAAAAATTACTAAAGGTGGCCGGGCGTGTGTGTGTGTGTGTGTGTGTGTGTGGAATGCCTCCCAGTAGTACCATGGGGACTGAGCATGCTCAGTGGACACAGAATGCTAACAGATCGCTGAGTGGAGAAGAGAAAACCATGTGAGATGGGGGGAAAGGAATGGAGTATTCTGAACAAGGGCAGTCCACGCTGCAACATTTTGTTGCAGATCCCACTTGTATACTGTACATAATAATAATGATGAGGATGATTTTGACGTAATGGATATATATATATATCTATATCTATCTAACACACACAAATGAGAAAATATGAGACATTAATATATAGCCAAGCTCTTAGAGTTGCTGTCTTACTCTCCATTTCTCTGGCACTTGCAGATTGGTCGACTTCTTGAAAAAGGACGTGGATATAGATCTTTCAGTGCCGACAAATTTTGAAGCCCGGGTCATAGATTTCTCAGACATTCAGCAACTAATGGACTCCATTAATTCAGTCCCTGGTATTTTCATTGTATTTATTTCTGGTTTCTATCTGACCCTCAGAATTGTCCCCCGTCCACACTCCTTACTGACTTTGCTTGTGCCCCAAAGATTTTTGCCTGGCTGAAAAGTGTCTTTAAACCTCAATGTTTAGGAAAGTTTTTAATGTCTGCTGTTTTATTGTGCTTTAAATTCTATTGGGAGCCACCCAGAGTGGCTGGGGAAACCCAGCCAGATGGGCGGGGTATAAATATATTATTATTATTATTATTATTATTATTATTATTATTATTATTATTATATCAATAATGCCTCTTTCTTGTCTGAATGGAAGAAATAGCTGGGGTTGGTGGGTACGTAGAAACTAATCTATTAAACAAAGCGAAAATTTACATATGTTGCTCTACCCACTTTTGTCTCTAGCCACCCCCACCACTATTATGTGGCCCTCGGGAGATTGCCCAGAAAGAAGTGTGGCCCTTGGTGGTTCTCCCCACCATCAGCTTGGTGTAGACTAAATACTAAACCAGGCAGACAACAAGCAAACAAGCATAAAATATAAAGCAATTTCTTCTGTTATGTGGCGTTGCTGATCTTTGAAATTCACCATGTGAATTCTGTTTAACAGATTATTTTTCCCCCTTCCGCCCTCCTTGTTCCAGCTCCTTTGCCTCCTTGTGCACCAGTAATGAACACCCAGGATCCCAATTCTGCTACTGGTACGTCCGTGAAAGTCTGCTGGAGCTTCTTTTCAGAAGATATTGTCGAAAGCTACCAGCTGTACTACAAACGAGTGAGCAATGAGACGTCGAAAGAGGAGCAGGACGGTAAGGCATAGCTGTCAAGCGTCCCTTATTTGGAGGGACAGTCCCTTATCCCAGCACCGTGTCCCGCTGCTGTTCCTTATTGATGGATGTCCCTTAAATTTCCCGGGTTTCAAAGGAAGCAGCTCCTCTCCCTCCCTCCCTGCCGGCCAGGGAGGAGGGAGGCTCCAACTGTGTTGCTTGGCTGCCCAGCCCGCCCCCCTCCGGCCTCCTCTCACCAGCCTCGGCCCCCGGGAGCCCCTCCCTGCCGGGACCGGCGGGAGCCTCAGGCCCTTCCGCCACCATCCTCCTTGTGGCCGCTGAACTGGGCGTCTCTGCCTGGGGCCTCCCCTCTGCCCGTCACCGCCGCTCCTGCTAGGCCATACTGCAGCTGTGCCGCCAAAGGACCCGAATGAGATGGGCAGCCTGGCATGGTCTATGAATTGATGAGGAGCCTTGAGAGGAGAGCGAGGGCAACCATTGAGAAAGCAGTTTAGAGAGAGGAGGAAGAGGAGGAGGCGGAGGCGCCGGCAGATGTTCCAAGGGCTACAAGGGAAGGACCGCAAGCGCTTCTCCCATAGATTTGCAGTGGTAGACTAGCATAGATGGTCTGATCTGCGGGTTTACTTCGGGCGCTATTTCCCCCCCCTCCCGCCCCACCTGATGGAATTGAGAGCTGCAGATGGAGCACGAGAGAAAAGATACAGAACTGCAGCAGCATCTTCATAGCTTGGACTTCGTTTTGCGAGAAAAGTGGTTGCTGCTTGTTGTTATTTAATTGCAGTGTTTCATCAGCTGGTGTCTTGAGCAGCAACCTCTGGAAACGAAGGGCTAAAAACCGGCGCTGCTCTCCAAAATTATCTGGTACCTTTTAACTGGTTGACTAAAATCCCTTATTTTGGCTGCTGGTCCCTTATTTTCAAATCTGTAAGTTGACAGCTATGTGGTAAGGCTATCTATACACCATGACTGCCCTCAAAGAATTCTGGGAACTGTAGTACCCCCCCCCCACAGAGCTATAATTTCAAGTACCTGTCAAGTAGGTTGTCTGGGGTCCTGAAACAACAGTCCTGAAACCTTTTTAAAAACTGGCGAGCCAGTAGGAAAATACAAAGCATTATCTTTGTTTTTATTTGAAAATTAAATCTGGCTGAGAGGCTCCCGCCACTGAACTATGAAATGGCGCAGCAGATTTTGAAAGGGTTCCTGCTTAGAAGCGTGTTTCGGAAAATGCCATTTAAAAATAACCTCCTAAATCTTCCGCTTTCTCACTGCAGCGTTTATGCTAAACGTGAAAGAAACATATTGCAGAGTTACTAACCTGGCGCCAAACGCGCAGTATGAGTTTTGGGTGAAAGCCCTCAACAGAGCTGGGGTCGGTTCAGCGAGTGAACGAGCTGTTTACATCACAGGTAAATGCATTTCAGATTTCGAATGGCTTTTGACATTCGCCTTTTCCTGAGTTTTGAACGAAGCAAAGTCTACAGAAGTGGGGCGTGAACCAGCTAAAGTTTGTTGAACTCTGCAAGTTTTTTTTTTATTTATCTCAAATACTTACATCCCAGCAGAGCTGCTTACAAAGACAAAACAACACTATAAAAGCCTTTTCTAGTAGATAATTTGGCAGGCAATCACACTGTTAACTTTCAAGGATCTGTTCAAGATCCTTTTATGCCAACAGGCCTAAAGGTAAAGGTAAAGGGACCCCTGACCATTAGGTCCAGTCGCAGACGACTCTGGGGTTGCGGCGCTCATCTCGCTTTACTGGCCGAGGGAGCCGGCGTACAGCTTCCGGGTCATGTGGCCAGCATGACTAAGCCGCTTCTAGCGAACCAGAGCAGCGCACGAAAACGATGTTTACCTTCCCGCCGGAGTGCAAGTTTGATGTGATCTACTTGCACTTTTGATGTGGTTTTGAACTGCTAGGTTGGCAGGAGCAGGGACCGAGCAACGGGAGCTCACCCCATTGTGGGGATTCGAACCGCCAACCTTCTAATCAGGAAGTCCTCGGCTCTGTGGTTTAACCCACAGCGGCACCTGCATCCCACAGGCCTACTCAGCTTAAATTTTCTCAAGATTAGCCAGACATTTTAATGATAATTTTGTACTGCAGGTATAGTATTTTATTTTTGTTTGTTTATATATTTATGTATATTAATAATTATATTATTTATTGGTTTGTTTTTGTTTTTATTATGTATTTTCTGGGGGGGGGTTATATTGTGATTTTATGTTGTGAGATCTACAGGTATAGGGCGGGCGGTATACAAATTTCATAAAGAAATAAAAATAAGAAATTCATAGATATTTTTAAAGATTATATCCTGCTTTTTAATCATCTGTGTCTCAAAGCAGCTTACGAAGATAAAATAAATATACAAAATGTAAAACATCAATTAAACTTCAAGCACTTTAAACCTGAGAAATTTAAAATCTCAAAAATGGAAACAAAAACATGAGGAGAGGAAATTTTAAAACATTAAATAGGAATTCATGGTGCAAAGACCATCTGAAACGATATTGTTTTAACCAGGAGCCTGAACTTTAGCAAGGATGGTGCCTGCCTGATTTCAAGTGGGAGGGAGTTCCAAATACTTCATCATATTTGCATAAATTGCTGAATACCGCCTTGATATTTTACATGAGATGGTGGAATATAAAAACTGCGATGAAATAAAGGAATAAATTAATGTAAATATTCAGCAGGGGAGGGGGGCAGGAAGAACTGATCATCTGAGTGGATGCTGAAAGCCCAACCACTGTGGAGGGGCTGATCTGTGTGTGTGTCTTTGATCTTTGTTTTCAAGTTAATCAATGAAAACCTTAATACTGTAATACTTTTAAAAGACAAACCTTCATAGTATATCTCATAACCAAATGGCTCAGGGGAAAAAATATTTATCTGCTTCTTTTTTTTAAAGCTCCTTTAGCACCTGTCCTCAAAAGGAAGGAGATCCAGAGTTGTGAACATGCAGCACTGGTGCGCTGGGAATCTGGGAACACAAATCCTGTTGACTCCTACACAGCTGAATTGTCCAAGCTGACAGATGGAGAGGACGGGAACATCATTACCGAGTGAGTTGCATAGTATTAGATGCATGCAATGCTCGGGCCATGTTTTTCAAAACACCCAAAGAGCCAAGCGGAAAGAGGGAGGCAGAAAGGGGAAGGTTGGCATTCTGAGCTAAGGGTTAGCAAACTTCATTCCCGATAAGGCCTGGGAGGCTGCATACAAGGCAAGAAGCTTCTCTATAGCAGGTCTCCTGGGTCATAGCTATTTCTCTTAAAAAGGCCACGTGCCTTTTTTATGGTATTTAGTTGATAATACATACATTACAGTAGATGCACAGGGATGTGGGTGGCGCTGTGGTCTAAACCATTGAGCCTCTTGGGCTTGCCAGTCAGAAGGTCGGCGGTTCGAATCCCCATGACGGTATGAGCTCCTGTTGCTCAGTTCTTGCCAACCTAGCAGTTTGAAAGCAAACCAGTGCAAGTAGATAAATTGGTACCGCTGCGGCAGGAAGGTACACAGCGTTTTCATGCGCTCTGGCTTCCATCACAGTGCCCCGTTGCACCAGAAGCGGTTTAGTCCTGCTGGCCACACCACCCGGAAAGCTGTCTGTGGACAAATGCCAGCTTCCTCGGCCTGAAAGCGAGATGAGCGCCACAACCCCATAGTCACCTTTGACTGGACTTAACCATCCAGGGGTCCTTTACCTTTACAGTGGTAACTCTGGATACAAATGGGATCCATTCTGGAGCCCCATTTGCATCCTGGGTAGAACATAACATGCGACTGTGCATGCACGGGTTGTGTTTCGCATGCGCGTGACGTCATTTTGAGAGTCTGCGCATGCATGAGCGGTGAAACCCAGAAGTAACGCGCTCCGTTACTTCCGGGTCACCGCAGAGCGCAACCTGAAGCTCAACCTGAAGCTACTTCAGCCCGAGGTATGACTGTACCCTTCTTTTACAGTAGGCACACCTGACCCACACTGAGACCATTGGGCCTTGGGGATTGCAAGGGGTGAAAGACCCTTTGCTATTTCTGCAGTAGGGATCCAGTCTCCACCCAAGAGCCACCAATCAGCATGAAAAGGGAGCTTTTAGCTACTCAGACGTCTGTCTTCTCGCTCTTTGTGCTGATTGGAGCTTCTGGTTCCTAGCTTACCTCAGACTGCTGCCTTTGTCCCGCCCCCAAGATTTTGATTTTGATCCCAATATCAAAACAGATGTGGAGGGGGGTGAGGGATGACTCTTTCTGCCTCATTTCTCCACTCTTCCTCAGATGCCTTTTGTGCTCCCTTGACAACAGTGATCCGTTAGGCTTCCTTCTGTTTTTCTCTCTCTCCAGGTCCATTGTTGGCATTCCAAATTGTGAAGCGCTGATTCAGCTGGAGCCAGGACACAACTACTTGCTCTCTGTGAAAGCCGTCAACATGGGAGGTTTCAGTGAGCGGAGCGAGCCTGTCTCCATCCTAAGCACAGGTATAATAATAATAATAATAATAATAATAATAATAATAATAATTTATTATTTAAACCCTGCCCATCTGGCTGGGTTTCCCCAGCCACTCTGGGCGGCTTCCAACACAACATTAAAATACAATAACCAATTAAACATTTAAATCTTCCCTAAATAGGGCTGCCTTCAGATGTCTTCTAAAAGTTTGTTAGTTGTTTTTCTCTTTGATATCTGGTGGGAGGGTGTTCCACAGGGCGGGTGCCACTACCGAGTAGGCTCTCTGCCTGGTTCCCTGTAACTTGGCTTCTCACAGCAAGGGAACCGCCAGAAGGCCCTTGGCACTGGACCTCAGTGTCTGGGCTGGACGATGGAGGTGGATACGCTCCTTCAGGCATACAGGACCGAGGCCGTTTAGGGCTTTAAAGGTCAGCACCAACACTTTGAGTTGTGCTCGGAAACGTACTGGGTAGTAATTACAAGAACAATTCTTCACACCTGTATGGGAAGAATGGTTGCTTACCTAGACCTGGGAAGGGGTGAGTGGGTTGTGGCGTGGCACGGTAGGCCCCAATTCCAGGGGAGAAACACTGGGCATGTGCCAATGGGGCCATCATACAGGAGTTGTTTGCATTTGCAAGATTCTGCAGTCCCTGCTGGCTACAATCTTCCATCCTTTCACAGGAACTTCCTTTACTCTGAATGAGGAGACGGCCCACCCCTCGCTGTCTGTGCTAGAAGACGGATTGACAATTGCATGTTGCAAAACTGAGAGTCCCAAATGTGACTGGCCCTTCCGTGAAAACAGCTTTACAAGGTATGGAATCTATAGGCCTGTTTCATAGGCTTACAAGCATACAATTTTACAGTATTTCACCGTTTCTTCTTTGGCAGGGATCAGCACTGAAATATACTCGGAGTTCTGTAGTGATTTCATGCTCTTTATTGCAGCTTGTGAAACAGTGATTCAATTGCCCCCCAAACCTTTTATATACATTATTTACACAATGAGTCCCGTCTAATTGGCTGATTCTGTTTCCCTCCTGGAGCCTGATTGGTCTTTTCCTGCAGGTTAATCAGTTGTTGCATCCTACCAGCCTAATTGGCTGATTAACTTCCTCCTGGAGCCTGATTGGTCTTTTCCTGCAGGCCAATCAGTTGTTGGATTCTAGGATCCTACTTGCCTATTGTTCTAGGATCCAAGCTTAGTACATAACATGCACCTTTCAAAAATGCCTTCTCAAAGGGTTAATATAATAGTAAAGGATGGTTTTCAGACACACTTTCGGGGCAAGCCAGCCATGAAGTGTGCTCAAATTCCGCTGGAAAACCGGTTATGTCCCTGTTGAGATGGCAGTACTGTATTGAGTCTGTGGCTCATGTACTTCCGGCTTACACTCTTTATAAAGATTTGAGGAGTGAGCTTTTCACCCCTCTATTATTGTCCATGCCGGGCCGCTCAAACATTGCTACTGAGCCCTATTTTCTAGCAGATCAAGATAATCAGGTGACAGCAAAAACTGCAAAATCTTTAGCAGGGGCAATTAGAATAAGATCTATTTTTTGATTATTGGTGTAAACCTCCAAAATGTATTTTGTATAGTTAAGTTTTTACCTCTATCTTCAGTACATTTTATTTTATTGCTATGGCTAGTGGCTGATGCAAAGATTCTTCCGATCAGTGCTCAAGCGCAGTAAAAAAAGGAAAAAAAATCAACAGGGAATGTCTGCCTCCTCTCTCAGACATTGGGACTGGTGGGGTAGAGATCAGGGAGCGTGAATGAAAAGTAGGTGGAGTCAGAACACGTGAGAGGCGGAGCCAACGCATTCTGGTTTTTCTGACAGGACAGTTTACACTGCAGGGAAACTTGTATTCCCTCAGCCATTTTATCACATTTATGTTGTGAATGAATTTCCTCTCCCCTCTGGCGTTCCTCTGGGGTTCCATAAAAGATGGGGGAAACCTGTAATTTTAGCAGCGTTTGTGCATGCTGGTCTGATGTTGCCTGCGAGCCCCGTTTGCCCCTCATCTTGGCTTCCAGACAGCCCAAAATGCAAAAAGAAAAGGACGAGCGCCTCTGGATTCCATCACAAATCTGTGCTCTTAATCGCACAGCTGTGAGGGTTTTAAAGTCATCCTAATTACATGATGCGGTCCTTGTAGCAATCTCTTGCTTTTTTGCACATTAATAGATTCTACAGGAAGCAGACAAGTGTCTTCCCTCCCACTTAATTCCAAAAGTTGCTGTGATTGCCATGGCAACGCTAGCTTATACACAAACTGATATGCAGATATCACACACACCCCCTCCCAAAAGATTCCTCCTTACAACACACAGCTGACAATTCTGGGTGATGTTTACCAGAGAGTAAATGAATGAATTCCACTTAAAACGAGGAGAAAGAGGGGTAAGGCTAGACCTCTACCCTGTTTGGTTGCTGTCCCTATGGGAGAACCCCATTAAACACTGGGTGGTATTCAAGGTTAGTCCTACTCAGAGTAGACCCAGTGAAGTTAATAAGCATGTCTAACTTAGGTTCATTAATTTCAGAGGGTCTGTTCTGAGTATGGCCAAGGTCACATTCATACCATACATTTAAAGCACTATGGTACCACAGAGTTATAATTTTCAGAGTGGCTGAACAGTCAATTGCTCTTCACAGGGAGCTCTGAAAATTGCAGCTCTGTGAGGGGAAAACTGGGTCTCCAAACAACTCTCAGCACACTTAACAAACTACAGCTCCCATAATCCTTTGGGGGAAGCCATGACTGTTTGAAGCGGTATGATACTGTTTTAAATATATGCCGTGAATGTGGCCTTAAGCGGGACTTAGTTCTGGGTAAGCATGCCTAGAATTGCACTGTAAGATTTCTTGTTATGATAAAAATGGCAATGTATTAAGTTTTGTATATATAATTCTCTTAATTTCTTTTTACGTTATGCGGATAAATTATAATCTTTGTGACGGAATTTTGTGCACTGCTAATCAGGTGCCTTATTGATCTAAGTCCTGTATTTGCTACGACAGTAAACTGCAACAGATGGACGCCGCAATCGTATGCTTATATACTTGGGAGAGAGTCCCATTAAACGCAGCAGGACTAATCTTTATTATTATTATTATTATTATTATTATTATTATTAATTAATTTAATCATTTTTTCAATACAAGCAGCAAACACAAAAAACACATACAACAAAAACCACAACAACACTAATAACACAATTTAACAATTCAGATTTGAGTACCTATAACTACACCTTTTAAACAATATTTCCCCACCTCTCCTCCCCCTACTTCCCACCATTTTCCACTCTATCGCTTAAGTATTCCTTCCAGATTTCTTCATATTTAGCCATTCTTAATTTGCATTGGTATGCAATTCATTTGTATGTAACTAGTCTGTCCATACTCTCAATCCATGTGCTCAGTGGGATCTTTTTGCAGCTCTTCCAATTCATCAAAACAAGTTTTTTTTTGCTTCTAATATGGCACGGTACATCCATTAATTTTTTTTTACCCCTTGCAGCAGGATTAATCTTCCAACAAGAATGCACATGAATTGCACTTTTTGCCTTCACCACTAGGATATTGTAGTCCCGTGTCCTCAGATTGTTGCAAATAGGCTCCCCACCAAACGTCATCACTTGCATCATTCAATGCAGCATTGTCCAAACAGCACCATTTTGCATTCTCTGTTCCAGTTAAAATGCAGCACGACTTCCAGCCAAGGATTCCAAATTCCTGGGCTTGTGAGCGTCATTATACTATGGAACGGGCATGCCACCAGGCAAATGGGCGCTGAAGAACTTTAAGCCACTGATTTCCTAGCAAACAAAATTGGTCTATAAACATGGTAGTAGTCAGGGTCACGTTGAATCAGATCTATGCTCCCTCATAAATCCAGTGGTCTTGTGATAAGGTTCAACAGCTGTCAACAGGACACATGGTGTTCTCCTGGTGCCAGTAAAGACTCTGAGAGCTCA
This sequence comes from Podarcis cretensis, assembly GCF_951804945.1. Taxonomy (NCBI): domain Eukaryota; kingdom Metazoa; phylum Chordata; class Lepidosauria; order Squamata; family Lacertidae; genus Podarcis; species Podarcis cretensis. The sequence goes on along the minus strand of NC_137183.1, from coordinate 16,518,911 downwards.
TCCATTCACTTGGGGTGAGGTGGTGAGAGCGGTTGCCCTTTCCTCCCTTGAAAAGTACACGGAGTTGAAGGAGGAAGTTGGAACGGTGCCACTCTTTCCCACTTCCTCTTTCAGCTCTATGTGTTTTTCAGGCTCAGGTTAACCCACCTGTACCTGACTCTTACCCTGATCCCTTGGAAAAGCAAAGTGTGTGTACACGCCCGTCTTTCTTTCTTTCTTTCTTTCTTTCTTTCTTTCTTTCTTTCTTTCTTTCTTTCTTTCTCTCAAGGAGGGAACTGATCCAGGGAGGGAGGAGGGGTGTGGCCACAAATGGTGTGCTCACAACACACCTTCAAATAGCCAAATATACTCACTAAAGGTTGGGAACCCTGTCACAGATGTTGGCTACCTTCAGATATTCTCTATAGCAAGGGAATATACAGTATTTCCCACATTTCCTTTTGCCAGATCCATCGCTATCTTGGGAAACCCAATACCGTTCCAAGGCAAACATTACTGGGAGGTGGACGTCAATGAAAATATGGAGTACCGTGTTGGTGTGGCTTTTGAAAATGTTTCTCGAGACAGCTACTTGGGAACAAGCCATGCCTCCTGGTGTATGAGGCACACAGTCAACTCTTCCAGGTACAAACGCTTCCAGGCCATAGAGGTAAAAGGTAAAGGTAAAGGACCCCTGGACGGTTAAGTCCAGTCAAAGGCGACTATGGGGTTGCGGTGCTCATCTCACTTTCAGGCCGAGGGAGCTGGCGTTTGTCCACAGACAGCTCTCCAGGTCATGTGGCCAGCAGGACTAAACCACTTCTGGCTCAACGGGACACTGTGACAAGTGTCAGATCGCACGGAAACACCATTAACCTTCCCACCACAGTGGTACCTGTTTATCTACTTGCACTGGCGTGCTTTCGGACTGCTAGGTTGGCAGGAGCTGGGACAGAGTGACAGGAGCTCACTCCATTGTGGGGATTCAAACTGCCGACCTTCTGATTGGCAAGCCCAAGAGGCTCAGTGGTTTAGACCAAAGCAATCATAGCGTTGGAAGGAACCCCATGGATCATCTAGTCCAACCCCTTGCAGTGCAGGAATATGCACCCATACAGGGCTCAGACCCATGACCCTGGCACTTTCAGCACCGTGATCTTCTGGTGCAACTGCCCAGTTGTAAACGATCTTGCTTTCAATACCGTCTGCACCTGCAAAAGCTTAGAGCTGGATGCGCTGCTTAATTTCCAATATATGCATGTTCTCATGCCTTCCTGCTGAAACTCTTGTCACTTTTTATATCACAAAAGTTCTGGTTAATTTTTTTCCCTCCTGCACTTTTTTTTAAAAAAAGAACATTTATAAAGCACTTGCTCAAACAAACAGACAAACAAACCAGGCCGGGGGCCTTCTCGGTAGTGGCGCCTGCCCTGTGGAACGCTCTCCCATCAGATGTCAAGGAAATAAACAACTATCTGATTTTTAGAAGACATCTGAAGGCAGCCCTGTTTAAGGAAGTTTTTAATGTTTGATGTTTTATCGTGTTTTTAATACTCTGTTGGGAGCCGCCCAGAGCAGCTGGGGAAACCCAGCCAGATAGGCGGGATATAAATAAATAAATTATTATTATTATTATTATTATTATTATTATTATTATTTGCATTAACAGTGCATGGGTGCCGCTCCAGGTGGCAAAAATGAAATAACAGTGGAGAAGCATAGGAAAACAGCTAATAGAACTAGAATAATGTCCAGTAAAAATCTACCACTAATGCACTATTATCGCATCAATGACACTTTGCAGAACACAGCCCCTACTAAAAAAACAAAATTCAGTCTGCTCTAAGAGCTTCTAATGGCATGCATTTTCTTTCTCTCTTGCACAGACATACCTACGAGTTTCTGAACAATGGGATGACTCCAGACATTACGATTACTCTCCCTCCCCGGAGGATTGGACTTTTGCTTGATTACGACAAAGGGAGCCTGTCGTTTTTTAACACGGATATTATGCAACACCTGTACACCTTCCACAACCACTTTCAGGACTTTGTGTGTCCTTGTTTTGCTCTAGAGGAGCCCGGCACACTCCGGATTCTGAATGGCGTTGCGATGCCCACCTACGCGATTTCGTGATTTGGGGGCAGCTGTTTGGCATGCATGCAATACCTGACTTGCATAACTATTAAAACCTACAGCTTCACAGTGTCACAACCATACTCTCTCCCTTAAAACACCATCTGCTTTATTCTTTTTAAAAATACACACACATTTATATCCCATTTTTCTTTGAAAGCAAAGCAGTTTTCATAGAAAATTTTAAGCAAAGCTGCCACATCAGATTACACAGCTGCAAAACTCAAAATGACAGAAAATAATAACTTGAAATATATGTTAACTTTTACTTACATTATAAGCTTGTTATGCTATGTATCTTTGGGTCATGATGAGCTGTCAGTGGTCCTTATTGCTGCAGCTTCCACGGAACATCTGCAAAGAGCAATTACGATTCCATGTAAGCGTCATTTGGATAAAGCTTTCTTTTCTTTTCTTTCTTTCTTTCTTTCTTTCTTTCTTTCTTTCTTTCTTTCTTTCTTTCTGCTTAGCCATCTCTGCACCAGTTTTCTAAAGAAGCAGTTTGGGAGGCAAGTCAAAGTTTGTGATATTGCTTGTGAATATCGATAGTACGAGGTGGGAGGCACTGAGCCACCTGCAGTAAAAACTGAAGAAATAATATAAAACCCAGATGCTTCTGTGTGTACTCTTTAAAGATGCTCCCTCCAGTTGCATTCTGCAGGGGTGAGAAATCTGTGGCTCGCCAGAGGCTGTTGGACTCCAACTCCCATAAGCGCCAGGCAGCATAGCAACTGGCCAGAGATGATGGGATTTGGAATACTGGCAACACCTGGAGGGCCACAGGTTGCCCAGCCTAGCATTATAGAGCGTGTTCTTTAAGCACCCCAAAGCTCCTCTAAGAAGTATTTCTCCAAATACTCAATCCTTCCTTTGTTTGAATTTTGCTAGCCTTGCCCCACCAGCCTTGATGTGTGCCATGCTTTACAGAAGGCAAAGTTTATAAATTGCAGCAGAGACTCTTTCTGTGTTTGCTTGCCGGTGGATATTGATGGCTGGTGGGGATTTCCAGAAGTAGGTGAAGAAGCTTATTCAATGGCTATTGATGGATGAATGATTCTTCATTGATCACAGGTGAGTGGTTAGGACACACCCCATAAGTAAAAGGATAAAAGGTAAGGAAAAGGACCCCTGGACTATGGGGTTGTGGCTCTCATCTCACTTTCAGGCCGAGGGAGCCGGTGTTTGTCCACTGGGGTGAGCTCCCGTTGCTCGGTCCCAGCTCCTGCCAACCTAGCAGTTCGAAAGCACGCCAGTGCAAGTAGATAAATAGGTACCACTGTGGCAGCAAGGTAAATGGTGTTTCCTTGTGCTCTGGTTTCCATCACGGTGTCCCGTTCCACCAGAAGTAGTTTAGTCATGCATGAAGTAGTTTAGTCATACATGACCCGGAAAGCTATTTGTGGACAAACACCGGCTCCCTTGGCCTGAAAGCGAGATGAGCGCTGCAACCCCATAGTCGCCTTTGGCTGGACTTAACCATCCAGGGGTCCTTTTTTTTTTACCCATGATACCTAAGAAAAAGGCTTCAGGTCTTTTGACTTGAGTCTTGTACTTTGGTGCAATCTGAATTTTGCCAAGCTTACTCAAGCCAACCGAACGAACAATGACATTTCATTGCCTCAGAGTTATCCAATATTTTGCAGGATTTGTTATTTAGCTTGTTTTCCAGCTTTTATTTGTAGTTTAAAGTGCCAAGGCTAAAATTCACCACTAGAGGGTAGTAGCGGAAGTGACATGAAAAGATTGCATCTTGTTGCTGTTGAACAAATTCAACACTAATAAAGCTGGCAGGCCTCAAAGAATGACCAAACTGTTGTGTAATTCTTCCCTTCTCCCCCAGATATGCTAGCTGCAGTCTAAAGCACTTGGAAGACTCCAGGTTGATGAAGCTTGTTCTAAGATTGATTTAAGGCCAAACTTGATGTTCACTAGGTACATAGTTTAATTGATTTATGGTCCTCCAGATGTTGCTTTATTTAGGCATGGGGAAAGAATCTATTAATTTTACGATTCAAGCTGAACCTACATAATTTGCACTTGGCAAAACAATTTGTGAACAGATGTACATCAAACTCCACACACCTCCGAATTTTGCAATGCAGGTCTCCAACCAAGTGTCATGAACAAAATTCCATATAAAGTGCGCATAAAAACCCATCTAGTCGTGAAAATAATGTACAGAAAAGCATCGTGTTAGGGAATGTTGCTTTGCAAAAATGAGCATATTATGCAGAAATATGTGCATTGGAGGAAAATCAGATGAACCTTCATGCTGTCTTAAAAATAATAATAAACTGATGTGGCCATGTGGAGAACTGAATTTAAGATTGGAAATGGGGAGAAATTGAAATTGATGGATGCTCCCCTTCCTAGCTGTACTACAGCACCCATTATCCCTGACTGTCAGGGAACTGCCATCGGCAAGAGGGGAAAGGCTGGGTGGATTACAGAGAGCCCCCAAAGATCGTGGGAAGCAGCACCTCCTCAGCGGAGGAAGGTAGCCACGCCTCCAGTGGAGAGGAGATGCATGGCTCGGAGGAGGTGAGGCGGTGCCAGGAGGAGAGAGGTCCTCCGTTACCCACGCCTTCCTTGCGCAGTAGGCTTCCACGCAGAGAGGGGAGGCGCAGACTGGGCATCAAGAAACGACTCTGCTGGGGAAGGTTTAAGGACCGCCCACTCTCAGATTGTGCCAGTGAATGAGCAAGACACGGAATAGAGGCGCTCTGCATTCCAAAGGTTTTATCACGAATAAGAAAGCCTTAGAAACACGCTTTGGAGGCATATTGCCTGATTGCTCTCGAGCAACCAACAAACCAATACTTCTAACACTGACCATTGGCTATGCTGGCGGGAGCTGATGGAGTTGGAGTCCCATGGCATCTGGAGGCCCAGGAGTCCCTCAGCATTATTTATTTCATATGTCATAAGAAAGAAAGAAAGAAAGAAAGAAAGAAAGAAAGAAAGAAAGAAAGAAAGAAAGAAAGAAAGAACCCAGAGCGGCTTACACAACAGAACATTAAAATGCAGGAAAAACAGCAAATTAACTGAAACGCACCAATATAATAGTTTGAAGGAGTAAAAAAGTTGAAGCGGTCAAATTAATCATCAGAAACTGATTTTACAATGACTCGGGGCAGGGGTTTCAATGCAGCTGCCCTCGTTCCTGTTGAGATACAATTGTCAACCACAATCTTCACTTTCCAGAGACAACTGGAGACCGTTTTGTTCAACGAGATCTTCCAGGTCTCTTCCTGAGGTGTTTGTTCTGTATTATTTTTAAACCCATCTTGGACTGATATTTTTGGTACCATTTGTAAACCTGTCTCTAGTTGTTTTTATGTATATTGCCCTGAGGCTGATGTGGAAGGTGGTTCGTCAATTAAGAAAACAACAGGGTCCTCCTAAATTAAATGGTAGAGGAACAGGGTCGTTCAGAGGTTATAGGCCAAGTGATGCCCTCAATATGGTGGACTACCATTAGCTCCAGCCAGCATGGCTGAAAGGGATGATGGGAGCTGTAGTCCAACAACATCAGGACGGCACCATGTTAGTACCCCTGTTCTAGGAGAGTTGGATCCTACTTAATTTGCCAAAAGGATCCTATTTTGGAAGGTCAGAACTGGGGCTTTAATCCTTTGTCCTCTACTGTTGTCCTAATCCAGATATTTTTGGGAGGCATATGTGCATTGCAATTAATAATAATAATAATAATAATAATAATAATAATAATAGTTTCCATTGGTTCAAATGGGAACTTTTATTGCAATAGTAGGATGTAGGAACCTTGAACTGGACTGAGATCCTCATTATTGTTATTATTGAGGGGGAGGGAGACGTCACTGCCTAGGCATATTTTTCCTTCTTCTGCATTTTTTTTTCTACTTCTACTGCAAAACCTGGGGTTCTCCATCAGATTTCATGGACTGAACTTCAAGTGAAGAGATGGCTGAACTTTTGCACCTTGATCCTGCCACAACTTGAACTTTGTTCTTGGAAAACACTCCATCCCTTCCATGCAGGAAAAGGTGGCAGCTCTCCCGTATCCATACACGGAAGTGTCCACCGCTTAAGAGAAACACCTTGGTGCTAGCCAATTCCACTAAGCCTCAAGCAATCCTTTGAGTATTCTCAGAAACAACCCTTCGGATGGGAAAAAGCTCTTGCAAGAAGCAGAGCTTAAATGCCTTCTTAGCTCATCTGTGACTTACAATCAACAGCACATGTTGTGCCCGCTCTTAGAGCACAGCCGACACCTACCAGATTTGACACTTATAACCTGTTGTCTGGGTTGGGAGTCATTTATTTAGCCTTAAACCTGAACCTTAAAGCTGGGCAGTGTATGAATGTAATTTGTTGTTGTTTAGTCATTTAGTCATGTCCGACTCTTTGTGACCCCATGGACCAGAGCACACCAGGCACTCCTGTCTTCCACTGCCTCCCGCAGTTTGGTCAAACTCATGCTGGTGGCTTTCAAGAACACTGTCCAACCATCTCGTCCTCTGTCGTCCCCTTCTCCTTGTGCCCTCCATCTTTCCCAACATCAGGGTCTTTTCCAGGGAGTCTTCTCTTCTAATGAGGTGGCCAAAGTATTGGAGCCTCAGCTGCATGATCTGTCCTTCCAGTGAGCACTCAGGGCTGATTTCCTTAAGAATGGATAGGTTTGATCTTCTTGCAGTCCATGGGACTCTCAAGAGTCTCCTCCATCACCATAATTCAAAAGCATCAATTCTTCAATTATGAATGTAATAAAAGTCAATAAATAAATAAAATAAGGCTAAATGATATGCAAGTAGTCAGATACATGTTTGAAATGTGTGTCGGTCATTGCAAGGCCAAGCCAAGCAAGTTAAAAAAAAAAAAGGAATACTCAGGCTCTTCTAGTCCAGCATTCTGTTCTCATAGTGGCCAACCTTATAGTGGCAAGCCATGGGCATCTGATTGGGCACCTGAGTGCAACAGAGCTCTTCCTGCTTGCAGTTCCCAGCAAATGGTATTCAAAGGTGCACTGCCTTCAATGCCACCCATTCAATTCTCCCTCCAGACAAGCAAGAGGAACTATCAGAGCTCAAGGTCACATACCAGCCAGGCAAAGGGTGGTGCTGTGCTCTAAACCACTGAGCCTCTTGGGCTTGCCGATCAGAAGGTCAGCGGTTCGAATCCCCGCAACGGGTTGAGCTCCCATTGCTCTGTCCCAGCCTCTGCCAACCTAGCAGTTTGAAAGCACACCAGTGCAAGTAGAGGAATAGGTATCACCAGTGCTTTTTTTCCTAAAAAAAAATGTTTAGGGGTACAGTGGTACCTCAGGTTACAGATGCTTCAGCTTACAGACGCTTCAGGTTACAGACTCCGCTAACCCAGAAATAGTACCTCGGGTTAAGAACTGTGCTTCAGGATGAGAACAAAAATCGCGTGGCGGCAGTAAGAGGCCCCATTAGCTAAAGTGGTGCCTCAGGTTAAGAACAGTTTCAGGTTAGGAATGGACCTCCAGAACAAATTAAGCTCTTAACCTGAGGTACCACTGTACTCTCATTTTCCTACTCATATTAAAATAACGCCCCTCAATGAGACCAAACTTACATTCACAGGATGTTTAGGGGTATGCGTACCCCTGCGTCCCCCCAAAAGGCAAACAGCGTTTCCATGCACTCTGGTTTCGATCACTGTGTCCCGTTGCACCAGAAGCAATTTAGTCTTGCTGGTCACATGACCTAGAAAGCTGTCTGTGGTCAAACGTCGGTTCCCTCGTCCTGAAAGCAAGATAAGTGGTGCAACCCCATAGTCGCCTTTGACTGGATTTAACCCTCCAGGGGTCCTTTACCTTTACCAGCCAGGCAAACACACTTGGGGTTCATAGGAAGGCCAGTGAGGAGTGTGGCCTGGAAAGTGTTCCAAGGGCCAGGTAGTAAGGCTCTGAGGGCCACATTTGGGCTTTGGGCCTGAGGTTTTTCCACCTGTGAGTTAAGCCATTGCAGTTTTTAATAAATCAAGAGTAGGTTTTTGGACTTTATTGAAAAGTTCACTCACATACCCGACAATATTTCTCCAATGAAAATAGGGATGTCCTAAAGAAAAGCAGGAGGAACGCAGGTGGCACTGTGGGTTAAACCATAGAGCCTAGGACTTGCCGATCAGAAGGTCGGCGGTTCGAATCCCTGCGACAGGGTGAGCTCCCGTTGCTCAGTCCCTGCTCCTGCTGACCTAGCAGTTCGAAAGCACGTCAAAGTGCAAGTAGATAAATAAGTACCGCTCCAGCGGGAAGGTAAACGGCGTTTCCGTGCACTGCTCTAGTTCGCCAGAAGTGGCTTAGTCATGCTAGTCACATGACCTGGAAGCTCCCTTGGCCAATAAAGCGAGCTGAGCGCTGCAACCCCAGAGTCGGCCATGATGGGACCTAATGGTCAGGGGTCCCTTTACCTTTAAAGCAGGGCATTCTGGGATCAGTTCAGAAACTGGAATGGCTTCTTTAAATCCAGGACTGTGTCTGGAAAACAAGGACACTTGGAGGGTCTGTGCTCAAGTTTCCTCACTTCCTATCTCCAAATTGAAATGTGACAGGGCATCTCTGTTTATGACGCTGCACTGATACTAGCCTGTCACCTCGTAAGTGCAGGGAATGCCATTTCAAGGGGTGTTTCCTCCCCTTCTGGGCATATTAATCAGATATTACTTACAAATGTCATGTAATAACCTGGCTAAGTGAACATCTGACACAGAACTGATAGCTTTATTATCACATGAATGCACGCCTCTTGTTAATGTGTGGCTCTGAAGGTTTTATGCCTGTCGTTTTGAAGCGACCCTTTTGTCTCGCTGGCTTTGTGAATCAGTCCTTGGGGTAATCAAAATACAAGCGTTAATTCAGTTTTGACATTTGCAAGCTCAGAACATCAGGAGGTAAATGCCAAGCACTGTATGTCTCTCTTCAGAGACCAACAGCAGGTGGAGAACCAGACCCATTGGACAAGCTTGCCCTCCACTAACTTGAGAAAATTAAAGCACAGCTTTGATCCAGAGCTTATCTGCCTGTATAAAAGAAAAGAAGTGTGAAACAACATTTTGCCCAGTGTGCCCAGTGATCTTAAATCAGACTTGGGGATCCCTTTGGGATGGAAAGGCAGAATATAAATTTAATAAATAAGACAATAAAATAAGGTTCCACACCATACCCGTCAACCGTCCCTTATTTGGCAGGAAAGTCCCTTATCCCAGCACCGTGTCCCGCTGCTGTCCCTTATTGATGATGTCCCTTAAATTTCCCGGGTTTCAAGGAAGCAGCTCTTCTCCCTCCCTGCCTGCCGGCCAGGGAGGAGGGAGGCTCCAACTGTGTTGCTTGGCTGTGTTGCTCACCCAATAAGGAGTCTAAGAATGACTGGGGGGTGGAGCTTGCATGCCTTGTGCCGATCAAGTCAGCCGCGTTGCCTGGGGACTGGACTTTGCTCAGCGCTTCCCAGTGGAGAGGTGACGGTGGTTTTCCTTGCTGCATCCCCTTTGCCAGGTTGCTGCGCTGTGGGAACCACCACTTGAGGCTTCATTTGGCTGCTGGCTGGGCTTTCTGCCTTTGGCTCGGGGGGGCTCAGAAGTTGAACATACCTGTGCTTGGAAAATCCCTTATTTTGGCTGCTGGTCCCTTATTTTCAAAACTGTAAGTTGACAGCTATGTTGCGCGCGCGCACACACACACACACACACACACACACTGTATCTCTCAAGCACTGGGCTCACCACCAAGAATCCTGGGAACTGCAGTTTACAAAGCTACAGTTCCCATGATTCTTTGGGATCACTTTTTCTAAATTTGCCCTTCTTTGAAGTTTGCAATGCTCCAGCCAAGTTATGTGTACAAAAATGCATATAAAGTTACAAAGATGAGTAAAAAATAAGTCTCAAAAATGCATTATGTTCGGGGGGTTCGTGTGTGTAAAAAATGTGCACATCAGTCAAAACTGCATATAAAAATTATCTGTGAAGAGGGATTGATAGTTAAGCCACTCTGGGAATTGCAGTTTGGTAAAAGGAACGGGGGGGGGGGGGTTCCTATTAACAACTATCAGCACCCATAACAAGCTACAGTTCCCAGGGTTTTTGGAGGAAGCTATCAACATGTAAATGTATAGGGCAAATGGGGCCAGTGTGCTTGTGTTGCAAGTGCTTAATGCACAGTGCTTGACCTTTCTGCTGTCTAAGCGGTACTGCAAAGTCTCATGAATACACTCCACACTGTCAATGTTTACTGAGTCGGTATTAAATATGTCACAGATGTTTAATTAGCTTAGGCTTGGACTCAGATGTGGTTCAAAGTATATATTTTTTTATCAAACAGTTTAGTTTGGACTGTATTCCTCTTTGCTCTCCTGTTTTCTCCCACCCACCCAAGATGATGAATCAGCTGGGATTATTTCATATTTGCTTGGAGATGCTCTCCAGTACAGTCCACAACTTGCGGCCTCCAATTCCCTGGGCTTTCCAAGTCCTTTTTTTCCGCTCATGCAAAAGTTCTTGTAAAAGTTCGACTCTGTGGTGTGGAAGGAATGTGCTTTTATTTCACAGGCAGCGAGATAGGAACTCACATGCAAACACTGT